>NC_059081.1:23785876-24130876 GCF_020497125.1 Mauremys mutica | reverse complement strand
TGCCCTATCACAGGCTAGTTAAATAGTTTTTAAGATAGTGATCACCATTTAGGAGACTCATATATCCCAGTATGTTAGGTGTGCTGCTACTTTTGGGCTTTGTACAGTGTTGTCAGGGACAATCATTCATAGAAACAGATACCGAACAGTGTTTCTCCTTCAATCTGTGTTAACAATTTGAGCTGGTTGACTAGAAACAAAAGCATATGACGAATTAAGGCCATATTTTAGTTTGTGAAGCATTCAAGAGCATTTGCCCAATTTCTGCAAATATGGTTGGGATTCTGGAATATTTACTGCTATTTATTATTGATTTTTCTTGGTGTGTGACTGATTACACGTGGTATTTTTGCTTCCTGATAGGTTAAGATGACTACAATTTTTCGATAGAACAAGGAATAGGAAGTCAAGCATAGGTGGCATGAATTCAGGAACCTTGGGGAATTTATGAATACAGACCACCCCTTGTGCAGACTCACCTCATCTTGTCCCCCTGCATTAGTGGAACATTGACCAGTTCTGCTAGGTTAGAGTCCTCCATACATGGGGATGGGAAGTGGGATTTTCCCCAAATAACGTAACACATTTGCCTTTTGCATCTGGAAGTTCCAATCTGAGACAGGCCATGAGTAAAATCACTTTGCTAAGTTTAATCTTGTCCCTAGTGGAGACTTGTCCATGTCAACCCTCCTCCACCCACTCCCACCCCCAATTTGGCATGATTTGCAGTTATTCCTTACTGAGATGTGACTAGCATTGCAGTTATAATGGTGTTAAGGCTGAGAGGTTGCTATGTGGGAAAGTTTTACCTGACTGTATTTACATTTGGGTGTAGAACTGTCTGCCACTCACTTTTGCTGCCAGTTTCAAAAGTAATATTGTTTTTAAAGAGAACAGAATAACTTAATTCTGATGCATACAATGCAGATATTCTCAAACGTGTGCCTTCTTTTCAGAATATCAAAATATACTACATTTAAATTTATTTATACTATTTATAGTATTACATTTTAATTTATTTTATAGTATTTTTACCTTGTTTTAAATTTCTGTTGAGAATAAAATAATTCAGAGTACTTTGATGTAGACGATATTTCACCATTATCAACTAACAAACTATACACACATCTCAAAGTTTGGAAAATATATTATTAAAAATCTAAATAAAAAGTCTAACCTTTTTTCCTCCTGAAATTCCTAAATTAATTATATAAATTAAATATATAATATAGGAAATGTGCATCAGGAATATTTTTGCTCATATGGAATAAATGTGTAATACTGACCAGAGTGATATGTATGAATTGTGAACGTCTTTGACTTTGCTAACAGTAATGAGCTGGGATTTTGGCTTCCCTGTCACACTACACCTATAGGCAATGCCTAAAATATTCCATGGTAAACTAGTAACAAGGTCCCTAGATTCTGCTGTGTTCTGGTGAAAATTCTGTGTCATCTTCATAAATGTATAAATGGAAGGTGTTTTTATAGATTTGAATACAAAATACCATCAATATGGTAGCCATAGTGTTTATTTTGATACTAAATTCATTTTCTTTCATGCTGTACCCACATTTTCAATTTTTAGTACCCTGCAGATTGCCCTTTTTATGTTCCAGAGTCAACAACAGATTAAGATAGATGGGACGCTTGATATCTTTCAGAGCAATGTGGGTTTCAGGATGTCTGCACATTTATGGAGTTCTCACTGCATCTGTTATGATTCGTGTTTACTTTTCCGAGCTTCTCTCTGCAACCATTAGGGCTAGAGACATTTTATGTATTTATTGGCACCACCACCGCCACCAAATTCTAGGGCACAGTTCTGAAGAAAGAGATGAATTTTGTGGCAAATTTTGCAGCGTAGAAATTCAGAATGTACAGGGCTAGGTCTGTAGCATGGGAAGTGTAGGTTGTAGACCAGGGGTTCTCAGACTTTTGTACTGGTGACCCCTTTCACACAGCAAGCCTCTGAGTGCGACCCCCCTTATACATTAAAAACACTTTTTCATATATTTAACACCATTATAAATGCTGGAGGCAAAGCGAGGTTTGGGGTGGAGGCTGACAGCTCGCAATCCCCCCATGTAATAACCTCATGGCCCCTTGAGGGGTCCCGTCCCCCAGTTTGAGAACCCCTGTTGTAGACGACACCATGGAGGGAAAAGGGAGTGACTTTTCCAGATGATCTTTCATCTGAAATAGTATAGCTTTATTTAAAATTCTATGCAAGGTTAGCAGGGGACACAGTCACTGTGCGCAAGCTCAAAGATAGCTTCTTGCCAAGACTACATTTTTTTCTTAAGAGTCCTGATCTGAAGTGCCTTGCTTATTAGCTGGAAACCAGCTTTATGGGCTTTCTTGATCCTCTTGTTTGGGTGCAGGCAGCCATTTATCTCCCTCCACCTTTCTCTGTTGTTATTTTTTAAAATTATTCCACGTTTTATGTGTATGCTTCCAGCTACTAAAAGAATCCCTCTAACCCTACTTATCAACACCATGCACCTGAGAAGATGAGAAAGCAGAAGAAAAGAGGACATATACAAAGGTAGAACAAACATCTAGTGGTATTTGTGGTTTCCCATTCATTTGAATGGGAGCCTGCAATGCTGCTTTTTTGTCTACAGGTGGAGCTGTGTGAGTCGATAAAATAGCAGCATTCCCAAACCCACTCACCTGATTACAAAACATTGTCTTCCTGACTGGATAGATACTGCTGTCTCCCTTAATCCAGAGGTGGCCCAGAAAACTAGAGGTGATTCCTTCCTTAGGGAAATAATTTCAGAAGGAAATAGGATACCCAGAGACTCTTTTTTTTTTCTCTCCTACAATGGACTGTAAAATGGGAAGGGGAGGAACTTCTCTTTTGCTTTCTGATGGGTTCCTTCTTTTCTTTGGTCCCTTTGCCCTGGGATCATCATATTTGACTCCACAGAAAGGATTTACTAGCATTAGGATACCGCTCTAGGCTGACCCTATAGTGGCCCCCCACCCTCCTTCCTTGTACTTCTTCAGTGGTGGATCTCTCCATTAAACTGCAGCAGCTAGTTATTTGGTCAATAATGTATGACCCCAAATATGCTGATTTGATTTCCTGAGGGTGGTATTAACTTGTATATGCAACAAGGATTACGTGTTTTATTAAATGCACGAGTCTGGATTATTGGGGGGAGACAAAACCAAAATTTCAGCTTTCCAGAGGAAGGGAGTGAAATATTGGGCCTGAGGAGATAGATAAATCTGAGACCAAAGTAGAGACCAACACTAAATGGATCTTATTGTATCATACTTGGGGAGAAGTTCAACCCACCCTGCAAAAACATTGAGCAAATCACCTTTGTGTTGGTAACTAAGGAGGAATAGAATCTTCCCAACCTGCAGGGCTGCAGTGCACTCCCTCTGCACTGTTAGAAAGGGGTGCCCAGGTACTGGCTCCATGTAAACACATCCCCAAGATCCAGTGGCAGCTACTTAGATACATAACAATGGTCTCCTCCCAGATGGTCTATGTGGAGCTATTGCAGAATCCCAACATGCACATTTAAGGGGTAAGTGCAGGCTCTCAGCATATAGACTATAATTACATGAGTGACACCAGGAGGGGTCTTCCAAACTGGGGTGCATTTCACCATTGGTGAACATGCAGGTCAGTTCCTGACACAGCTTTGTCTGTCATTTATAAAAATAGGTACTAGTAATTTTGTTCTTTTCTTTCTCTAGCAAGTGCTTTCCATCTCCTGAAGAAATTCAGTTACTGTCTGTGGGGACAAGGAGAGAGGAGGTTAATATTCTATTCTAATTTTGCATTCCTTACTGCATAGCTTTGGCTTTGTAAATAGGGTAGGACTTCAAATAATGTGATATTTTCTTAAGAACTGACATGTCTTGAGTGTGAAATGGTGAGTCCAGAAGACTGGTCAGATATACAGCAATGTTATATTAGAGAACCTTATAATATGATTGGAATATACAATGCTCTACTGGCAAAAAAGAAAGAAAGAGTGAAGAGTAGTGCTTTTCATATAAACAAATTCATTTGATTTACTGTGCTTTATACATGTATATTGTATTTAATGTTTCCATCATTCTAAAACATTCTGTGGCTTTCCAAGAGTGCAGTAGAGTTACAAAGCCTTGTTTCTTGGCTCTGCAATTAGCTCATCTATTAATCAGAAAACATCTGGGCAATAAAAGCTTTTTTGTGTTGAAGAATGGGTGTGGTTGGATCCCCCCTGCCCCAGCCTATGCACCCATAGACCACCAGCTAGGTTTGAGTGTCTTGCTTACAAAAATGTTTTGTGATGTTCCTGCTGTTCCTTCTCTCTGCATTTGACAGGAACTTCATCAGTCATTTTCTTTTCTAAAATATTTTCAGCAACATTCTGCTCTTACAGTTTTCTTCAGCCTTGCCCTGTGTGTGTGTAGCACCACAAAGTCGTAAGCAAACACACTCCCCTTCATAGTCTCTGGGACCAGATGAAGTAAATGTTCAAGCCAATATCAGCAGACACTGTACCTAAGGAGGCTGGTGTCTCAGGGTCCAACACAGCCTCAGGGTCAGTGAGTGAGGCGAAGGGTGCTCTGGCTGAGGAGCTGTTTAGGCCATTTGGGTTCAACATCTGGACGTGAGCAGAGCATTCTGGTTATGAGTAATATTACCTTAAATATCTATCTGTACTGCTTCTTTGATCCCTTTGCACCGCAGAGAAAAGCCACCACTCATCAAACCTCTCTAGTGGGGGTTGAGGCAGCATAGTTTGCTCTGAAACAAATCCCCCATTCGCCAGTGCCAGGCTGTGACACTGGAAGGGATGTATTGGGGTGAGAAAAGGGTGGACCGGAGAACAGTGTGCTCTAGTAATCTCCATCTACAGTATGGCCTTTTGGTACTCTGTAATCTGAGCTAGGTTTGGAGTTAGTGCATATCAATCCAAAGAGTGAGGGAACCAGGAGTACTCTCTGCACAGTGGTGTTTGATGAAGGGGAGAATCTGTCCTTATTGTTTATTGTTTATCATCTGTACTGTAATGTACATGATACCGTGTAAGGTTAGGCATCCTCAGAGTATCTCACCATAACTTCAGCATTTTATCTTTGTCTCAGATTCCTTAGTCTACATTTAATATAGCATGTGTACCTCTCAGATATTCTTATTAAACTTCCTTTTTATTGCCTTTTCAGCAGAGAGCCCACAATTTTCACAGGACACATCAATAAAAGAAGATATGTAATAAAAATCAGACAAGTGTGCTTATTTTCCAGGATAGAGACACTACCCTACTATTATGCCTCTTACATTTAACGGTATAAACAACAATTTAGTTTGCCCTTAATGTCCTAAATATGCTTAGATCTATAATGGACAAAATTGAAGGGCAAGGCAAAAAGACAAACGGTCTGCAAAAATAACCTGAACTGTACTTCTGGAATCCTTAACATGTTGTTGAAAACAAGCAAGTGATAGTATGGGAAAGGCTGCGTATTTATGGTATCGTATACTGTATTGAGGCCTTGAAGACAAAATCAGTGTGTCTCCTACACTCTGAAAGTGTATATTTAACAATGTTAAGAGCCTTTGTTTTATTATTATACTTTGAAACTGGGACTGTGATTTTGCCCATGATACAAGGGATGAAGAAAATACCCTGCACTGATGAGAGATGAACTGTGAAGCCCTGGGAAAGGATCAAACAAGATCATAATTGTTGAGGCTTATTGAGTAGAGCTGGGTGAATTTTTTTTAACAGAAATCATTTTCACTGAAAAATGCACATTTGGATCAGCCAAAACATTTGACAATTCATGGTGAACTGTCAAATTGTTTCAATAAAAATAGTCCAAAAGCATCAATATTTTGTTTCAACTTTTCTTTTTAAATGAGACATTTCCATTTTTCAATTCGCAACAACTTTTTCTTTTCAAATGAACAAAACAAAAAATCAGATATTTGCAGTTTTACTATTGAACCCTGGGGCATGTAGCAGACTTTCATTTGAGTTGGACTGTACATTTTATATTAATAAGTAATTCAACCTAAAGGGAGACTTTTGTTTGAACAAAAGGTGTGTGTGTGCGCGCCATGCATGTGCACACTCATGATTGATAGATAAGGTTCAAATGTATGCTTTGGCATACTTGACGAGAGTCTGACGAAGGCAGCCCACTTAAATGGAGTAATGAACCCACTGAAATGAGGGCATCAGCAAAGACCTGGAGCTCCTCACATATTTCTGCAGAAATGCTGACCTGATGGTATCATTGCAAGATGTAGTAGCAAAGTTATGTGGATGGAAACCATCTTGCTGCAGCATGGAGATAACATAAAGAAAGGTGACCCAGATAATTGGCTAGAATGGCCTTTCAGAGACATAGGTAAATGTAGGAAACAGTGATATGGGGACCTGAACTTGAATGCAACATAACATAATTCCTCATATTTCCATTAAAATATCCCACAGCAGTCAAGCAGCATAAGCACATAAAACAATAGTTAATGCAGATCAGTTATAAGTGTCAGGGTTAAGTGTCACTGGATTCAGATGAGTGCTGGGTCCACAGGGACACCGGACCCTAATTTGTGTAGTGGTGGAAGGGATAACCACACAACAGCTTTTCATTGGAATAACCATGTTGAGGTGGTTGCTGAGGATAGAGTCTCCAACCTGCTCTGTGAGCTAGAATTACAATGGAGCAAGGCCCCTCCTCTCTGGGTCCCCACTCCTCAAAGTATTGAAGTGCTGGACCTATGAGAAAGGAAGTATAAGAGAAGAGGTGGCAGTGATGGCAGAAGCCACAGTTCAAGGACCTTCTTCTCCCAGTTTGCCTGAAGAGGTGGCGGTAAGTTAGAGCCCTCTTCTGCCTTGGTCTCACAAATACCAGCAATGGTTCCCTCTCAGGTACTTGTGCTGGGTTTCAATGCTGCATCTTGGAGCAGACTGTCTGCTGCCATGTTGCACTCAGTCTACTCCTCTGTACAGCCTAGAGCACATATCACATACAATTCATGATTCCTCAAGCCAGGTTCTCTATGCATAGGCTTGTTGCTGCTTTATTTGATTCTGATAGGCATTGCACAGCAGTAGGGGCAGAGAATAAGAGTAGACAGTGGATGATGAGGCAAATGGGGAGCAAGTAAGGAAAATAGAAGATCGATCATAAAGACAACAGTGCAGTAACAAGTGCAGTCGTGCTATGTAGAAGGTTGAGGTAGACTCCAGATCACAGTACAAAGGTGCCTTATGAGCATAAAGGCTTAAGGTAAGGGATACATGACCAGAAGCAATGGTGCAGTGCTTGAGTTCACCACAGGTATCCATAGACCAGAAACCAATTGCATTTAGGCAAGTGAATTCATTCACAATGCTCATCTGCATTTTTCCACAATTTACTAAGTTGGCATGGTGTCATGTAGTGTCTGTGTCCTGCACATTTACATGCAGCATAGTTGTTTGCTTTCTCAGTTCATGGGACTCCTTGCTTTTCTGTAATATCATGTTTCACCCACAGCATAGCCTGATACAAAAGGTAGAATATGGCTCTTTCTGGTTAATTTTAACTATAGAATTCTGGCCTGTTTAAATATGGCCTCATAACAGAGTACACAGATTGAAAAAGTCAGATTGATGTCTCAACCTAAAGTACTTAGGAGTTTGTCCAACAGTTAATACACAGTACAGTATTGTTATTTTCATGGCAAAATAATTACAGTGAGTTTATTTCATATGATGATGCTACTAATTTATATAATAAATAGTCAAAATATAACTCCATCTTTTTTAGAAAGTATCATTTTTGTACTGTTGTATCAGCGCAACATTATAATACAACTGCAATGTAAGCGTGCAGGAAATACAGCCATTTTGTGAACTTCTGAGGCATCCAAAGATGCTTATTTTTAGCAAAAATATGTTCTCATACATTTATATATATGTAGCTTTAAAATGTAATGGAGCATTATAAGTATATTTTAGAATATTTTTTTCATAAACGGTTTGAACCTTGTATAGCCAACTATCAAAAAATGTATAAATTATACAAAAAAATTTAGCATAGTTTTTTTTTCCCTGGGAAGTGGAGCAGTTAATATTCAACATGAAATGTCTAATCTTTAAATACATTATAATCTAACTGCTTAGGATAATTTTTGCTTTAATACCTTAAGAGTCTGCAAAGCCTGAAGGATGGGATTATTAAAATGGAATTTTAATGTCAAAATTATCAGAGAAGAGAACATATTGCTAGTGTTCATAAAAACGTATTCAATTTCTGTATGATTTGTTCAAATAAGAGATGAGAATATATTTGATTATAGCTAGTAAGTATTCTGAAAGTTGATCAGATGACTGTAGGTCATTGCAACACAAGAGCTGTCAACTACAGGGATTAGTATACTTAAGATACTGCCTTATGTGGTAATGTATAAACATACCTGTGCTACTGGCTCATTTTTAAGATGCTTCTTATATAAGGAGGAAGACTCAAGAACAAAACTTACACAGAGAATGGAAAAGCAGTCATTATTAAAAATGAAACTGTAAAGTGTGTGTGTGGGATGGGAGTGGCGAGGGAGTGCTCAGTATTTATTTTGTTGGGAAATATATTTCTCAAAAAGGACAAAAGTTCATATCACTTACACTACTAAATATGAGACACTTTCTGATATCTCAGAAGTTGCTTCAGTATTCACAATCCTTTTCATTAGTTTTTTTAATGAACAATCATGCAAGTGAATATTATTTTGTTCACAAGAACATTAATAGAAAGCAACATCTCATTATTATTCCATTGCATGTATTTGTGCAGTCAACTTAGAATCCTTTGTTCCCCTCCTCTGGCTGATAAAAGTTTGTCATCCGGTCATGGAGTAGAAAAAAAACAATGTTATGTGATAATCACATACCACAAATCATATAAAATGATCATCTGTCCAACCCATACTTAGGATGGTGAGGATTTACTCAATCTGTCTCAATGCAAATAGTTGAATGCTGATGAAACAATTTGTGAATAACCCAAAGGTTGCAATTTGTTTGCATAAAGTGTTCTCAAACAATTTTAAATAAAAACGGAACTTGTAAAAATCAATGCTTATTGATGAATTATTCATCAACCAAATATGGGTACAATTCATTTGATAAAATAATTTGCAGTGAATAGTTCATGTGATTCTAAGAAGTAGGATGTAAGCAAGAGTCATTTAAATTTTAAGACTTTTTATTCAGTTCACATTTATTAATGCCAAAATTAACTTATGGTATATAAAAGGCTACATCCAGCCAACTTATACAAAAAAGCAATAACAAGATAGCATTTAACTGTACTATTTTAGGTAATTATTTTTTCAGAAAATACATACTTTGCAGCGCTTCTATAATTGTGTTTGTCAGTTTCTTAAGGAGGATTATCCATGTGGCAGTACAAACTTTTATTTCTACGTTAGCAAATACCGACAATGACGGCGCATACATAATAATTTAGGACTATTAATAGAAAGTATAATAAGCAATCAATAGTCATTCAAACTTACAAGTATAATTTTTACCCAACTGGGGAAGATGCAGGAAGCTCTCCTACGGTTTGGCATAAAACACAAAAACACAGGAGGTATCATTTTCAGAACAATGCACATTTGTAATTTATGAATGTTCTTTTATATACTTGTATATACAGTCACTTTTTTTGCTTTTTCCCCCCAGTGCTACATAATTATAACTTGCAAAATGTAAATATTTATGAATTCACAGGATGTTCACTGGAAGAGAAGAATGTTATACTTGCAGATTTGTCTTGTACTTGTAGGATTCACATATTATTATTTGCCATCATGATATACTAAAAAATACAATATGATATATTTGACTTTTCTAAAAAATACCATCTGCTGTTATTTTTGAGAGCTGGAGATTAGCTCTATAATTGCTTATAGTTAGAGATAGACGTTACCACATTTGTTGACAGTTTTGCTCTCTATAATAATTTTACATTTAAATTGTGACTTTCATCCTGATGGATGTTAAAATGCTTAAACTGATATTCAGACTTTATAGTTCTTCTTTGAGTGCCGGTTCTATATGAGTATGCTTGCAGGCCATGCATCCAAGACCAGAAATTCTTGCGAGTAGTGTCTGTTGGTGTGCAACTACACCATAGATCTCCTTTTGCTCAGTACCAAGGGTATATGGGAAGGGGTGGACCAACTGCTTCTCCTGTTCCTTCTTACCTCCACATAGCCTGAGTCTGAATCTCTGTGTATGAAGCTATAATTGCACTCTCTTTCAATTCTGTAAATATAATTGTATACAGTTATTAGTGTTTCAAGTAGTCTTTATGTAGGTAGTATAAACTAGTTTTTTCCCTGTCTCGGGGACCCTCTCCAGGGAGAAGGACTATGACCAGAGTTCTGGGATTTAAGAGCTGTGTGTCCTGTCCTTACTCCTTCTTGGTCGGTAACAAACACCAGTGCTGACTTTACTGCCTTGGGAGGAAACATATCTCCTGCAAGGGCAGTATCTGTTGATCCTCCTATCCCCAAGCCCAAGAGGGACAAGAGTTTCGACTGAGGAAGCATCGCATGGAGAAAGACAAGAGAAACCCCCAGTTGGATCCAGGCTGGGGAGACCCCTGTACATCAACCTCAGGCCTTGAACAGTGCACCTCCAAGTATGTATTCCAGCGTAGAAGTCAGATCTGATAAATCGAAAGACCCATTATCACGAGCTTCTCATGAGAATAACAGGTACTTTCACAAGAACAGATCCTTTTTGCCAGAAGCTGGGAATGAGCAACAGGGAATGGATCACTTGATGATTACCTGTTCTGTTCATTCCCTCTGGGGAACCTGGAATTGGCCACTGTTGGAAGACAGGATATTGGGTTCAATGGGCCTTTGGTCTGACCCAGTATGGCCATTGTTATGCTCTATCCCCCTCCAGATCTGCTCCCAAGAGAAGGGATCACTTCCCATCTGTCTCCAAATTGGATTAGTCCTTGTGCTTGGGTAAGGCATTCAGGAGCAAGGATCCAATGGTATCGAGTTCAGTACCAACTAGTAAGCTGAAGAATCAGCATCTTCCAAGAGCTCCAGATGAGACTCCTCTCCACTGTTACTGTTCTGATCCTGTAAGGATCTGCTGGCCCCTAAGCACATGGATGCACCAGCTCTGACTACACCAAGTACTGGGACCCCTGGCACTCTAGGACAGACTGAGACTTATACCTCCCAGGAGAATATCTTCTCCCTCTCATACTCACAATCTCCACCAGCCTCCAGTTTCAAATAGCTAACTACCAGGCCCTGTTAGCAAAATATGATTTTATGAACTGCTGCAAATTCTCTGAGTTTAAAGATAAACTTGTTTGGGAGGACGGACCCCAATTCCAAGCCCTTGTTGATGAGGGTAGACTCATGCCACAAACCTCACTCCAGACCACAGGAGACATGGCCAATACTGCATCTAAAACTATAGAAACCACTACAAGTAATGAGACATGAATTATGGTTCCACTCTTTGGGCTACCCAGAGAGGTTCAGAACATCAGTGAAGATTTTCCTTTTGATTAAATGAATCTCTTCAGCAAGAAGACAGATGAGTCTTTGTGCTCATTAAAAGGCTGAAGTACAAACTTGTGCTCTCTGGGCATTTATACTTTGGCCCCACAGAGGAAACATCATAAACAGGTGTATAAACCAAGGCCGCCTCCACAGCTTTTCCACCACCAAAACCATATGAACCACCACACAAGCCTCAGTGGTTGCCAAAATATAGCCTATCCACCTTGATATCAGCCACCCAACCTCATCCACTGGCTAAAGGTTACTTTTGACAGGACACTTGAAAGTTGTGAACCATCACTTATGGCATCCCCACCTGTGTCCCAAACCAGCTTTGGTGGCTGCCTAAGGTACTTCACCTGTAACTGAAGGGCTATAATAATGGACAAGTGGGTACTAGATGTTATCCACTTTGGTTACACCATCGAGCTTCTTTCTCCACCGCCCCACAAACCCTGTTCCTGGACCATCTTCAGGGACCATTCTTAATAGGAGATCCTCCAACAGGAGGTGGACTCTCTCCTCAAACAAGTTATAGAACAAGGGCCACCTCAACATCAGGGGAAAGGGTTCTGCTCTCAATATTTTATAGTTCCCAAAAGAAATGGAGGATGGAGCTTCAGTACACATTTAGGAGCCTGATCCAAAGTCAACTGAAGTCAGTGGAACAACTCCTACAGACTTCAGTGAACTTTGGTTCTCTCACTTCTCTTTATTTCAGTCTATGTCTGAGTAAAAGAATTAAGCACTTAGAAGTTTGGTTATGGTCTTCAGTGACTGTATCTTTCTTCCCCCCTGTCTTCCCTCAATGCTTTATGGGGGGAGAAGCTTTTCAAATGGAAAGTTTTGATGTTCATTCCCATTTCTCCTCTTTAAGTCTCTCTAAGGCAGTCACTAGTCCTGCTTCAGGCTTAACGTGTGCTTAGATATGCTCCATTCCCAATGAGATCAAGATTAATTGATTGTGCATTGATCCTTACCTTAGAATTTAGCAGCTCTATTAATTCCAGTACTTGAGAAAGTTTGGGACTCCTTCTTTCGTAGTGGCCTCAATTTTGAAATTCTTTTATCCATTTTTTGACATAAACACAAAATACAGGAAGCAGGACAACATAAAATTATTTTCTGAAAAACAAGAACTGACATTAGGCAAATGGAAAAAGGGAGGGGAAAAAATCTTTCTTGTGAGAAACCATACTTTTTAAAAACAGTAGTGTCTGACAGGGTCCCAGATTCTTAATTTAATAACAGAATAATTTAACAGACATTAGTTAGTATAGTTTTCTGACATACAGTAGACAAGCACTGATAAAACTGAGTCACTGAGATTCTAAGTGACTTGCTAAAGGTCACATATTGTCTGTGGCAAAGTTTTTACAGATTTCCAGTCCTGTGCCTTAACCAAAGGACCATCTGTCGTCTTGCAGTCAAATTGTCCTTTAGGCTCCTAAAAGGAGCAGCTAAATCCCAATCTGAGTAGTCATTTGGTTTAATTTAAGCAGCCAAATTTAATAGTAGATATTCAATACAATAAAAATGTAAAAAAAAAAAAAAAAAAGAGGAGGAACATAACGAAACTCAAAGTTCAGCCTACAGGTTCAATTAATATGTTTATGAAGGCTAGCACCTTTTTTCAGTCTGAGCGTGCAAAATTGGGCGGAAAGCCTCACAAAAATGTCTTGTGAAATTCTGACATTTCTGCTTCCCAGTTCTAACAGAAATCTGGCAGCTCAGAAATGAAAAGTAATGAAGTAGTTAACCTCATTTTTTGTAACTTACAGTAAACTTAATTTTAAATTTGGGTTAAAGTTCAGAGGTCCTCATTTTACTTTAATCATTCCACTGATCCCTAATTAAGTTTATGTGGAAAACAGAGCACCCTACTTCTGATTCTGCAGTTAGTTCCTATTGTTGTCATGGGAACTTTATCTTCCTAGGGATTGCAGATTCCTACCCTAAATCTCTGCTCAGAACTCACGGCATTTTCAGCACACTCTTTAATATTAGGCACTATGGCTACTGAACATCACAAAGCTTGCACAAACTTTGGGACAAGAGGGGTCTCCTCACAAAAATCACACTTTGATGAACAATTTGTCTCTGCTCTCAATTGCAACCAATTTCTGTACTCCAAGTCTCACATGGAAATGAGAAGTGTTGATAGTATGGTTCTGTGCTAAAAATGATTGTGGAAAAATGCATAATTTGGGTCTCTGTGTTTGTGTCTTAATTATTTCCTATCAAGTGGATTTGTTTACACGTAAAAAGATGGGTTTTTAGTTCATCCTGGCACATGAAAGTCAGACTGAATTCTTTCCTTTTGTGCATGATCACCATTGTTGGGCCCTTGTCTTGTAAGATGCTCCATGCAGACAGAGACACATTGAAGTAACTTTGCAGGATCAGGGCCTTACACTGTAAGGAGGAAGAATGTCTTTGTCTAGCCCAAAGGTGCCCTCTTTCCTAACTGGGGTCTTTAATATTTATATTGCAATAATACCTAAAGATGCTTCTTCAGGCTAATTATGCCATTGGTTACTCCCATGCAACCTCGTTTTCCAGTTCTGCCTTGTTACTATTTTGCAACCCAGCTGTATTTAGCTGCCCAGGAAAAGCTGAAGTGAACATTTAACCCTGCTTAAGATTTAGGTTGATATTATGCCACTAGTTCTTGAGCAGAACTCTTCAGTATTTTCAAAGTGAGTTCTGCTTAAAGATCAGTGACACATTATGACCCCTAGTAAACTAGTCTGCTAAAGATGGGTGAGAAGGATGGGAACTACATAAACTCTCTTATAGCTGTGTTCCCTGTGCATTGCTAACAACAATAAACACTTATCTATCCCTTATGTAAATATATGTGATTCTAAATATACACATGGAGCAGATCTCTTAAATAATTGCCATTTTTACATAGTCACTTTTTGGAGTAGAACTGCACTTTAAGAATACATTACAGGCCACATCCTGGCTACAGATGTGTCTGGCTGGCTCTCCTTGACTTCAGTGGGGGGCCAACATACATACACACAGCCAAAATATGGCTCCATGAGCATAACCTGCAGTTACATTTTTTGAGAGTTCAAATATTTTTAGAGCATAAATGGTATGGAAAAAGCCAAACTAATATTACTGTGTGGAAAAGAGACTGCCCAGTTAACTTAGCTAAAGTGAAACAGACCCGGTAAGATTTGGAAATATATATTTTCTTCTTATTATAAGATTCTTATATTAATGTTACAAGAAGCTCACTTAAATTGTTGTCAGAGCATTATGCCTACAAAGGTAAATAATGTGAATTAGAGAATTTCACCAAACTGTTGTTAAAGGTGAAATGGGGGTGCTCTGTATATCTATGGTGGGATTTTCCTGTTATTACTCTTTTTTGGTCTAACATTAGACAAAAAATTATAATTGCTGCATTAGATTTGCTTTTGACACCTTCATTTTCTTTTAGGTTTCTACCTTCATGTGAACCATCCAATTATGAACCAGTTATAAAAATCTATGTAATTCCAGCTGCTTAGAATGTTAGTGCAAGAATTTCAAACTGATGCTCTCCACAGACAAAACCTGTATGGCTTTGGTATCTCCTAATATAGACAAACTTTTTCTTACATTGCGAGACTGTTGAAACTTGGGACAGTTTTTTATTGTGTCAATAGAAACCAACCTAATATTTGCAATCCAAAAAAATTTCGTAATATTGATTTTATGTAACAATTATATTCCCACTTTTATGCATACATATTCAGAATGATCTTTTTAAAACAATGATAGATTAAGTGCAAGCAACAGTTAGGTCTTTTCTTAAATGGGACGAGTGAATGCCATAAAGATGATTATTAATTTTGTCTCTCATTTTAAATTTCCTCCATTTTTCATTCTGATTTGAATGGGCTTTTTATTTTTTATTTGGTTTCTTGAGTATTTTTATTTTATTAGGTGTATGGATTTTGGGATATAAAATAATTTATATCACTTTATATTGTTCCTGGAAAGAGCTCTGCTTGGGCAAACTATTGCTCATCATTGCAAGATTGAATTCTTAAAAATCTTTGCAAGATTGGGTCTATGTACATGCTCAACTTTATGCACTATGGGTATAATCCTAAGCCCAATGGAAAATTAATGGGGTTTTGCCATTGATTTCTGTGCAGTCAGAATTTAATAGGACTATTCACAGTGCCTAAAGTTGAACACATGCATAAATATTTACAGGATTGGGGCCTTAATTTGTGAATTTATTTAATTTCTTTTCAGTATCTGTTATTGCATACATTTTCTTGGAGATTTCGTACATGTGATAATGTGATCAAAGCATTTGTATCCTTATGTATCTTCCTGTAAGCTTCTACATAAAATTATATGAAAAAATGCCTATGCTTGGAATAGTGTTGATCGTAAAAAGAAGGTATGAAAGATCCATAAAATAATTTGATAAAAAGTATGGATTCAACTCTGGAAAATAGCTAAAGAAACTTTAAAAAAAACTCAAATATTTAAAGGAGATGTTAGAGAATGAGGACTTGGTGTCTTATCCGTCAATAACAGAAGTGTTTTGTATTATTTTAATGAGTTGACAGAGGAAGAATGGTGAATAAAAAGGCTAGTCTTCTTGTAAATTAAAGAGATATTACGCAATTTTATGTATTTTCTCATAAAATGCTAACAGTAGTTGTAAAAATCAGGAATTGAATACCTTGGGAAAGAGATAAAGTATTTAAAATGTGAAGATAATCCTGAAAATGTCTAGGAAAATGTTAGAAGCTGTTAAAATTGACAAGCCATTAGGTCAAGAAAACATCTTTAAGGGCAGTGCTATCGGATGTAGGGAAAGGAAATTGAAGACATTTTAGCAAACATTTTCATAAGCTCAGTAGATTTCCCAGAAGACTGGAGAGTAGCTAACATTTTTTTCAACTGTTTTCTATTGGAAAAAGGTTTGAGGTGAATCTGATGGACTTAGTGCTCTGGAAAAGTGAACAAATGATTGAATTAGTTAGTTAGATCTAGGTAAGTTACAACATGTTCAGTGCAGTCTTACCCACATAATCAACTTCAGTCTTGACCTAAACACCCCTGCAATTCCTGTTCTAGTCCTCTTGAGAAAAAGACTGCAAACTGTGCTCTTTAGTGCTGAAGTGTGAATTAGTTTTTTGATATGGATAAATGTCCACGTAGGATTCAAGTGAGACCAGCAAACTTATTTTGCTTGAGAAGAAAAAAGATCTTTGAACCCAGCTGTGCAAATGAGAAATACTAATGCTTCACAGGTAGTGTCATTTAGCCCACTAATTAACAATTCCTGTTTTAAGGAAAATATGGGTATACTCAAAGAAATGGAAAACTTGGATGGGAGGAAGGGTTTCCTCTATTCTACTGGTTGCTCCTCCATACTGCTTTCTGGTGCCCTCCTTTCACCAGGCACACATTACCTCATAATTTGGTATGAATGTATATTGTTATGACTCACATAGTACCCACAAGATCTTGCACCCTTGAAGTTAATGGAGGCTTTGCCATTGGATTCAGTGTGTGTGGAGTATGGCCCTATATGAAGAAGTGGTCACCGTCTGAACCATAAAAAGTATGAGCAGCATTTGTTCTTTGTTGAGGTTCAACATAAGGCAATTAGTTCAGGGATCTAAGATTGAGGTGTACCTGGGGAGTAAGTACTGAATGAAATTCTTACATATTAACAATTTAAAGAGTGTACTAATTTTTAAACATGCAGCTTATGACTTATTTACACTATAGCAAGTGGAGGATGTAATCAAACTGGAAATTAGGCACCAGAAACTGGGTAAGTAGAATTAGCTAACAGAATTGGCCAGTAAATCACGTAATAAATGTATGTTCAAGTGAACTCAGAATGACAGGTTTAAGGAAAAGGAAACCTGGAAAACATAGTTGTAACCACTGGATACAAAGATTTTGGAGATCAAAAAAAGGTTTCATTGTTGACATTACCTTAAGTAGAAATTGTGTACAATGGTTACACTTTAAAATTTGAAATCCGTTGGAAAGTTTTGGGCGGTTCTACCAGTAATTTAGGGATTCTGTTAATAATTCCTTAAAGGCCTTAATCCAAAAAGATAATTAAGCACATCAGTGGTTCCACTGACTTCAGTGGGATTACTCACGTGCATTAAGTTACTCAGGTCCTTCAGTGCTTTGCTGCCTCAGGGTTTGTATGTATGGGAAATATTCCTCAAACGGGTGAACTCAGTGAAAGTGATTCCAGGTAGAACCTATGTAGTGCCTAGATGCTGAACTGGGGGCTAGGTATGAACACTGAAATTTTGTGTAATATTCTACATAGAAACTATAACTCAGAAAGGCAGAGTCTTATCAACTGAAATAAATAAAAGTGTGAAATGTTATAGGTGTAATAATATGCCTTTATTTTAAATTGTACTGAATATCCTGACTTTACCTGCTGCAATGCAAACTTGTCATCACTTCAGAAATATGAACAGATGTTTCCTCCCCTGCAGGTGGATGTAGATTGGGTGATCTACAGCTACCCATCATAGTTCCAGATGGCTTGCATGTTGATAACTTACTGTACACCTTTCTGTAAAACATTTCCACCTTTCTGTTAAACGTTTCTATGCTTTAAATAGCTGCTGACATGCTCTAGGTGGGAGACTTTATATATAGCCTACTAAAAACATGGTAGTATAGTAAGTATTGTCTATTTCAGAATCCATTTTAAATAGCTGTTCCATTTACATATTCTCCTCCTGTGGTCGATATGGAATAGACATCTGATTGTTCAAATCTGATAGCTTGTGTATATATTAACTTCTTTACCCGGAAAGATAATGGAGCAAATAATTAAACAATCAATTTGCAAACATCTAGAAGATAATAAGGTGATATGTAACAGTCAGCATGGATTTGTCAAAAACAAATTGTGTCAAACCACCCTGATAACTTTCTTTGACTGGGTAACAAGCCTTGTGGATGGGGGGAAGTGGTAGACATGGTATATCTTGATTTTAGTAAAGCTTTTGATACTGTCCCACATGATCTTCTCATAAATAAACTAGGGAAATGCAACCTAGATGGAGCTACTATAAGGTGGGTGCAAAACTGGTTGGAAAACCATTCACAGAGAGTAGTTATCAGTGCATCTGACGAAGTAGGTATTCACCCACAAAAGCTTATGCTCCAATACATCTGTTAGTCTATAAGGTGCCACGGAACTCTTTGTTGCTTTTTACAGGTCCAGACTAACATGGCTAACCCTTTGATACTAGTTATCAGTGGTTCAGAGTCATGCTGGAAGGACATAACAAGTGGGGTCCCGCAGGGATCAGTTCTGGGTCCGGTTCTGTTCAATATCTTCATCAATGATTTAGATAATGGCATACAGAGAACACTTTTATAAAATTTTCAGACAATACCAAGCTGGGAGGTGTTGCGAGTGTTTTGGAGGATAGGATTAACATTCAAAATGATCTGAACAAACTGGAGAAATGGTCTGAAGTAAATAGGATGAAATTCAATAAGGACAAATGCAAAGTACTCCATTTAGGAAGGAACAATCAGTTGCACATATACAAAATGGGAAATGACTGCCTAGGAAGGAATACTGTGGAAAGGGATCTGGGGCTCATAGCAGACCACAAGCTAAATATGAGTCAGCAGTGTGATTCTGTTGCAAAAAATGTGAACATCATTCTGGGATGTATTACCAGGAGTGTTGTAAGCAAGACACAAGAAGTAATTCTTCTGCTCTATTCTGCACTGATTAGGCCTCAACTGGAGCATTGTGTCCAGTTCTGGGTGCCACATTTCAGGAAGGCTGTGGACAAATTGGAGACAAACCAGAGAAGAGCAATAAAAACAACTAAAGGTCTAGAAAACATACCTATGAGGGAAAATTGAAAAAAATGGGTTTGTTTAGTCTGGAAAAGAGAAGACAGAGCAAACATGATAACAGTTTTCAAGTATGTAAAAGGTTGTTACAAGGAGAAGGAACAAAAATTGTTTTTCTTAAACTCTGACGATAGGACAAGAAGCAATGGGCTAAAATTGCAGCAAGGGAGATTTAGGTTGGACATTAGGAAAAACTTCCTGTCAGGGTGGTTAAGCACTGGAATAAATTGCTTAGGGAGGTTGTGGAATCTCCATCATTGGAAATTTTTAAGAGTAGGTTAGACAAACACCTGTCAGGAATGGTCTAGATAATTAGTCCTTCCACGAGTGTAGGGGACTGGACAAGATGACCTCTCGAGGTCCCTTCCAGTTCTATTATATGTCCCCCAGAGTTAGCATGTATAGAGGAATGGAACTCTATTCCCTCTTCAGGGGAAAAGCCAGCTCTGGCAATACTGATTTACATGAATTATAATCTTACTTAACCATAGGTCCACATTCTATATTTTGCTTTAGTTGGAATTTGCCTGTGTTCTGAGTGTATAAATGATTATCAATTATTGCTGTTGCTGTGTCCCTGAAAGGCCATAGGAATTGCGCACGTGATGTACCCTCACTGGAGTGCAGCAGACAGGTGGAGGAGAGGAGCCCGCTGATGCCTTGTGACTACCACTGAGTCTAACTGGACCCCTGAGTGGGTTTTAGGTGGCTGGGGATTGTTGTGTTCTAAGAGATCTGGGCCTCTCCAACCTGAACAATTAATATCTGGAACTGTGGGCTTGGCTGTAATCCCTATACATGGATTCAGGTTTTCCTAATTTGTGTGTGTATGTGTGTGTGTGTGTGTGTAAATAGGTTATATTTTACCTTCTCAGAGCCAGAAGTAGGAGTTCAGCTCTGAGTAGGGACTTGAGCCATCATTGTATTTATTTTAGAAAGGGATTCCTAGATAACTTGAACCCAGTTCTTGTTGCTGTCATTGGTATGTGGCAGAGGGTTACATATATTTTATACACAGCACCTCCCGGGGGTCAGGCCCATGGGAAAAAGAGCAGGCTGTTCAACAATTAATTTATATAAGTTCTCTATACAAGCCATATAGATACCATTCTCAATTCCGTTCATCACAAGTATACATTGGGATTGGTTTATGCTGAGTATAAATTTATTTTTTAGATTCCCTTTTTAAAGCTAAAATTAGTCAGTAATAAAAAATATAAAAGAGGGCAGGAAACACAGGATACATAATTGCTGTGCTTTTATTTATTTTAGAAAAACTAAATAAAATGTATAATGCATATGAGATGTGTACATATTTTGCCTGTATCCGTACTCCCCATATGTTTTTTTCTGCAGCCCCAATGGTATAGTGAGTCAGCATGGTGGGCAGAGCCCCATTGATTTCATTGAGGCTTTGTGTTGGTGCGGGTGTCTATCAAGGTGGAATTCATTGCAAGACTGAGCACTATATTGAGTTGTTTGTAGTAGGTGCTATGTTTTCTTTGCATTTGATCAGCACCTAATGCAATGGAGCCCCAATCTCACTGAGGCTTTAGATCCCAGAATGGTTCAGCCAGTAAAATAATAAATATGAAAATATGAAGATAGTTCTATCACAAATTTTGAGTATTACACCTTATTTTCACATGCTAACTATGCAAATCTGTTCTATTTGTTCATATACATGTGGATTTATACCCTTGATCATTATGGTGTTAAGGAAATTATGCTAAATGTTGTAGAATTCTTTTCCTGGGTCAAAAACACAAAGGTCCTGATCTCGCTTCAGGATTTGATAGTGTGTATTCCTGCACTTGTGTAATGTCCTTTTGATTTCAGTGGGACTCCACACAGGCACAGGAGATCCATTATAGCAGATTCTGATGCAGGATCAGAAGCCAGCTTGTTTAATATAAAGAACAGGAGTACTTGTGGCACCTTAAAGACTAACAAATTTATTTTAGCATTTAGCATGAGTTTTCGTGAGCTGCAGCTCATCCGAAGAAGTGAGCTGCAGCTCACGAAAGCTCATGCTAAATGCTAAAATAAATTTGTTAGTCTTTAAGGTGCCACAAGTACTCCTGTTCTTTTTGCGGATACAGACTAACACGGCTGCTACTCTGAAACTTGCTTAATATGTTATTTGAATCACTGTATGGCAGTTCTACAAAGCTGGCTATATTTCACAAAATCTTGGCTTTTAAAAACAAAAAATCCTCCTCTCTAGGATCACTGAGATCCCGTGTGTGGCTTAAGGAATTAGATATTTCTGCCTTTTCAATGTGTAAATTGTATAGTTGTACAAAATTATCTAGCAGTTCTTTGGTGCAGGTTTCATTTTAGTACCCAGTTTTAGTACCCATGGATGATACAGCCATGAGGTAACATCCAAAAAGGGCAAAGGTCAAATTTGTGTGCAGAATTTAAATGAGACCTTATTCTTCCTCCAATAAATATACACCAGATGCAAGGAGTGAATTGGAACACTTTCAGAATGCAGTTAGGGCCAATAAGAACCCATCAGGGACCATTTCAAAGATTAATTTCTGATGTCCATAGAAACATATTGTGTGAGTCTGTTCTTTGATGATACTCTGCTTCTCTATATTGCCATTACCATGAAAGAGTTCTGTCTGTACAGGTCTGATTGCAGGATTTTGCAATGTCCTGTGAGAGCTGCAAAATCTCAGCACTCATACTGGACTGGTTCCTCCTTTAAAGTGAGCCTTTAAAGCTTTATTTTCTTCTGGGAAAGCATATCTGAATATCGCCTTGATTTCAAATGTCCTGTTCCAGTGCTACACAGAGATTCAAAGGAAGCATAATGAGGAAGTAGCATATTTACAGCCCTGAAACCTCAGGTGATTCGGATTCTGTCCACCAGTAACTTGAGGTGTGAACCTTGCTAAGTCACTTAACTTCTCTGTGCCTGTTTTCTCATCTTTGAAATAAGGATAACAATACCTACCTCTCTTACTGGGGGATTGGGAAGCCTAATTCAAGATTGTTAGCAAAGCACCAAAATTCATACCAGTGCACAGGATCCTTAATGTAAGCTGGTGAGAGCACTCCGAGAGGGACTCCAGAGACCCTCAACTCCAAATACAGACAATGAGAGCTGCAAGTGATCAGTATCTCATAACATTGGGTTCTTAATGTTGTGCCTAGAGCCTTGTACAGGCAGTCGACGGGGGAGAAGAAAAGAAGAAGCATTTCATCTCAAGTGAAATGAAATAATATATCTTTGTGGTTACTGTTGATTGGGTATAGCAATAGTGATTTCCATAGCAGAAGCATGCTAAAACAATTTGTCATAATCAATAAATATTATTAGTGAGAGTTGGTTGGAACACAGGTGAGAAAACATATTTTATTTTCTGTTTTTAGAGGGTTTTTGACTATTTATATTATTAGCCAGTATTGCAGTAGTGGGGAAAAGACACTACAGTATTGTAGTGACTGTAAAAGGAAACCTTTCTTAACTGGTGGTATGTAACACTATCCTTTTTTTTTTTTTTTTTCCTCTTGGAATTGCAAAGACTCTGATTAAGGCAACTGGTTGGCAACCATAATACATTTGCTGTGGCTCTGCGGAAAGTGATTAGTCTGATCATCTTTAGTAAAATGGGTACCAGCAAAACTGAACAGGAAGCTCAAGTGTGCCAGCTGCAAGGTGTAGGTTGTTAGTTATTCACACGTCACGAAAACCAAACCTTTTAATCTTTGCTGAACGAGAATGTATTAAAATTCATTTTCTTTAATGTATGGTGAGATTAAGCAGTGTAAAAAAATGTGGCTATATGAGTCTCTCTTTTATAGTATGTGTCTGCCTGAGTTTCTCAGAGCAGAGTAAATGCATCATTCGGATGATGTGTCATTCCTGATCAAATTTGCATGTTTCTTTAAACATAACACTACATGCTAGCGTATCCTAACTGGATGTGATGCAGCATCAAAATGATGTTTCATGCTCTGGAACTTTAAAGAGACAAGGGAGGCAGAAAGGTACAAAAAGGGTAATTCCGAGGGGAGAAATGACAGAGGAATTTGAGCCTGACGCTGCTTCCTTTGAAACAAACTTTAGAACTCACATTCTCTTCATTTGAAGCAAGATTGGGCTCTACAATGGCTCCTGTAAAGTAATATGCTTGTGTAATTTTCTTGTTCATTGTATGCTCTTCCGGAATGGGAGTGTCTTTTATCTTTCTTTTGAAGCACACAGTACATTGTTGGCATCTCATAAATAAATAATAGAATAATAATTCATTATCACCTGCTTTTTATCTATACCAGAGCTGGTGGAATTATTCATTGTGAATTATATTCATTGTGAATTTAGCCCCTTTTTCTGTTCATGAATGATTTTTCCAAATGATTCACTATTCCTAATTATTTGCTGCATAGTTTGTGAACAAAATTTCAGCCTACGGGTGGCTTGCGAATTGTTCTCACTTGAGCTACCTGCTCTTTGTCATGATTTGTGGTATGTGGGTGGTTGTCTAAGTTACCTTTTAATAGTTAGGCTCCCTGATTGGCTGGCTGAAACCTTTTAAACAAGTATTAATGAATAACGAGGGGGGAATATGCTCGTTCGGGTACAAAGAACAGACAATTCCCAATCCATTCATAAATTGTAAGGCCAGAAGGGACCATTGTCATAATCTACTCTGATCTTTTACATAACACAGGCCGATCACCTCATCCAATAATTTCTGCATCAATCCCATAACTTCTGTATGAGTTGTAGCATGTGAGCAAAAAGCCATTTGCACGAATAACAAACAACAATATGCAACAACATGGTCACAAATGTTCAGAAATACTGTTTTGTGGCACTCAGTCATCCTAAATTTACAGGCATTTTTACAGTGGGAAGTAGAAGAAACCCCATTATTTATATGTGAAACTTAATTTGACAAAGGATTAGAAATGTACTATAGGAAACAAGCCTACACTGGTAGAGAATGAACAAGATTACCTAATAAATCTTTTCCTTTGCTAATATCAATAGACCAGATGGTCCTCTTTACCGATGCTGGTAGAGGGAAGCAAAAGGGTGAATCAGGTGCAATTGTAAGGAAGAATAGGGGTAATGGAGAGCAGCAACTCTGAATCATATGTTCCTTCATCCTGGGCCAACACTGTTGCCGGATAATTGTGTTATCAAGGTTACATGCCTCGGGGTAGGGTGGAAGAGGTGCAGCTTGTTGTGGCAGAGAGCAGTTACGCTGCATGGTATTCTCCCCTGTTACAACATGAATACTGCTAGAGCTAGTATTTTGCTCCTGCTCTATGCTGTAATCTCCCCACAGATGAGGAAGGGGAAGGGTGTGAGGCTCAGGTGCAAAAAGAATTGATTAATGGCAGCATGGGGAACCATGTGACCACAGGTGAGGGGGGAGGAAATGACAAGGCAGCATAAAAGGGCAGACCCTTCATAGGGTAGAAGCTTTCCTGGCTTGTGGCTTCTTAAGATATGTGGAGTTATAAGACCATGCTGCCTGCCTCTGCCACAGTTACCACAAAGACTTCCCAACCTGAAGAGAATACTTATTAGAAATTGCAAAGGTTACCTCGTGGAGTTTCCTGGATCTAAGGGTCCTCTCTTATGCATAGTATTGTGGCAATGTGAGATATGGCCAGACAGTTCTGTGGATAGGAAGGACTGGATGAATGCAAGACACATGCTGGGAGAGTAGGTCAGCTGTCAGTTCAAGGCCTACCATGAATTATAAATGGAGCTGGTAGCTCTCCTGGCTGGTCTTCATGTTAAAATTGGGCACCCAAAATTAATGGACAATTTGACTTTAGTCTCTCTCTGTCTCAATTCCCCATCTGTAAAATGGGTATAATAATACCACCAAACATCAAGGGGGTGTTGTAAAAATAAATGTGAAGCACTCTGATACTATAGTGATGAATAACATTGAAAGCCCCTGTAGAAATAAATCACTCTGTGTTCAGAGCAGGGTTAGAATAGTGCATGCAGTAAATAAGGCATAGGGGGACACATTGAACAATGAGGCTAAAACATATTAAGTAGCTGCTCATTCAGTGAGTGCCATCCATTCCGCACACTGATTGAGGTAGTGGTCCTGTGGAAAGATCATATGTGATCATATAATTAAAGACTGTATCATAAAACACAAGGGAGCTGAATTAAGACCGCATAGCCAACCTTAATTCTAGTGCTTTTGAGTGCTAGACTTTGCAACTTTGATCTCCTTTTAACATGTACTTATATATAAATACATACACACACACAACATTATTTATTGCAGTAGTGCTTAGAAGCCCTAGTCGTGGACTAGGACCCCAGTGTGCTAGGCTGTGTACAATCAGAGAATGACTGCACCACAAAAGTGGAGCAGATTTTGTCTGGGGCTTACCCAAAGAAGGGCAGCTCTGCTTTGGAGTCGCAGGGAAGGAGGTTAAAAACTGCTGTTAAAAGGTGCTCGGTGGTCAGCTAGGCAGCAGTGACTCAATCCCTCCCCTCCCCCCCGAATGTGCATAAAGGTACAAAACCTGGCCGGGGGGGGGGGCAAGTCTCTTTGTTCCGTGCGGTGAGGAAGCCAGCACCCACCCTCCCTCCCACAGTGGATGCGAATGGCAGGCTGGGCTGGACCTGCTTTGGGCTTTATGCTAGTCACCCTTTTTAAAGGGGGGCTGGGAAGGAATTTTTCCCACACCACCACAATTGGCTTTGGTGGAGAGTGTATTTTTCGCCTTCCCCACAGCGGGTGTGAAGGATGGACCTTTCCTGGTGGGAAGAAAAGGTGGTAGGCCATATGTTGCAACTTATTTTGTACGGTTGGGTGGATGTTCAGTGCAGGTAGAGCAACCAGTGACTAGATAAATGACCTGGTAAAGGACTTAAAAGGAGGTACTGGATAATGGAACAGAATGGGGGAGGTGGTTGGGGACTCCTATGATTGGTATGGCTGGGAACCAATCTCCACCGTTCTCATAGCCCTCCTTAACCCTCTTACGAGGGTGGTGGATGGTAAGGTCCAAGCCATGGGTCAGCTGGGGGACCTGGATGGAAACAAAGCGGGGCTGGTGGAAGCCCCAGAGAATTGATTTGAATAAGTATGCATTTGCCTGCACTGTACACTTTATCTGCCAGGTAGTCCCAGACATCTATATAATAAAGTTGCGGCCTTATTAAAACTCATAAGTCTCCTGTCCTTCTTGATGTATACCCAAACAACTAATAGAAAATCCCTGGCCCACAACTTTGTTGATTGGTGAACACCTGGTAACTTTGTGATACAGGACATGTGAGAGGGGAAGAGGTAGCCTAAGACCACTCAAAGAAAAAACTTTATTTACAATTTAAATTCATGTTTGGATTCAAATGCAAATCGTTCCTGGCATTGTTGAAACATCCAGAAACCATCTCCTTCTCCATATCAGAATTCAAGTATGTTATTCAATAGACTGAATAAGATGCATAATGATTATAAATAATGTGTATGACAGAACAGCAAAGTTTAGAACTAATTGGGTTCAATATTCCACTGTACAAACATTAACATTTAAGTTTAGTTGAGCACAAAAAAGGCCCTAAAACTTAAAAAAAAAATACTCACGGTAAAATAACCTCTTTTTCTATACCCATGGACCAAAATCCACTAAATTATTTTAAAAAAAATCTAGAGGACAAAAATTAGCTGTTTGCGGGCTGAGACTTTCTGTACAAGGTTTCTATCCAGAGGGAATATAAACCCTTCATACACAAAGTTTATAATGGAAATTCTGTCAAACTTAAGTACAGCAGAGCAAATGGCACAGCTATAATATGTAAAAAAAATAAAATTAAAATGCTATGAACACAGGGTGAAGGCTAGCTGACTTGACACTGAACATAGAAAGGTAAATGATTGGAACTTTAATTACTTTGATCCGTCATGCCTTGTAGCTATATGTCAACTAAGCCAACAAAACTGACACAGAACAAAGGCCATGACTGTTCAACATCTTAACTCATTTCTAATGGTTGATTAATAAGTCTATTGAACTAAACGTGTGATGAGAATTGAGAAAAAATATACAGTGTGTGTACACACACATACTGCGTTTTTCCCAGTCGTCTCATAATTTTGTATACACACACACACAAATAAATGCAAACCCACACACAGACATTGAATATGACTTTTTTTCTACAAAAAGTATTTTGGCTCAAAATAAGTGACAAAGGGAGGCTATATCTGGGATAAGTAAGCTTATTTCTGTGTTAGTCTCTGGAGGTCTGCATGGAATATGTAGGCACAGAAACATTCACCTAGGAAGTTGCATACAATTTTTGTTAATAACACTGAAATAGTATCTTACAGTAAATGATGGAGAGCTTCAACTTCCTTGGCCACTGCTCTTCTGAACTGTGATTGCCCTGAAACCCCTTTGGTGTGAGCTTTTATGACTATCCAGCAGTTTACTCAAACATGAAGAAAAGTCCCCCAGATGTGTTAAATGGCCCAGTCTTTTTACACTCTGTCACTAGCCCCTGCATTTGACATAATCTTTTCTCTTCCTGTGTCAGCTTTTATTTCCATCCTCCCTATTCACCTATTCTCTCTTAGGCCCTGATCCAGTCAGTAATGACAACAGTCATCCGGTCATGACATCGATGGGACAACTCATGTGCTTACAGTACGTACTTAAGTGCTTTTCTTGACTTGGGCCTGAGTTCCCATAGTGGTGCTGCAGGTCTGCTAGAGTGCAGCCACAATGAATATCTCACTCCAGCTGTCCAGTGTGGAAGTGTGTCTGCCATTTTAATCTTCCCCTTGAACAAAACACACAATTGAACAGTTTTAACTATGCTCCTAAAATATGAATATCACTATACAGTAATAAACATCACTATCAATATATGGCCTCCTCCATCCACAATTTAACATAACTCTGCATGGTTGCCTATTTCTGAATATGGTGCTATTAACTCATTGGATTTCTCTCTCAAAATGTCAGGCTTGGGTCTTTCTGCCTTGTATGTCATCTCCAGTAATAAATATTCTGTGGGTCAAATTCTGCCTTTGGTTATAAACCCATTGTTATCAATGGGGTTGTACATCAGTAACGAAGGGCAGAATCTGGACCTGCAATTGGAACCTAAAGCCAATGGAACTAATTGATTTATGTTGATGGATTGTGCACATATTGGATCCTATGAATATTTCCAGGGCCGAAAGTGTGTGTTGCACAAATTATTCATCAAATCATCATACATTTTGAGTGTGTGTGTGTGCGCGCGCGCGCATGCACTGAGGAGAGGGTGGGTGGAAAAACTAATTGTGATGTTGCCAAGAGCCCAGGGACCGTGGTGTTATTCTGCCCCATGAACATTGTGGGAGGGAGATTGTGAGTCAGCAAATGATGATCTCTCTACCAGTTCCTATGCTGCTTTAGTACAGAAGTAACTAGTAAATAGTGCTGGATCTAGTGCATGTTCCCTGGCACACCAGCATAGCTATTTCGGCTGATGCACACTGGGAGCTCTGCCCAGTCCCCGCCTCTTATACCCTCTCCTGCCCACCTACAGGAGAGCTTTCTTTCCCTCCCATGCAACTACCCATAGTGCCTTGTGCCCTCTTACTCTCCTATGCCACCAGGCTAGCTGGGCCAAAACTTGGCAGAGAATCTATGATATAGATCAGGGGTTGGCAACCTTTCAGAAGTGGTATGCTGAGTCTTCATTTATTCACTCTAATTTAAGGTTTTGCATGCCAGTAATATGTTTTAATGATTTTAGAAGGTCTCTTTCTTTGTCTATAATATATAATTAAACTATTTTGTATGTAAAATAAATAGGTTTTTAAAATGGGGGGACGGGGATAGCTCAGTGGTTTGAGCTTTGGCCTTCTAAACCCAGAGTTGAGTTCAATCCTTAAGAGGGATATTTAGGGATTTGAGGCAAAAATCAGTCTGAGGACACAAGGAAAAAGGGAAAGCAGTAGAACAGAGACCCTGGACTTCAGAAAAGCAGACTTTGACTCCCTCAGGGAACTGATGGGCAAGGTCCCTTGGGAGAATAACATGACGGGGAAAGGAGTCGAGGAAAGCTGGCTGTATTTCAAAGAAACCTTATTGAGGTTGCAGGAACAAACCATCCCGATGTGTAGGAAGAGAAGTAAATATGGCAGGCGACCAGCTTGGCTTAACAGTGAAATCCTTGCTCGTCTTAAACACAAAAGAACAGCTTACAAGAAGTGGAAGATTGGACAAATAACCAGGGAGGAGTATAAAAGTATTGTTCAGGCATGCAGGTGTGAAATCAGGAAGGCCAAATCACACTTGGAGTTGCAGCTAGCCGGAGATGTTAGGAGTAACAAGAAGAGTTTCTTTAGGTATGTTAGCAACAGGAAGAAAGTCAAGGAAAGTGTGGGCCCCTTGCTGAATGAGGGAGGGAACCTAGTGACAGAGGATGTGGAGAAAGCTAGTGTACTCAATGCTTTTTTTGCCTCTGTCTTCACAGACAAGGTCAGCTCCCAGACAGCTGCACTCTGCAGCACGGTATGGGGAGGAGGTGACCAGCTCTCTGTGGAGAAAGAAGTAGTTCGGGGCTATTTAGGAAAGCTGGACGAGCACAAGTCCATGGGGCCGGATGCGCTGCATCCGAGGGTGCTAAAGGAGTTGGCCGATGAAATTGCAGAGCCATTGGCCATTATCTTTGAAAAATCATGGCGATCGGGGGAGGTCCCGGATGACTGGAAAAAAGCTAATGTAGTGCCCATCTTTAAAAAAGGGAAGAAGGAAGATCCAGGGAACTACAGGCCAGTCAGTCTCACCTCAGTCCCTGGAAAAATCATGGAACAGGTCCTCAAGGAATCAATCCTGAACCACTTAAAGGAGGGGAAAGTGATCAGGAACAGTCAGCATGGATTCACCAAGGGCAAGTCATGCCTGACTAACCTAATTGCCTTCTATGACGAGATAACCGGCTCTGTGGATGAGGGGAAAGCAGTGGATGTACTATTTCTGGATTTTAGCAAAGCTTTTGATACAGTCTCCCACAGTATTCTTGCCAGCAAGTTAAAGAAGTCTGGGCTGGATGAATGGACGGTAAGGTGGATAGAAAACTGACTAGATGGTCGGGCTCAACGGGTAGTGATCAATGGTTCCATGTCTAGATGGCAGCCGGTATCAAGTGGAGTGCCCCAAGGGTCGGTGCTGGGGCCGGTTTTGTTCAATATCTTCATTAACGATCTGGAGGATGGTGTGGACTGCACCCTTAGCAAGTTTGCAGATGACACTAAACTGGGAGGAGTGGTTGATACGCTGGAGGGTAGGGATAGGATACAGAGGGACCTAGACAAATTAGAGGATTGGGCCAAAGGAAATATGATGAGGTTCAACAAGGACAAGTGCAGAGTCCTGCACTTAGGACGGAAGAATCCCATGCACTGCTACAGACTAGGGACCGAATGGCTGGGTAGCAGTTCTGCAGAAAAGGACCTAGGGGTTACGGTGGACAAAAAGCTGAATATGAGTCAACAGCGTGCCCTTGTTGCCAAGAAGGCTAATGGCATTTTGGGTTGTATAAGTAGGGGCATTTCCAGCAGATCGAGGGATGTGATCATCCCCCTCTACTCAGCACTGGTGAGGCCTCATTTGGAGTACTGTGTCCAGTTTTGGGCCCCACACTACAAGAAGGATGTGGATAAATTGGAGAGAGTCCAGCGGAGGGCAACAAAAATGATTAGGGGGCTGGAGCACATGACTTATGAGGAGAGGCTGAGGGAACTGGGATTGTTTAGTCTGCAGAAGAGAAGAATGAGGGGGGATTTGATAGCTGCTTTCAACTACCTGAAAGGGGGTTCCAAAGAGGATGGATCTAGACTGTTCTCAGTGGTAGAAGATGACAGAACAAGGAGTAATGGTCTCAAGTTGCAGAGGGGGAGGTTTAGGTTGGATATTAGGAAAAACTTTTTCACTAGTAGGGTGGTGAAGAACTGGAATGGGTTACCTAGGGAGGTAGTGGAATCTCCTTCCTTAGAGGCTTTTAAGGTCAGGCTTGACAAAGCCCTGGCTGGGATGATTTAGTTGGGTTTGGTCCTGCTTTGAGCAGGGGGTTGGACTAGATGACCTCCTGAGGTCCCTTCCAACCCTGAGATTCTATGATTCTATGATTCTATGATTGGTCCTGCTTTGAGCAAGGGGTTGGACTAGATGATCTCCTGAGGTTCATTCCAACCCTGACATTCTATAATTCATTTAAAATTAAATTAAAATGTAGTGGCCAGGACCCAGGCATTGTGAGTGCCACTGAAAATCATCACACATGCCAGAGTTTGCCTACCCCAATATAGATTCACAGTGAATAACTTGTATAGTTTTAATATTTAGTGTCCCCTGCTATGTGAGGTTTATGCACATTTAGTTAGAGTGTCAATCTTCAAACTGAAATATCTATTCCTTTCTTTAGTGTTGGTTACATTTGGGTCCTATTTTGAAATCAGTTCTTCAAGATGTAGTTGAAATAGTCTATGTTGGAATTCTCAAAACTCATTTGATACTATTTCTCAGTCAGCGTGTCTAGTACAAAACTGCTCTCTTCCATCATTTGAAGCTCTGGAAAGTTAAACACTGTTCTGTGTTTTAGCGGAATCTGAGATTACTTGTGTAGCACCAAATGTCTCATCAACATATCTACTTTACAAAGGGAACTCATGTTTGAATGCTGTTTATGATGATACCATTCTAAACAAAATTATATAGAACTACTCATTTTTTATTTTTTCCTTTTACTGTAGTCTACAAATATATTTCTAAACTTCAGTTCAGCAACCAGTGTAGTCATTTATTTGATATGGAGCACTAAAGATGTAACTTAAAATATTTGAACTTAGATTTTACATTAAAAAACAAGTATGCTAATGTTGCAGGGAACCAAATAGATGGAATATTTTGTAGATTATAAAATCAGAAAGCACCACTGTGATCTAGTTTGCTCTCCAATGTAACACAAGCCATAGAACTTCCTCAAAATAATTCCATTGGAACTATATCATATCTTTTAGGGGAAAAAATGCAATCTTGATTCAGAAGTTGTCAGTGATAAAAATGCTTTCTTATTTCCATTCTTGATTTGGCTAGCTTACTTCCAACCACTGGATCTTGTGATACCATTGTATGCTAGATTGAAGAACTCATTATCAAATATTTGTTCCTAGGTGACTGTGATTAAGTCACCTCTTAGCCTTCTCTTTGTTGAGCTAGAGAGACTGAGCTCTTTGAGACTCTCTTTGAGACTCTTTGAATTGTGGTCACTGGAACTAGACACAGTTTTACACAAGTGATTGCACAAGTGCAAATACAGAGGTAAAATAATTTTTCTACTCCTTCTCAAGCTTCTCCTCTTTATACATTCAAGGATCGCATTAGCCCTTTGGGCCATAGCAGAGCACTGGGAGCTCATGTTCAGCTGCTGATCCACCATGATACCCTAGTCTTTTTCAGAGTGACTGTTTCCCAGGATAGAGTCCCACATCCTGTAAGTATGTCCTACATTCTTTGTTCCTAGATGTATACATTTAAATCTGGCTGCATTAAAGCATTCATTGTTTGCTTGCTATAAATCTATGAATATACAAAGCTAATATTTACAAAAAATATTATCCTTTACAAATATAAATATAAGAACCTAAGAGCAGCCATACTGGGTCAGACCAAGGGTCCATCTAGCCCAATGCTGTCTCTGACATATGCCAGTGCCAGATGCTTTTCTGGCAGTTGGAGGTTTAGGAATACCAGGAACATGGGGTTGTGTCTCTGACCATCTTGGGTAATAGCCATTGATGGACCTGTTCCTCATGAACTTATTTAATTCCTTTTTTTAACCTATTTATTCTTTTAGCCTTCACAGCACCCAGCAGCAACAACTACCACAGGTTGTTGTGTGAAGCTGTGTGAAGAAATAGTTTAACTACATTTAGGAACTGACTGTCACCTAATCAGGTGGTCAGTAACATGTTCCTACTGCTATACTCTTATTTTTCCCACATGGAATTTCTATTCCCTAGAGATTATATGGTACAGTTTGATTTATTTAAGATTTTTACTTTATTTCAATCTATGGTTTCTTTAACATATAGTGCCACTCCCCCATCAACACAACCTACTCTGTCATTTGTATGTATTTTTTACACTGGTATTATCATGTCCATTGTTTATTCTCATTCCACCAAGTTTCCATGATGCCTATTATTTCAATATCCTCATTGAAAGCCAGGCACTGTAGTTCACCCATCTTAGTATTTAGATTTCTAGGTTTTTTACACATGCACTTGTACATTTTGTCAATATTCAGTTGCTTGCCTTCATGTGTTATATTTAAATGGGACTCTTATGTTTGACTGTTCTTTACTAGTTCCTTCCTGTACTTTACCAACTTCTTTCCTATCCTTGTCACTAGGATATAAAGTTCTTCCTTTAATAAATTCATCCCTAAGGGATGTCTTCACCCAAACTGTGCACTCCTCCGCAGCTGTCAGCTTTCCCTCAGTCATTAGTTTAAAAAATCCCCCATACCCTATTTAATTTTATATGCTGGAAGTCTGGTTCTGGTTTGGTTTAGATGGAGCCCATTTTTCCTGAATAGTCTCCTCCTTTCTCAAAAGATTCCTCAGTTCCTAATAAACCTAAAACTCTCCTCCCAACATCATCATCTCATCCATGCATTGAGATTCTGACGTTCTGCTTTTCATCCTGGTGCTGGGCGTGGAACTGTAAGCATTTCAGAGAATGCTACCATGGAAATCCTGAACTTTAATCTCTTACCTAGCAGCCTATATTTGGTTGTCAGGACCTCTCTCCTATCTTTTCTTATTTCATTGGTACCTACGTGTACCATGACCATGTGCTCTTCCCCAGCACTGCACATAAGTCTGTCTGGATGTCTTGTGTGATCCTCAACCTTCACACCCAGCAGGTAATTTACCATGTGATTCTCCCAGTCATCACCAACCCAACTCAGTGTGCCGTGGCAGTCAAAAAAGCGAACATATTGTTGTGAATCATTAAGAAAGGGAAAGATAATAAGACAGAAAATACCATATTGCCTCCATATAAAGTCATGGTATGCCCACATCTTAAATACTGCATGCAGTTGTGGTCATCCCATCTCAAAAAAGATATATTGGGATTGGAAGAGGTTCAGAAAAGGGCAACAAAAATGATTAGGGGTATGGAACGGCTTTCATATGAGGCACAATTAAAAAGGCTGGGACTTTTCAGCTTGGAAAAGAAAGAGACCACTAAGGGGGGGGGGATATGATTGAGGTCTATACAATCATGACTGGTGTGGAGAAAGTAAATAAGGAAGTGTTATTTTCTCCTTCTCATAACACAAGGACTAGGGGTCACCAAATGAAATTAATAGGCAGCAGGTTTAAAACTAACATAAGGAGGGGTTTTTTTTCCACACAACACACAGTCAGTCTGTGGAACTCTTTGCCAGAGCATGTTGTGAAGGCCAAGACTATAACAGGGTTCAAAAAAGAACTAGATAAATTCACAGAGGATAGGTCCATCAATGGTTATTAGCCAGGATATGCAGGGATGGTGTCCCTAGCCTGTTTGCCAGAGGCTGGGAATGAGTAACAGGGAATGGATCACTTGATGATTACCTGTTCTGTTCATTCCCTTTGGGGCACCTGGCACTAGTCACTGTCAGAAGACAGGATACTGAGCTAGATGAACCTTTGGTCTGACCCAGTATGGCCGTTCTTATGTTTTTAACTGCCTATATTTCTAATAGTCGAATCCCCTGAAAAGTTTAGCTTTATTTAGGAACTGAGTATACTGAAATGTTAATTGCTCTTGAAAGTTTGTAGAAACCGGAACACTTTTGAAACCTAACTCACAGAGCCATACAATAATAAGGTTCCTAAATTGCACTAAGTAAGATGCCTTATGATGAAGCAGTGTACTCCAGGGGAAAAAGTACTGAACTAGAAGTCTAGGTGACATCAGTTATATTCCCAGTTCTGCTACTAGTTTGCTACTGGTCTTGGGCAAGTCATTTCACTACTCTGTGCCTTAGTTTTGCTATCTATAATTGTGATAACAATACTGAGCTTCTTTTTAAACAATGTTTTAGATCTGTTGCTGTTTTTAAATATGTTTCCTTTTACATATGTTGCTATTATTATTGTTACCCTAAGCTCAGATGCCAGAACCTTGTAGAGAAGAACAAGGGAAACAAAGTCTAATTCATTGAAAAATGCAACTACTAATAATCTTTTAAACTTATCTAACACCTGTCATCTGTGGCTTTCAAAGTGCTTTCCAATTAATTAATTCTCCCCACACATCAGTGAGTTAGGTAAATTTTGTGCTAGGAATGAGTTAGCTCATTGGAACCTGATGCTTTGTGTTTCAGAATTTTTTTGCCCAAATACCTGGGATTTTACAAAATGAAGTTTGTATTTTATCAGGTCCCTTTCTCCAATAAATTAAATCCATTAAATTATTTTATTAAAATAACATTTTAGCTACCTGAAGGAACACCTGTGCTACTCAGACAGTAAAGAAAATAATACAAGGTGATTTTGTATAGTGCCTGACCCCACAGAAACGTAGCTAAAGCCTGACTAGTGACTTTGAAATTAGGGAAACTGGAAAACTACATTGAAAAATCAATATGTTGTACCCAAAATGTATTGAAAAATGCTCTGGTAAATACTGAGGGCCATGGAAGATGCCCATAGTGGGTGAGTATATAGATGGGTATTTGACAACAAGGCTGTTCTGTTGTTGTTAACCTTATTCCTGTTGACATGTGCTACTGTGGTCTGGTTAGAGCAAAGAACTGGGAGTCAGGAGACTTGAGTTATGTTCCTGATTCTGCCACTGAAATAATGTGTAACTTTGAATGAGTCACTTCATCTCCCTGTGGACAGTAATACCCACATCTGTAAATGGTTTTGAGATTCCTAGATGAAAAGTGTTTGTATAAGTGCAAAGAATTGTTCTAAATTATCTTATATTAAAGAATTTTTTACCAGAGTTTTGTTTATTTCTAGACAGCAAACACCCATGGCATTTGTTTGAGAAAGTACTATATGAGTCACATGTCCTTTGTATGTTTGTTAATAATATGTTTGGCTTATGACTAGAGTTTATTCTTCAGGTAAACGTGCTCCACAGAGAGATGCACTAATTGTTAGGATGTAATGGTCTGTCAACCAAAAGAGGTGGTTATGGTGAAGACTCCTACTTCCAAAGGCAATTGAGAGAAAAGGGGCAGTGCTACACACTGCGACTCGAAGCAACCACCAAAGTGGGTGGAACTGGGAGGAGAAGACAGCCAGAGTTGCACTATCATGACAATTCCTGATCCTGCTGCTGGTGCAGGGCTGGGAGGATGGCCTGGCCAGATCCACACTCATGTTCTGACTCCTGGCTGCTTCTGTTGGAGCTAGGAAGGGAGTGCACTTAGAGGGACAGACCAGTGAAATGGGCTTCAGAGTTGTGGCTGACTCAGACCATTTGTGCAGCTCCCAAATGGAGAAGGAACACTAGTTCAATTATCTGTTCAGCTGCCAGTTTCTGCACTATCACAGCTCCCTGGGAGAGGAGCCCTACACGAAGAAGAAAGAATGAGAAGATACTCAGAGGGACGTTCAGTGTGCATTGCATATTTATCTGAGATTTCTCTTGTCCCACTGGAGGTATCTGCATCTGTTGTATCTGTGGAGCCATCTCCCACTCTTTCCACACTGGGCCTGTCCTGTTGAGAATCAGAGGATTTGTTGTAGAACTAGTTTGTGGGAACCAGGAATTGTTATGTAGTTAAACTTAGCTGAAAAGTTAATTGCCAAATTAATTGTAAAGGTTAGTCAAAGAAGCATAGCCATTACATTTTAATACTCAGCTGTAGAAAGTGTTCTCTATGGATCAAAGCAGAACCACTTTTGATAGTCTAGCAATTGTTATGGCATTTATGAAACCCTGAGGCACTCTGCTAGGAGACTCCAGCAAACATGGTGGACAAAAATTCTGTCAACTCATTTGTGGAACCTGAAGTGTAATGGGACAGCCTGTATCTTACCACTGTACTTGCTTTAACCCTATCTTGATATATAACCTTATTCCACTTCTTACACTTGGATATGAATATTGGTGCATTGGAATTATTAGTGTATGCTGTTCCTTAGATGAAAAAGATATTGCTTTACTAGTACCTTTGGTTAGTAGAAGTACCATGTCTCTTAAAGAAAAAAAGCAGTCTGTCATAGCACTGCCAATTTTGGGTGAGATTCACAGATGGTATAAATCAGCATAATTCAATTGATTTCAATAAAACTATGCTGATTTACACCAGCTGCGGATCTTATCCCTGACATTCAGCAAGACCAAAAGCAGGTATTATTTTTCCTGTTTAAGTTTTTCCAGGGTAACCCTCTGATTTTCACATTTTGCAGAAAGCTGAAGATCCTGTCCTTGCAACACTCATCATTATCATTCTTACTGCTATATAATACTGTCCCTTATATTAATGTGTTCATGCATATAGAGTAACAGTTCTAACACATGCACATTCTAACAGTTGGGAATAGTATGTGAAGTAAGTAAAGTACAGAATGGGCTGCTCATTGGAGGTGGTATTTAATGTAGATTGGAACAGTAATATAGGTTAATTTGAACACAGTAATAAATCGCTTAACTTTTTCGGACTGTTCCCAAAGAAATCATGGCACAGTGCATTTCAAAGGCAAGCCCTTTATTTTTGTATAACATCTGATAATGTATTACTAGAAACAGAGCTAAGCCAAAATCCCAGAGCCAAACAACCCCTAACTTTGGGGCCTTGGAATCTGGATCTAAATCTTGCACCTGACTCGACTCTTTTTAAAAGGTCAAAAAAATACCTCTGGGTGTTTATGAAGGAAGGAAAGGGATTGAAATCCAGATCTGAATCCAACTATTGCAGTTTAAGCTCATTATTGTTTGTTGTTTTTACTGAAAATATTTCCATTGATTTAGATAATGTCATGATAGATCTAATCAGGCCACTTCCCAGGCCACAATACATATTTCTCCCCTGGCATTTTAATATATGTTACAATTTCATAACACTCAGCTGCACACATTGAGTCATGTGATAACATTAACCATTATAAATGGTGCTGAAATGCAAGTCAACTAAGGTTGGAATAATTTTGCTAAGTGTAGTATGGCACTGACAATAAACAGGTGATAAGGCTGATATGTCACTAAAATGGTCTGTATGGCATAACATTCTGCAACCACAAGAACTACAACTTCAAGAAAGTTAGCACAATGGAATAATTCCACCAAAAGTGCTTTTGTGAGAAAAATGTCCTGAATGTCTATGCACAACAGAGAGAATTTAGCTTTTTAAGGTCACAAAAGAGAAAAAAAAAGAGAGAGAGAGAGAAATGCAAGGATTGAGTTTATCTACTTCTGAAGGATAAAGGACTGACTGACCCCCTCAGGTATTAAAGTCTAGGGAGAGTATAAGCTTTTTTCTGTTGAATCAGTGTTTACAGCATTAGGCCATTGCTTCCCTACCAAGATACCCGTAGTGACATTACTGGACCATTACTATTTAGAGATAGATAGCATGTATTGTTTTAATTCTTTCTAATTAACCTTTTTATTGATTTTTAAGCAAATTATATAAATTTGATAATTGTTTGTACATAGCCATGTATATACAGTACCAAATCTGTTTGCTTTTAGTTTCATGGGTATACACACGTTAGAGTGCTCCTCCATATTTTATATAGCATATTAAATTGGCCTTGTCCCCCAATAAAAAGAATTTTATTTGCATAGTATTATGAGTGCTGTATAGTACTAACCAATAAACTCAATTAACAAATGAAAAAAAAAAAGATAAAATAAGTATCAATAAAGAATACAATATAATACCACAGTTTGATATTTATTGAAGGGCTACTACTGAAATATAGTAATTCTGTAATTATCTGAAATAGAAGGTCATACACAGTATAATGTATAGGGAAGGAGGAACTCCTCGGTTTGAATCTTGATGCTGACACCCCCCCATTCCCCATGGCCCTTGCGCACGTCATTGGTTTCCAGTTTGTAATGTGAGACAGACAATACCGGATTTGCTTACTGTACCCTACAGGAATGTTGTGAGAAGTAATGTTTGTAACGTGTTCTGAAGATGAAAATTAGTAAGTGCTAATTGTTCTAACTATACCTTAAATTTCAAGAATAGAACAACAAAGAAATGCCCTTCGTCATTCATCTTTCCAAAATATGAAACAAAACCTCACCCTTCTATCTACTTTTGAAACTGAATTGGTTTTTCATTTATCAGCAAGACTGTGGGAATGGAAGCATTCTGGGATCTCCGCTCTCTTTTCCAGGTTAGACAATCTGAATACTTCTATCAGTGATTCCTATCCACTTAACAAAAATGGCTGATTAAATAAGATAGCAATATTCATTCTCTATCAGCATTGCAAAATTGCAACCTCCCTTGCTAGAGTGGACATCCAAGCATGTTAGAGCTATGTTATAAGTGATCTCTCTCCTGCCATCCATCTCCACCCTCTGACAAACAGAGGCTGGGGACACCATTCCTTACCCATTCTGGCTAATAACCATTAACCTCCATGAATTTATCTAGTTCTCTTTTAAAGCCTGTTATACTCCTAGCCTTCACAACCTCCTTAGGCAAGGAGTTCCACAGTGTGAAGAACTTCCTTTTATTTGTTTTAAACCTGCTGCCCATTAATTTCATTTGGTGGCCCCTAGTTCTTATATTATGGGAACAAGTTTTCCTTATTCACTTTCTCCACACCACTCATGATTTTATTTACCTCTACCTCTATCATATCCCCCCTTAGTCTCCCCTTTTCCAAGCTGAAAAGTCCTAGCCTCTTTAACCTCTCCTCATATGGGACTCGTTCCAAACCCCTAATCATTTTAGTTGCCCTTCTCTGAACCTTTTCTAATGCCAGTATATCTTTTTTGAGATGAGGAGACCACATCTGTATGCAGTATTCAAGATGTGGGCATACCATGGATTTATATAAGGGCAATAAGATATTCTCCATTTTATTCTCTATCCCCTTTTTAATGATTCCTAACATCCTGTTTGCTTTTTTGACTGCCACTGCATGGACGTCTTCAGAGAACTATCCACGATGACTCCAAGCTGTCTCTCCTGATTAGTTGTAGCTAAATTAGCCCCCATCCTATTGTATGTATAGTTGGGGTTATTTTTTCCAATGTGCATTACTTTACATTTATCCACATTAAATTTCATTTGCCATTTTGTTGTCCAATCACTTAGTTTTGTGAGATCTTTTTGAAGTTCTTCACAATCTGCTTTGGTCTTAACTATCTTGAGCAGTTTAGTATCATCTGCAAACTTTGCCACCTCATTGTTTACCCCTTTCTCCAGATCATTTATGGATAAGTTGAATAGGATTGGTCCTAGGACTGATCCTTGGGGAACACCACTAATTTTTAGAAATCTAAGTACACTACATCCACTGGATCCCCCTTGTCCACATGTTTGTTGACCCCTTCAAAGAACTCTAATAGATGAGTAAGACATGATTTCCCTTTACAGAAACCTTGTTGACTTTTGCCCAACAATTTATGTTCTTCTACGTGTCTGACAATTTTATTCTTTACTATTGTTTCAACTAATTTGCCCGATACTGATGTTAGACTTACTGGTCTGTAATTGCCGGAATCACCTCTAGAGCCCTTTTTAAATATTGGCGTTACATTAGCTATCTTCCAGTCATTGGGTACAGAAGCTGATTTAAAGGACAGGTTACAAACCATAGTTAATAGTTCCGCAATTTCACATTTGAGTTCTTTCAGAACTCTTGGGTGAATGCCATCTGGTCCCGGTGACTTGTTACTGTTAAGTTTATCAATTAATTCCAAAACTACCTCTAATGACATTTCAATCTGTGACAATTCCTCAGATTTATCACCTACAAAGGACAGCTCAGGTTTGGGAATCTCCCTAACATCCTCTGCCATGAAGACTGAAGCGAAGAATTCATTTAGTTTCTCCGCAATGACTTTATCATCTTTAAGTGCTCCTTTTTATCTCGATTGTCCAGGGGCCCCACTGGTTGTTTTGCAGGCTTCCTGCTTCTGATGTACTTAAACATTTGTTATTACCTTTTGAGTTTTTGGCTAGCTGTTCTTCAAATTCCTTTTTGGCTTTTCTTATTACATTTTTACACTTAATTTGGCAGTGTTTATGCGCCTTTCTACTTACCTCACTAGGATTTGACTTCCACTTTTTAAAATATGCCTTTTTATCTCTCACTGCTTCTTTTACATGGTTGTTAAGCCACAGTGGCTCTTTTTTAGTTCTTTTACTGTGTTTTTGAATTTGCGGTGTACATTTAAGTTGGGCCTCTATTATGGTGTCTTTGAAAAGTGTCCATGCAGCTTGCAGGGATTTCACTCTAGTCACTGTACCTTTCAATTTCTGTTTAACTAACCTCCTCCATTGTGCATAGTTCCCCTTTCTGAAATTAAATGCCAGTGTTGGGCTGCTGAGATGTTCTTCTCACCGCAGGAATGTTAAATGTTTTTATATTATGGTCACTATTTCCAAGTGGTCCTGTTATAGTTACCTCTTGGACCAGATCCTGCACTCCGCTCAGGATTGAGAATTGTTTCTCCCCTTATGGGTTCCTGTACCAGCTGCTCCAAGAAGCAGTCATTTAAAGTATCAAGAAATTTTGTCTCTGCATTTCGTCCTGGTGTGACATGTACCCAGTCAATATGGGGCTAATTGAAATCCCCCACTATCATTGAGTTCTTTATTTTGATAGCTTTTCTAATCTCCCTTAGCATTTCATAGTCACTATCAGTGTCCTGGTCAGGTGGTTGATGATAGATCCCTACTATTATATTCTTATTAGAGCATGGAATTACTATCCATAGAGATTCTATGGAACATTTAAAATTTTTACTTCACTTGATTCTACATTTTCTTTCACATATAGTTCCACTCCTCCCTCCCCCACCCCCGCACGACCTGTTCTGTCCTTCCGATATATTTTATACCCTGGAATGATTGTGTCCCATTGGTTGTCCTCACTCCACCAGGTTTCTGTGGTGCCTATTATATCAATATCCTCCTTTAACGAGGCACTCTAGTTCACCCATCTTATTATTTAGACTTCTAGCATTTGTGTACAAGCACTTTAAAAACTTGTCCCTGTTTATTTGTCTGACCTTTTCTGATGTGTCAGTTTCTTTTTTATGTGAATGTTTCTCATCTGATCTGGTCCATACTTTATCCTCTTCCATCCAATCCTCCTGACTAAAACCTAGAGAATCTCTATGAGTAGACTCTCCTCTAAGAGAAGTCTCTGTCCGATCCACACGCTCCTCTGCAGCAATTGGCTTTCCCCCATCTCTTAGTTTAAAAACTGCTCTGCAACCTTTTTAATGTTAAGTGCCAGTAGTCTGGGTCCACTTTGGTTTAGGTGGAGCCCATCCTTCCTGTATAGACTCCCCCATCCCAAAAATTTCCCCAGTTCCTAATAAATCTAAACCACTCCTCCGTACACCATTGTCTCATCCACACATTGAGACTCTGAAGCGCTGCCTGCCTACCTGGCCCTGCGCATGGAACTGGAAGCATTTCTGAGAATACCACCATAGAGGTCCTGGATTTCAGTTTATTTCCTAGCAGCCTAAATTTGGCCTCCAGGACATCTCCCCTACCCTTCCCTATGTCATCGGTATCTACATGTACCATGACCACCGGCTCCCCTCCAGCACTACACATAAGTCTATCTAGATGCCTTGAGAGATCCGCAACCTTCGCACCAGGAAAGCAAGTCACCATACGGTTCTCCTGGTCATCACAAACCCAGCTATCTATGTTTCTAATGATTGAATCTCCCATTACTAACACCTGCCTTTTCCTAATGAGTGGAGTTCCCTCCCCTGGAGAGGTAACCTCAGTGCAAGAGGATACCCTAACATCATCTGGATCTGGATTATATCCCCAGCTGCCTCTGGACGGGAGGGGCATGGGGTATCTAACAGAGCTAAGGGAATAGCAAAGAAAGCTGAGGGAGATGAACATCTGAAACTATTTTGCCATCCCAGAAACCTCTTTAAGCTGGATAATTTGTCCATCACAAGACAAGTCCGACTTAGTGAGGGGATTAGTATAGCTAATGCTATTCATACTGCTCAGAAAAACATTTTCTGTGTCATCATTTTATTGTTTTCTATTTATAGCAAGGTGAGTGAGAAGGCTAGCATTCTCTAACTCCACCAGAGCTTCATGATAGATTGTACCAGACCAGACTGTGCAGTAATGTGTTTACTGTGCCTATGTGCAAAAAAGAAACATTTTCATGTTTCACAGCTAGCAGGCTTCGTGAAAAAGAAAATGGTACAACTATGAGTGAAAACCACACACGTTGTTTTTATACCTGTTTCTCTTACAGTTTCCTTGGGACAGAAGTATTTTATTTTAGCATTGCAAACACATTTTCTAACCATTACTGCAGTTAAAGAACATGTACTGTTTAGGTAATCTTTGTATTAATGACTTGGATTGTGTTATGAGCAATGAGCAGGATCCCTCACCACATTTTTTTCCCATTCTCTTCAGACTTGTACATGGTGGTATCTGAGCTCCCTTAGTCTTATTGACTTAGAACAGAGTATTTGTGGATATAAGAAAATATAACCATGGAACCTCATTGGAGTCAACAGCTTAACTTAATCCTTTTTTTAAAAAGTCTGACTTACTTTATATCTCTCAAACATATTTAGTTGCACTGCTTTCAAATGAGACTAGAATTTTCTGTGCTTTTTGCTGCATGATAGTACATTGTCTATTGCTGATTTGTGTGTGTGTGTTGTTTCTGGTGTTCCATATCTGTGCTGTTTCAAAACACCTTGAGTTAATTGTATGCTATACATCACTATTCACTCTATATGAGCAAGTCTTTGTTCATACAATTTGCCAGACAGTGGCAGTCTGCCGTTTCAACTTTATCTGTGACATATTAATTAGATGGTACTTCTTTGCTGGGAGATTTTTTTTAAATAACTGTGTCTCATTTCTCATCCATTAGAACACAAGTGTCTGAGACACTTTTTTAATGCCCATTGAAAGTTTTGCCAATTCCAGATCTATAGTCTTAGGTCAAGCATTGATTATGCATTTAGTTCTGCTATGTTAACTTGCAAATAACTGTTAATTTTGCAATTTCAAAATCGGCACGCTCACTTGCCTTCCACTGGTACCTGGTTGCCCCTTTAAATTTATAGTTTGCTTTGTTTTTTCTTGAAGATCTGTGCATTCTTTGGGATCACTTAAAATTGAATAGGCTGGACTTTGATGTTGACCTCAAACTGAGCAGATTACTAAGAGATTTAAAAAACTCACACATTTTAATGTAAGTGAGGTTCAGGCAAATTCAATAAAGCCAATATTAGGCATATAGAAAGTGTGAAAAGTGGGACCACTTTCTGAAACAAGGCAGGAGTAAAAACTACATGCAAGACAACTGAAAGAAAGCAATTCTTGTTTGGGGACTGGTAGATAACTGATTTCACACAGCTGCTGACATGGAAACCTAGATGCTCGTGAAAACATGATCAATGCACAATAGACTTCAGTGTCACTGGAAAATGTAATCGACACACAGATGGGCACTTTGCTGTTGTTTCTTTCTGAGAGTCATTCATACATTCAATAAGGACTGATAGGAATTAGTGCTAGATCTGGTTTAACATTCTAACTGGTTATAGGTTGGAGTGCACAGGCACATAGACCAGTGTATTACAGTATGTAAAGAATATAACACAAGGTGTGGAGCTTCTTTTGTGCTACTAACACAAGACAAGATAGAGTGCCTCCAGTACCTAAAGAGAGTGTATGGCACATTATAAGCATATATACAAATCAACATTAATCCATCACTGTAGCTGATCTTGCACAGCATTAGCTAATCCTGAAATGGATTCGCCGGGAAATTGTACTGGGGAGCAGGGGCTGAAACTGCCTGAGCAAGTGTAGAACATAAAATCTACATTATACACTTGGTGCTCACCTTTACTATCAACTTTCTCCTGCACTTCTGCCTTCAAAGTAGCATCAAAAAAGGATGTGTTTGGGGACGACAGTTAGGGTACTTTGCAAGAAAATGACTTGCACCAGACTCTAAAGTGCACAATTGGGTGATAGCAGTGTTCTTGTGTGAAGAGAAAAAAGAAGTTATTCCTGGTGTTAAGTGACTGAGAGGCTCCCTAGTCATTGCAAAGTATGGCACATAACTGGCTGTATGGTAGGAATTGGTCATGGAAATGAGATCCTCCACACACATTTCCACAATATGTCAAAAATAACTGTTAAACTGTGGAAGGGCTGAAAATCTAGGAAAAAGCAAATGCAGTATCAATTATCAAAAAAGGAAAGAATGGTGATCTTGGTAGTTACCATTCCAGCAGCCTAACTTCTAGTGCTATAAAATAATGGAACAAATATTGAGAGAGAATCACTAAGGGCGCCATTCTGCAACCGTTATTTATATTATGTAGCATTTACTCACAAGAGTAGGCTCTAGAAGTTAATTGAACTGTTTGCTTGTCCACCCAAGTAAAGGTTTCATAATATAAGGTAATATATTAGATATATTTGGATATTGGTACAATATTTATTACTGTGTCTTAAAGTGTTTTATTTTTTTAATTGAAGTAAATTAATTCAAATCAGCTTGGATTGGTAACCTGTCACGTGGACTAAAATGTGTTGAGTAATGCCTAAATTATGACATGGAATGTTGGGAGAAGTGTCTAGTTGGGTACCCTAAATATTTGTGTTCAGTCTAGGCTTAAACTACTTCAATTAATTATCTGGAAGAGGGGAAAGGCAACATATTAATGAGATTTGTAGATGATATTAAATTGATATGAGTTTTGAACCATAGTCAGGACAGAGAAATAATATAAAGGTGTCTTACGCAATTGTTTCTAACTGTTTAGGTTCTATTTCTACCTGTACTGATTTCCGCTCTTAAACATGTTCTTAAAACTGACCAGAACCAAAACATAGCTCTGATGTGTTTTAGTCAGTGTTTTGGAAACAAATGCCAATGATCATCTTGCAGCTCTCAGCTCATGTGAGTTTGCAGCAACTGTGATCTTAGGCTCTTTGATAATATCAAAATAGTTCAGTACAGATGCTTCTCTGGCAACTTTTTTAATTGTATTGTCGATTTTTCTGTATTGTCCTCAGGCAGCATTCTGAATGGAGTGTTTAATTGTGACAAATGAGAGATGAATTTGCTTAGATATGTTAACATGCTGTTGCATTGTTTTGATGTTTTACCATTTGTACAATTGTCTTGGGGTCCAGTCACATACTTTTGTCACTGAGTATGGTCCAGATCCTGCATTTTATGCATACTGGGGCAGCCATGCACTTGCAAGCGGTGAATTGCAGGATCGAGGATTTAGTTTCCTACATAGCCAGTCTAATTTAGCCCAATCTAGCTGCTTTATCCCTGTTCAATTTAAGGTTCTTTTCTTTGGCATATAACAGAGCATTCCATGATCTCTCTTTGTGGTGATTTTCTCTCCATTCTGCAGATAACTAACAATTACTTCTTGCTCTCACTGATCTCAGTTGCATTGCTCTGCTCCAATTTAACTTCGGATATGTCTATACTGCCATCACAGGGTGTGATTGCAGCTCTTGTAGACGTATCCCAGCTAGCTTTAATCAACATGGCTTGGGTACTGATAGCAGTGAAATGGCAGCAGCACAGGCTTCATTCAGTGTGGGCTAACTGCCCAAGTAATTCCCCAAGATTTGGACAGTCTGCACTGAAGCCTGTACTGCTGCAGCTTTGTGATGACTATCAGTACCTGAGCTAGCTAGGTTAACGGTAGTATGGATATAGCAACACGAGCTGCAATCATATTAGTGATTGCAGTGTAGACAGACCTGATGGGAAAACTGTGTGTGAAAAATTCAGTCCTGTTTTTCCTGTTTTTCCTTCCCTCTCTTAGTACATATTATTTACATATATTCACCTGTCAGAGCTGGAAAGGTTTAGGTTTAAGGGAATACCACTGCACAGAGATATCTGCTTTGCATGGCAAAAGCTCTTCAGTTTCTCAAAATGGAAAATACAAGAGAAGAAAAAATTTTGCATGAGAATATGCAAAAAACCTGCATAATTAATTATATCAGAGGCATGCATTCTTAAAAAACAATATTCACTTGAGTTGTTTGAGGCCTTGTTAGCCATCTCTCTCATTCTTCTCTCTCTCTCTCTCTCTCTGTATATATATATTTTAAAAGGTAAATTTAAAACTTGTAAATTCTGATATTGGTGCATTTTTGCTGTTTGCCTCATCTCACAGAAGTATTAGCTCATTTAAGAAACAGAATTCACCAACTGATTACTCTGAAGAAGAGGAGACAGTTTCAACTGCACTCTGTTTTTTAAACAGCAGAGCTGCCATAATAATAGGGGACTTATTGCACTGAAAAAAATCTACTCTAAGGGCACTGTTTTCATGAAAAGCCTTCTGTGTGTAATGTGAAAGTTTCTACGATTCAGAACTGCACAGTAGTAGTAGTTAGGGCTTTATTACTTAGTTCTAATTTGTATTGATGGCCTAAAAAAAGTAGCATGCTTTGCAGTTCTATGAAAGAAAAGATTATAAATGGAGATTAATTATAATTTTGCTAGCTCAGTACTTGTAAAACTAAAGCAATTTATATTCTTTCTCTTAATGATCTCCATTCCTGATTGCAGTAATGTAATCTAATTGTGATTATGATAGTATCTGAATCATGTGGGCCTCTATGTGATTGGAACTACTCTTTGCATTAAAAAGTAATTTTGGAGTAATGATGAAAAGTTACTGTGGAAAATTGGCAAGTAATATATTTTACTCTGTATCTTTAGTTTCTGCTTTCATTTTTGATTATATCTTATAGCAAGGATAAGTATGATACTACATCAAGGATTTATTACATCAAAGCCTTATCAATGATAAGTATGAGTACCAAAGATAAGCATGATATTATTGGAATAACATAGATATGGTTGAGGCAAGAAATTGACTGAGGTTTTAAGATACTAAACTAGGGTTTCTGGATAGAAAGGGAAAATAGAGGAAGAGGAGTGGTATCAGTATTCCTAAGAGATGAGTGTCTGCAAAGGAAAATGCTACAAGTATTTTGGCTGACATAGCAGTGTCAGCTCAGATAAAAGTTAAGAATAATAAAGGCTGTCAGGTATTTTTTGAATGTTTCTGTGAACTTTCAGGGCTGTGTTTACAGATGAGAGAAGCCTAGATGAGGGCTGGAACTTTGATAATGATGGATTTTAATTACTTGGTTATTGATTGCAGTAACTATGTTAAAACTAAGGAGGGGAGGAACCACATTTCTAAAGCTGGTGCAAGATTGCTTTTAGTTTCTCATGCACTTTATTGAATTGTCTTTCAGAAACTATTTAGGATTAATTCAAGTATTCAAGCCAAGGGCAATAAAGGGTGTTGAATTTGAGAGGTATCTAATTTCCAGTGATCTCAACATCATTTGATTAAAGATAGTTGTTGAGGAACAGAAAGCAATGCAACATTATGATAGATCTACTTTGAGGAAATGCAAAGTGTGTTAAGGAATTTTTATCGAGAATTTATTATAATGTATGGTAAATCTGCTGAAGAAAATTGGAATATATTTAAGAAACAGTTGGGGTACATTTTGAAATTCATCCTGGTTGAGTCTAAAGAAGGATAAAGGTAACAATACCCAAAGTGGCTAAGTAGGGTTGTGTAGTAAAGAGTAAGATAAGCAGTAAGTACAAGGTGTTTAACAAATATACAAAATCTGGTAAGGTGGAGCAGTCAGAAGGCTATAAAAATAAGCAGAAGCAAATTGTGAGGCTAATTAGAAAAGCAAAAAATAAACGCTGAATGCTAACTGCAGAAAATATTTGAGATAACAGTAATGGTCTGCAAATATATTTGAGATAATTGAAGGGAAAAAACAGGTCCGAAAAACATGATAGTCAGGAATTAGAGCCAGGTTTTATTTTTGCTATTGTATTTAGAGAGAGTGTGAACTGTCTAAAGCCTGGTCTACACTAGGCGTTTAAATCGGTTTTAGGAGCGTAAAACCGATTTAACGCCACAACCGTCCACACTAGGAGGCACCTTATATCGATTTTAATGGCTCTTTAAATCGGTTTCTGTACTCCTCCCCGACGAGAGGAGTAGCGCTAATATCGGGATTAACATATCGGAATAGGGTTAGTGTGGCCGCAAATCGACGGTATTGGCCTCCGGGCGGTATCCCACAGTGCACCAGTGACCGCTCTGGACAGCATTCTGAACTCGGATGCACTGGCCAGGTAGACAGGAAAAGCCCCGCGAACTTTTGAAATTCATTTCCTGCTTCCCCAGCGTGGAGAGCTCATCAGCACAGGTGACCACGCACAGCTCATCTGCACAGGTAACAATGCAGTCTCCTGAGAATCGAAAAAGAGCCCCAGCATGGACTGCACGGGAGGTACTGGATCTGATCGCTATATGGGGAGAGGATTCAGTGCTAACAGAACTGCGTTCCAAAAGACGAAATGAAAAAGTATTTGAAAGAATTTCTAAGGCTATGATGGATAAAGGCCACAGCAGGGACTCAGTGCAGTGCAGAGTGAAAGTTAAGGAGCTCAGACAAGCCTACCAGAAAACCAAAGAAGCAAACGGAAGGTCCGGGGCAGGTCGAAAAACATGCCGCTTCTATGCTGAGCTGCATGCAATTTTAGGGGGCTGCGCCACAAGTACCCCACCCCTGATCGTGGATTCCGAGGTGGGGGTTGTAATCTCTGCCATGGCTGAGGATTATGCAGACGGGGAAGATGAAGATGAAGAAGAGGAGGAAGACCTAGCAGAGAGCACACAGCACTCCGTGAGCCCCAGCAGCCAGGAGCTTTTTATCACCCTGATGGAATTACCCTCCTCCCAGCCCTCACAAGCAACTATCCCAGACAATGACGCCATGGAAGGGAGCTCTGGTGAGTGTACCTTTGCAAATAGCAAACATTGTTTTTTAAGCAAGCCTTTTTTAATGATTGATTTGCCCTGAGGACTTGGGATGCATTCGCAGACAGTATAGTTACTTAGAAAAGTTTGTTAACATGTCCGGGGATTGAGAGGAAATCCTCCAGGGACATCTCGATGAAGCGCTCCTGTAGGTACTCCAGAAGCCTTTGCAGAAGGTTTCTGGGCAAGGCAGCCTTGTTCCGCCCACCATGGTAGGACACTTTACCACGCCATGCATGTAGCAAGTAATCAGGTATCATTGCGTGGCAAAGCATAGCAGCGTATGGTCCCGGTGACTGCTGGCATTCAAGAAGCATCCGCTCTTTATCTTGTTGTGTTATCCTCAGCAAAGTGATATCGTTCAGGATAACCTGGTTAAAAATCAGGAAATTAAGTAAGGGGGGTGGCCATTTTTCTACTGGGTTCGTGGACTGCAGCAGCTTAAAAAAAAAACCTTTCCTGCACGTAGCGAAGCGGAGGGAGGGGAGGAGTGAAATGCCGATGATCTTTTTTGTGTTTGGTCACCGGCGATCTTCCCCAAGCTACCAGCCACGCAGTGGGTGGGGGGGTGGGAAGGTTGTTGATTAGCAGGGAGCTAGCGTGGTATTAGCCATGCGTTGGGGGGGAGGGGTAAATCACTACAGAAGCCGAAAGACAGTGGCTTACCATGGCCGCATGCAAGCTGAATTCTGATGCCTGGACCTGTGTCTGTGAGATCTGTAACTCCAGAGCTGCAAGCACTCACTATTAAGATGAAAAATGCGACCTTGTAGGGAAATCACATGTGCTAGGTGAATAGTGCTGTTCACTGTGAAAGAGTATAACCATTGTTCTATAAAATGTATCTTTCTAAATATTTATCTCCCTCATGCAGCTGCAAATTTTTCAACCATCCCTCCTCCATCCCAAAGGCTAGCACAGATAAGGCGGAGGAAAAAGAAGACGCGAGATGAAATGTTCTCGGATATTATGGAAGTTACACGCAATGAAAGAGCTCATCTGAATGAGTGGAAGGACGTGGTATCAAATTACAGGAAAGAGGCCAGTGAACGTGAGGACAGGAGGGATGAACGTGAGGACAGGAGGGACAACCGAGATGAGAGGTGGCGGCAGGAAGACCGGCAGGAAAATCAGCGGTGGCGGCAGGAAGATCAGCGGTGGCGGGATGCAACTCTGGGGCTGCTGCGTGATCAAACTGACATGCTCCGGCGTCTGGTGGAGCTTCTGGAACGGCAGCAGGATCACAGAGTGCCGCTGCAGCCCCTGTATAACCACCCTCAACCCTCACCATGTTCCACATCCTCCTCACCCAGACGTGTAAGAATGCGTGGGGGGAGGCTCCGTGCACCCACCCACTCCACCCCCGTGGACAGCCCAACCAGAAGGCTGTCGTTACTGTGAATTTTTTTTAATGGCCTTCTCCATCCCTCCTATCCTCCTCCCAAACCACACCCTTACTTCTCTCCCTCTTTTTATAATGAATTAATAAAGAATTCATGCTTTTTAAATGAGAGTGACTTTATTTGCATAAGTAAGCTGTACTCGAAGGGGGAGGGGGAGTTGCTTACAGGGACTGAGTCAATCAAGGGGGTTGGGTGTTCATCAACAAACACAGCAGTCACACTGTACCCTGGCCATTGATGAAGCTCGTTTTCAAAGCTTCTCTGATGCGCACCGCTTCCTGGTGTGCTCTTCTAATCTCCCTGGTGTCTGGCTGCGCGTAATCAGCGGCCAGGTGATTTGCCTCAGCCTCCCACCCCGCCATAAAGGTCTCCCCCTTACTCTCACAGAGATTGTGGAGAATACAGCAAGCAGCAATAACATAGGGGACATTGGTTTGGCTGAGGTCTGAGCGAGTCAGTAATGTCCGCCAGCGCGCCTTTAAACGGCCAAATGCACATTCCACCACCATTCTGCACTTGCTCAGCCTGTAATTGAACAGATCCTGACCACTGTCCAGGCTGCCTGTGTATGGCTTCATGAGCCATGGCATCAAGGGGTAGGCTGGGTCCCCCAGGATAACGACAGGCATTTCAACATCCCCAACTGTTATTTTCTGGTCTGGGAAGTAATTCCCTGGCTGCAGCCGTTTAAACAGAGTAGTGCTTCTGAAGACACGAGCGTCATGAACCCTCCCTGGCCATCCCACATGGATGTTTGTGAAACGTCCCTTGTGATCTACCAGTGCTTGCAGCACCACTGAAAAGTACCCCTTCCGGTTTACGTACGGGGTGCCCTGGCGCTGCGGTGCCAAGATAGGGATATGGGTTCCATCTATCGCCCCCCCCCACAGTTAGGGAATCCCAGTGCAGCAAAGCCATCCACTATGGCCTGCACGTTTCCCAGAGTCACAACCTTTCGTAGCAGCAGCTTAGTGATTGCTTTGGCTACTTGCATCACAGCAGCCCCCACAGTAGATTTTCCAACTCCAAATTGATTCCCGACTGACCGGTAGCTGTCTGGCGTTGCAAGCTTCCACAGGGCTATCGCCACTCGCTTCTCTACTGTGAGGGCTGCTCTCATCTTGGTATTCTGGTGTTTCAGGGCAGGGGCAAGCAAGTCACAAAGTTCCATGAAAGTGCCCTTACGCATGCGAAAGTTTCGCAGCCACTGGGAATCGTCCCACACCTGCAACACAATGCGGTCCCACCAGTCAGTGCTTGTTTCCCGGGCCCAAAATCGGCGTTCAATGGATAGAATCTGCCCCATTACCATCAGGATCTCCAAAGCGCAGGGACCCGCGGTTTGAGAGAATTCTGTGTCTACGTCCTCATCACTGTCATCGCCGCGCTGCCATATCCGCCTCCTCCTCGCCTCGGTTTGAAGGTCCTGGTTCACCATAGACTGCACGAGAGTGCGCGAGGTGTTTAAAACATTCACGATTGCGGTATTGAGCTGAGCAGGGTCCATGCTTGCTGTGTTATGGCGTCCGCACAGTTCACCCAGGAAAAAAGGCGCGAAACGCTTGTCTGCTGCTTTCAGGGAGGGAGGGGTGAGGCTGTACCCAGAACCACCCGCGACAATGATTTTTGCCCCATCAGGCACTGGGATCACAACCCGGAAATTCCAAGGGGCGGGGGAGGCTGCGGGAACTATGGGATAGCTACGGGATAGCTACCCACAGTGCAACGCTCCAGAAATCGACGCTAGCCTTGGACTGTGGACGCAACCCATCGATTTAATGTGTTTAGTGTGGCCGCGCGCAATCGATTTTATACAATCTGTTTTGCTAAACCGGTTTATGTAAAATCAGAATAATCCCGTAGTGTAGACGTACCCTAATCAAGAGATAATTTTTTTTACTATGTTACAAAGTGTATATCCTCACCTGAAGAATTGGCCAAGATGGCCAATTTTACAATATCCTCACACATTTAATTAATTTGGATGGCAATACAAAATGTAAGAAATCAAAGTTTGTGGAAAAGTGAACCCATAGAAAATAATCATAAGGGAAAAAAAAAGTCTTTGAACGCCCAAGCCTAGTATGTCATTGCAGTAAAGAAGGGAGAACCAAAAGGAGTGAGACTTATTTTATTGTCCATATCTCAGATAGACTTCTAGATTATGGTTTTACAGGGACACCATCAAGGTTGGCAGACTCAGCATTTGACACATCAAATTTTCCCTATAAGATCTATGGAAAATATGGCTGTGATTCCATACAGCTTATAAAATATCATATACATTTATGGTGCTGTGTAATAACAATGCTGCCTTTATTCTCTTTCCACCTGCCAAATGTGTTCTCCAGAAATATTTATCAAAAGAGAGTACAAGGAGAGAGTCTACAAGCAGCCCTTGTTAACAGAGCAGAGTATGCCTGAGCACTTAGGGTGATCACTGATAAAGGGCACTCATCCACAGAGTTTTAGTGTGAAATTCTGGCCATGCTGAAGTCAATGGCAAAATTCCCATTGACTTCAGTGGGTTTAGGACTTCACCCCTACAAACCGAAAATTCACCTGTCCTGCAGGGAGCGAGTCTCTTTTTTATTTGTTGCGGATACTCAATGTGATTTAGTGGAATTCCCCCGTAGCACAGGTAGAATTTTCAGTCTTCAGGACTCTTTACCCATGGGACTCAAAAGCAGAAGCCTCCAGGAGCCAGCATTTATCTGCTCAATGTTTTCTAACTCCAGGATATAGGCAAGGAAAATGGTCACATGCACCTAGCAAGGATGTGCAGGCTAGTGGATCCATGTAAATCCTGTATCTGCTGAGTAGCTCACTTTGCCACTGCCCCCTCACCATTCATTAGCATAACGAGTCACAGCTAAGCTAGTGAGCAGTTGTGAATGAAAAATCCCAACGATGGCTCAGAAATGGTTATGACCCTGCACAGGATAGTGAAAACATGCTGTTTTTGCAGATTCTAGACCTTTCTGCATTCAAGGACATGAGTATATGAGGACTGCTGCCTAAGTACTTCAGTGACATATCCAATTAAAAAAAAAACACAGAGAGTTTTGGCACTTAGTGCAAGTTTCACATCTTTACTATCCCTGTCTGCAGCAGTTTGGGGCTCATGCACTCACAAAGTAAAATAAGAACTTTGCTCTCCAATTTGCTCTTGATATATGCTTGTACTTTCTCTGCATTGGTGTTTGAATCTAACAGTTTTTTGAGCAAAGTTTGAAGTCCCCTAAAATTACAGTGCGATTGAGAAAATACATTGTATGCAGAATTTCTTTCTTCAGACTACATCAACACCACAGTCTTCAGAATTGTCATTCCATCTCTTAGAAACTCCCCCAAAATGGATTGATATTTTCCCCCTTGCTGTCCCTACAGTAGCAAATTGGCAAGCCCCGTTGCCCACATTAAGATTGCATTGACAATGCTAATGCACAAGATGTTTTGGTCAGGCACAGACACTTGTTGCAAAGACTGGAGGAGGAGTTTTATTTAAGAAAGACAGCCAGGATAAATTCATCTTAAATCCCCCAAGGCAATGTTTGCCTAGTGAGAAGTGGGCAAAATTGATGAGGGGAAAAGATTTGTTATTTCTAAGAGAATATTTCAAACAATGGAGACAGAAATTAAAGAACAAGGAGTGCAAGAGTCACTTTAGGCCCTTTAAACTAGAGTGGTATAAAGTTTAGTATAAGAGTTTCTTTGCAGCAGTGCAACTGAAGTGCAGCCTTAGAGTAAATTTATTACTGGGATGCTTCTGTAGCAAACAGTGTACCTGGGTCGGTTTCATTGATCTAATCCTGCTAACAGTATTTTTCTTTAAAAATAATTTAGTTACTGTGTCAAAATGCTTCAGTGATTAAAAATAACAAATGGTAACATTATATAAATGATTATACTAGGGCTTTTCACTCAGTAGATCCAGGTTCTCTTCCTGTCCCTGCCACTAACTTGCTGTGTAACCTTGAGTAAAGCACGTAGAGACACATTTTCCTAAAGTGAGGCCTGAGCTTGCATGTGGATTTTCATTTGCACAAATTAGCACACCTGCTTTTGTTGTTTGCCACATGTGCACGTCAGTCAGTGTTTAGATTCCTAAGTACCCAGTTTTATGGTGCTTCAGACTTTGCTAATTTAAAATCTGTCCCTTAATCTCTGTGTCTTAATTTTTCCCACCTGTGAAATGGAAATAACATCTACCTACCTAAATCCAAGTGTGTTTGAAGGCTTTTTGTAGTTAATGGGTATTGGTAGAGTGCTTTTTAGTGTATGTTACCAGTTGTTGTCTTTCCACACTGTATTCCTGCTGCTGGGTTTAATCCATTCCAAAATGGAATATTGTGTGTGCTAGGCAGACTAGTGAAATAATCAGCAATGTGCAGTGACTTTATTTAACATCTTTGCTTCTTAAAAACAGTCTAAAATGCTTGCAAAAGGAGCAGGCTTGCAGGAAAAATTCTATTGCCAAAGGCCAGTTTCTTAGCAACGACACCCTCTCAACGTGTCACAAGTCTGGAGCCCTTTGCCCTCTCAAAGGAAGTTCCTTAGGTGTCTTTTACACATTGAGTGCTTTGTGATAGGTTGAGGCCTGCTGGCTGTCAACTCTGTCCCTTAAGGGAACTTGACAGATCTTAAAAAAAATCAATTTTAAGCTCACATGCCCCAGTGGGTGCCAAAGCCACTTCAGAGAGCCTGAAAGATGGCTGAGTCGACAGGATTTGACTTCCAGAGGTAGAAAGGTGACAAACTCTATCATGAGAAAGGGGCAGCTTAGGGCCTCAGAGGCCTAACCTGCTCCCAGGATCTGGGGCCTAGTGTTGTATTGAACCTATTTATCTCTTTCATGGGCCCAAGGTACCACGGGGAAAGAAAAGTTGTTCAAAAATGCTGGCAGAATTCAGGGGTGTAAATGATGAATTACTTTTCATCAGCTGAAAGGAAACATACTCCGGAACAATACTGAAAGGGAGCAGGAGCATCTGACCTCCTGCTTCAGAGCAGCCAATATCTTCATTCAAGAAGACAACCATGAAATTACACAGAAAATGGGATTGTCATGAACAGCCCCTTGAAATCTCAGTATACAGTCATTACTGCATGGGAAAAAACCTTCATCCACACATCATAACTTGTAACAGACAAGGGGAAAAAAAACAAACCCAGAAAACAGGCCTTGGAGTTACCAATAGGAATGTAGAAAATATTTGTTGATTCAAACTTTTCCCCTGTAGTCTCTCAAATCATTATACACAGACATAACAATGTACTAACGTTATAGTGATACTTGATTTTTTGCCATAGACAGTTCATTGGAGCTGTTTTCTAAAAAAAGAAAAAGGAAGATAGAGAAGTCATCCTATCATTTTATTTATATTACCCTTTCTCCCTCTTTCAATTTATCATTTAAATTATTTGAGAAAAAACTCTTGTCCAATTAGTATTGGCATTTTAAACTGCACAATATAAATGTATTCAACTACCAGAACTAAAGCAAAATGTTCATTAGAGATTCATATTCTGGGTAACAATTTATTTTCTGGGTTTGCCTAGAAAAGTTTGTATTTGTCCCAATTAGGCATGGGGTAAAAAGCAAACAATCCCGTTGGTTTATTTGAGTGTGAAATCAAGCAGAGAGTGTGAGAACTTTGGAAGGCAGGAATACAGGGATAAAAATAACATATATTTAAATATATCTTTTTAATTCTTGCAGATTCTACATTGATTTTAATTATACTAGCCCTGGGCTAATGGACATGGAGAGGTTTTATTATTATTATTATTACTGTTATACTACTAAGATTCCTCAGGATTTTTTCCCTGCGCTCTCATGACTCTAATGACTAGCCCTATTAAATATGTCAATGTTTGTTGTGTTGATATACGGAGACACAGAGATCCAAATTCCAACTAAACTTTAACACTGAGCAAATTAAGTCTTTCTAGGCAGACATGATTTCTTCACGTCTATATGTAAAGTTGCACTTCCTGCTCTGTTTTTCCCTCCCATCCACAGAACCCATTTAAAAAAAAGGAGGGGGGGAGCAAGACTCTGAAAGTAGAAATTAATAAGGAAAATATTATAATCCCCTTTATATAATACTATGGTACATCTTCACCAGTGCAGAAGGTGCAAATTATGACCCTTTCACCAGGGTTGTGAATCTGACACATTGATCTGTTCCTATTACCTGGTCTCAAAAAGGACATAGCAGAAATAGTGTATCTGACTCCACTGCAGGAATTCACTGGAATAGCTGGAAGAAGGTGGGTAAGTTAATATTTGTTATTGGGCCAACTTCTGTTGGTGAGAGAAACAAGCCTTTGAGCTACACAGGGCTCTTTTCAGGTCTGGGAAAGGTACTCATAGTGTCACAGCTAAATACAATATAGAACAAATTATTTAGCATAAGTAGTTAGCACGTATTTTAAGGGACCATGCAAGGTAGAGTGGCTTGTTAACACCTCTATAGTCATAGGACAAAAAGAGAGGGTTAGTGGATTGCAGATTGTTGTGATAAGCCATAAATCCACTGTCTCTGTTCAGTCCATGATTTTTAGTGCCTAGCAAAGTTATGAATTTAAGCTCCCTGGTGGTGTTCAGGTTTCCTTTGAGGATGAGGCTGGATAGGTCAGATATAGAGTGAACGCTTTGTAAAAAGTGTTCACTAGGTGGTGTTATGGTGTTTTTGTGTTTTATCACTTTTCTGTTTGAGTTCATTGGAGAGTGTAGAGATTGTCTTGTTTCAACCAGTTAGCTGTTATCGGGGCATTCAGTGCACTGGATGAGGTACACCACATGTGTAGGACTCATGGATCTTGAAAGATGTGTTGTGGGAAGTGCTGACCATTGTAACAGCATATGTCTGCAAGTTTTGCATCTGTTGTTCTGGTAAAGCCTGGTGCTTCTTTAAGGTGGTGTTTCCTGGTCTGTGGGGAGCTTGCGTCTGATGATGACATTTGGAGAGTTTGGGGGTGGGGGTATTTGAAGGCCTTAATAAGGTTTATACTTTAGTGAGGGGCAGGGTGTGTTTGATGTCACACTCCCTGCTAGACAATCCAGGAACATGACTTACACTGGCCTTGCCCCTTACACTTCAGAAACCTTTCTCAGGTTTATTTTGGTGCTGCCATTCTTGCATTGGTTAGCATTCAGGGACAGTGTTTCATACAAATATTCCTGTGTCTGTGCTGGGCTACAGGAGGGAAGAAGAAGTTCATAGGTGGATGGTTTGAGAGGACACCTCTGTTTCAAATTGGGTGAGTATTATTATTTATTATTTGTATTATCTAGGATCCTTAGTCACGGTGAAGAGCCCATTGTGCTAGAAACAGAACAAAAAGACAGTCCCTGCCCCAAAGAGCCTACCATGTAAGTAGATTGTTTAGAAAAGCTGCTGTCTTATATTACGAGTATGCTCTCTATCATTGCATCATATTGTACTGCAAGCAGAGTAGCTGGATGCTGGGCTTAATGCCGGGGGTATATGGGCAGGAGCAGTGCTTGCTATTCTATGAGTAAGCCACCCATAGAAGGAACAGGCTGGTGGCTGCTTTAAAGGCTCTCTTCCTTCTGTGAAAGGCTCCTCTGAGGTGCCCATTGTGTTTCTCATCACTGACCTTATGCTGCAAAGTTAACTTTGTTCTCCTAGGGATGGCAGTTTCTCATCAGCTCCTTGAACTGCCCTTACACACATATCACTTGGCCAAATTACCCTGTCCCAACGCATCCACAAAACTGGTGAGGTCACACCTGGAGTATTGCGTCCAGTTTTGGGCCCGCCCCTACAGAAAGGATGTGGACAAATTGGCAAGAGACCAACAGAGGGCAACAAAAATGATTAGTGGCCTGGGGCACAAGACTTACGAGGAGAGGCTGAGGGAACTGGGGTTATTTAGTCTGCAGAAAAGAAGAGTGAGGGGTAATTTGATAGCCACTTTCAACTACCTGAAGTGGGGGTTCCAAAGAGGATGGAGCTCGGCTGTTCTCAGTGGTGGCAGATGACAGAACAAGGAGAAATGGTCTCAAGTTTCAGTGGGGGAGGTCTAGGTTGGATATTAGGAAAAAACTATTTCACTAGGAGGGTGATGAAACACTGGAATGGGTTAGAGGTTTTTAAGGTCCAGCCTGACAAAGCCCTGGTTAGGATGATTTAGTTGGGGTTGGTCCTGCTTTGAGCAGGGGGTTGAACTAGATGACCTCTTGAAGTCTCTTACAGCCCTAATCTTCTATGTTCCACTGCTATTAATGTACCACAGTATATTTTGTTGTTTGGTTTGAGGATTTTTTAAGGGGGAAATAATCTGGTAAAGGGATATGTGCATATGGGCAACAGTGGGGTCTGGGCAGAGTTAAAATGGTGGTCTCCGGTGTAGGTTAGTTCTGGCATTGGGAGCATGTGTGCCAGTGGGTGGATGTTTTCTTGCTTTTTTGGGACTGCATGCATCAAGTATCTTGTGTCGTTAGTAATCCTAACTGTTTCAGAGCATTTTGTGTGTGTGTGTAATAATATACACTGCTACTTCAAGGTCACTATTAGGTTGGAATTAGAAAGTGTATGATGATCAATTCAGACGTTGGTCTATGGGCCAGATTGCAAATACATCAGAATCTAAGAAACACTGCTATGAATAGCTACAATGTGTAGAGTAATCAGGACCATAACTGTGTTAGGAATTATAGCTTTTAGCCCAGTCAAGGATCATGGTTAAGCTCCTGGTTAAACTGCCAATGGCAACTGTTTAGTAACTATAGCACATATATCCATATTTTAACAAGGCCAGATGACATCCATATTGAAACTGTTTCCAATGACTAAGAGTGTAGTGTGGCTGGACCTTATAAGATTGAGTGAGTATGCTCTATAGTCTGAAAGGTGATTCAGATTCTCTTTGATTCAAGATGAACTCTGCTGAACTTAAGCAGCATTTCCAGAATTTAAAAGCAAACAAACCAAAAAGTACTATAATTTAAGAAATAGCCCTAACAATCATTCCCCTGGGTACTGTTAGTAGAAATGTCTGTTACACATCGCATTCCACAGCAAGAGACACCTTCTATTAGAAAGTAAGGATACAGCTAATCAAGCAATTTGACTGGTTGAGCAATCCTTAATGCTTCAACAAACTGACCTCAAACTACTAAGACCCTTGCTAGCTGAAATTTACTATTTGCAGCCTGACTTATTACATCCAGAGATTTTCTTCTTGTAACAAACACCTATATCTTTTTTCACTATGTTAAGACCTGTCATTACTCATAATTATTAAGTCACTTGTTAGCAATGCTAAGACATTAAACAATATAAAAAAAATCCGAATAGAGAGCTGGTCCATTGATTTCATGGCTATGTCACCGCCTTGTCTTTAAAGGATGCTAAAATGTTACAACATTTGATAAACAGAGACAGCAGCCTGGTTTGTGTTCCAACAAGAAAAATGTTGCTACTAAAGCAGTAAAATGCTTAGAAATAAAAACATACATAAAAGCCTGTATTTTTAAATAGGTTTCTAATATTGTGTCCTCAATCTACTTTGTGCACAGATTTGCAGGCACAATTAATTGTGGATGCAAGAGATCAGTTCTCTGAGTATGGTGCCCTTACTCTCTTATTCATGTTGCTAGTCCCATTTGCTTACTGTGTGAGTAAGTGTACACCACGGGACACCTAGAGCCAGATTTTCAAAGGTATTTAGGCACCTAAACATGCAGATAGGTGGGATTTTCAAAAGCACTAGCAGTTAGACATCAAAGTCCCACCTTGTGCCTGTCTGCATCTTTAGGCGCCTCAATATCTTTATAAGTCTTGTCCTTAGATGTGTCTCTGTCTGATCTGCCACAGACATAGTTCATGGCACAATTAATTGTGCCTGCAATTGATTGACTGAACAAAAGGACAGATGCAAAATTAAAGGCTAGTGTCTAAAAATTTGGTCTATATCGTCTGATTGACATTTAGTACACTTTTAATGTTTCACGTTCATTGGCTTCTTAATTGAATAAAAATATTTCAGATAGAGCAGCAGAAATCAACTTCTTTGATTGATATGAATCCTGTTTACTCTCCAACTCTGAACTCAGCAGGTTAAGTAATTGGGAGACAGAAAAGTTCCTATATTTCTATTTCCAGCTGGTGATACACAAAAGGCAGGAAGTTATCTCATTAATGGGGCACCAGCTTTATGCAAATTATAGTAACAAAAAGGCTTCCCTTCATACTTTTCATAAATTACCTAATAAAGTAGGAATAAATGGCCATATTCAAGAGCCTTTGTTGTATTTTTAGCACAAGACTCTTTCTGTTACTGCAAATATGACTAAATGTGCCTTGTTCAAAAGGGGTGTTTATGAAATAAGGCCACTCAAAAGCTTTTATTTCTTAACAGCCTTCAGTTACTTTTATGGCACAAAATTAACATAATTAGTCACAGAGAATAGATGACATAAGCAGTGTGCCATGCACAGAAGGGGAAACCAGTATCTAAGGAAGGTATTTTGAGAGATTAAAATTTTTCAAAGTGCTCAATACTAGAAGGTCCTTTTTATTTGTGCACAGCCTTAAGATACTTTTTTACTCCGTGAAATTCACATAATGAGATGCAGCAGACAGATGACATTAGCGATGAGCCATTAGAAAGAGGTCAGTTTCCTCTGAAAGATAGTCACTGTTCCTGCTCGTCATTAATTTGCAGCTTCAAAGCAGTGAGCATATGATAGTCTGGCATGTTAAGCAAGTTGCAGTTATCTTTAAATAACCATTTTTTCCAGTTATTAGAAGCTAAAGTTTTTAAACTTCTGACTGAAAGCAAAATTAAAGCACGCAGCAGTGTAAAAAGGCTGTAGAGAGATTAGAAAAAGGAAATCAAATATGTTTTATAAATGAAGTTAGCTTTTCCCTGGGGAAAGGCTGCCTTGACTTTCAGTGCTAGAATTTGGGGTTGTATATAGACCTCAAAGACATGAATGCTGGCTATTAAATGAGAGAAGTAGTAACTATTTTTAGTTGCTATCTTTTGGTTGATTAACGTATCCCAGTCTAAAGGGCAGAAATGTACAGCTATATAAATAACACTGCGGAACAGACAGGCATTTGAGTAGATTGTATATTATTTAGCAAGGTAGGAGAGTACAGAGTAGGTCAACTGTACTTACAATGTCATGTGAAGTTTATATATTGGTTACATCTTTGGCTTATGAATGAGGATATCTTGATATATTAACAAGATGGCTTGGAATTCTTTATTTCAAATAAAAGATCAAAAGGAAATATGCAAAATTACAGTGGATTACTTCATGCGGTAGGTAATTCCATCGCATTGCATTCACATCTTAACATTAAAAGATTTGTCACATGTCCAAAGTATTTGTCACATGTCCAAGCTGGTACTAATGAATGCTTTTGTTCTACAACAAACGTCTTTTCGTTCCCATTTTGCTAGTCATATTTAATGATGAAACTATGCAATGAATGGCACCCCCAGAAGGATTTTATTTTAAACATTCCACTTTTCCCAAAAAAACTCAGATTTAATCACCAGGGAGGGTCAAATGATATGGCAACAGATGGAAAGACAGTATATTTCCACAAATTCTCCAGACTGTGGTGACATTCGGTTTTGTCACACTGTAAATCCATCAGCAATACTAAGTGCTGGAACCAATACCTATGGACATCAGTAGGACTCTTTACTTTACATTCAATGGGATTTGGTTCAGGCTCTAAATTTCTATAGAAATTCAAGAATACACACAAGCCAGTGGACTATCACTCATGTACTATGTTCTAATTTACAACGGTGTTATCTTTCTGAGATGCAATTTATCAATTTAGAAGAATTAACTTAGTAAACTAGTAATGAGTGGTAGTGGAGAGTGTTTCACAAAGTGGCAGTGAGCTGCAGTTCACTGCTTCAAGTCTAATTTAGTATTGCCACACTGAAACTTGTCTCTTTCAATAGACAATGAGGCTCATCTGGTTATGGATATATCATAAGCTGGTGCCCCGTGTGCAGATGAGCTCTGAGTCACAAAGTTTGGATCCAGAATCTGATCCAGATGTGAACTTCTCCTTAGTCTGGGCATACTCAGATTTGGTATTCTGAGATAATTTATTATAGATTTGAATCACAGAATTCCAATCCTGACCTGAAATTCCCCAATTTGGAGGTGGTTCAGTTCTGTTGTTCCAGTTTGGGCCCATCTCTAATTCTAATAAGTATGTTTAAGTTTATTTATCTCTCAAATTCTGTCTTATCAATAAGGGGAAGACCAGTAAGAAAAGTATTTGCAAAAAAGAAGCTTCTGAAATTCTGTTCCTGATGTTATCACATGGAGAACTACCTAGGTTTGGAAGTAATCTCAGAGTGCTTATTTGCTGAGCAGCTCTTTCTGAGAACACTGATGGTCCATTTAGCATCAGCAGTTGGTTCCTGTCCTAAGGGTGAGTGGTAACCTTGAACTCCTGCATACACTTACAAATGCTTTTCATTCCAGTGAAAGAAGGATTGAACCATGTGAAAACTGAGAAAATGGCAAGAATAATAGAGATGCTCCACTAAGACAGGAAAATAAAAAAGACAAGTGTTATAGATCTAATTTTGAGGACACTTTGCAATGCCTCCCTTATTTTTGAAAAACACTCAATTCTCTATTGTAATGGCTGTAAAAATATACAGCCTAAAATGGTCATAATTCAGTATTTGGGCTATCATAGGATACTGTAGTATTTTTGTAAGGATGGCATTCTGAGGAGGATAGATTTGGTGCACAGAGTGTAAAGAAGAAGATTGGACTGATAACATCATACTAATTCCAGGCACCTTATTGACTAATGGTGACATGTTGCCATCAGTCTCCAGGTACAGTGCTTTATGGTAATAAATAAATATTATATTATCCCAGAGATAGAACCAGACTACCCCCAAATGCATGGAGTTCATATTTAGGGTTCCATGTTATTATTAGAACTGATCAGAACATTTTTTTTCCACTGTAGAAAGTTTCGCATTTAAGCCAAAGCTCGAAATCCAAAAGATTTTGCTCAGAAATTGAAATAGTTTTATTCTGAAATGCTGCTGTGGTTCCTCATGGCAGTTGTAGAGGGAGTGCTGTTCTCCCTGATTGCATTATATCTACCACGATGCCCCCTGGTGTCCTTCTTTGATGAGGGGAAGCAGTGCATCAAAGTAGGCTTATGGCTGCAGTGCAAAATAGGATATTACCTCTGGCTGGTGACTCTAGTCCATAAATGAGAATGGAAGTCTTAGGAACCCAAATGAAAACTGCTATTAAGCACTTGAAGCAGCATTTCAAAATAAAAAATTTCAGTTTTCTGCCAAAATCTTTTAGCTTTTTGCTGAAATAAAACACTTTTCAGTCTTTCAATGAAAAATAAAGACTCTCCATAGAAAGCTGACACTTTAATGAAAAATGTGTGTGTGTCAAACCCGCAATTTTCTGTTGAAAAACCATTTCAATAGAAAATTTTCAATCAGCCCTAGTCATCATATACCTAGGGAAGGATCTGTGTTGACCTCATTCTGCTCTTATTGACATCAGCAGGAACAAAATGAAGCCATATATAATATAAATGTAAAGTAATGCACATTGTAAAAAATAACCCCAACTATATATACAATATGATGGGGGCTAATTTAGCTACAGCGAGTCAGGAAAAAGATCGTGGAGTCATCGTGGATAGTTCTCTGAAGATGTCCACGCAGTGTGCAGAGGCCGTCAAAAAAGCAAACAGGATGTTAGGAATCATTAAAAAGGGAATAGAAAATAAGATTGAGAATATATTATTGCCCTTATATATATCCATGTTATGCCCACATCTCGAATACTGTGTACAGATGTGGTCTCCTCACCTCAAAAAAGATATACTGGCACTAGAAAAGGTTCAGAAAAGGGCAACTAAAATGATTAGGGGTTTGGAGAGGGTCCCATATGAGGAAAGATTAAAGAGGCTAGGACTCTTCAGCTTGGAAAAGAGGAGACTAAGGGGGGATATGACAGAGGTATATAAAATCATGAGTGATGTGGAGAAAGTGGATAAGGAAAAGTTATTTACTTATTCCCATAATACAAGAACTAGGGGTCACCAAATGAAATTAATAGGCAGCAGGTTTAAAACAAATAAATAGGCAGCACACAGTCAACTTGTGGAACTCCTTACCTGAGGAGGTTGTGAAGGCTAGAACTATAACAGCGTTTAAAAGAGAACTGGATAAATTCATGGTGGTTAAGTTCATAAATGGCTATTAGCCAGGATGGGTAAGGAATTGTGTCCCTAGCCTCTGTTTGTCAGAGGATGGAGATGGATGGCAGGAGAGAGATCACTTGATCATTGCCTGTTAGGTTCACTCCTTCTGGGGCACCTGGCATTGGCCACTGTCAGTAGACAGATACTGGGCTAGATGGACCTTTGGTCTGACCTGGTATGGCCGTTCTTATGTTCAGTGCTGAGCACTTTTGAAATTCCCATCCCTCAAATGTTAAAAGGTGGTATTTGAAATACAAATGTTACATTTAAGCCTAATCATGTAGTTGTTCAGCCTTTTATCTATGTCATCTTGGTAGTGTAGATGTTTTGTTTAAAGAAAGTTGTATCTCAACAAATGTGCTAACTTGGAGATATTATTGAAACTGCATGCACACAATTGTATTAAATAAGTTTTTAATTCTAGTAATGCCAGATCCTGTATCAGGCACACTGAGGACCTTCTATTATAAATATCAAGATACCTGAAGCAGTTATTGAAGATGGATGCATTGGAGAATATTAGTGGCTTCAAGGCCTCGCCTCTGTTGCTTCTGTAGAAGGAAACTCTTTGCAAAGATATCAATAAATAAAAAGGGGGTGGCAGCAATTTCTACAGGTTGTATTTTGCATTTCAAAATGGATTAAATCTGCTTTCACTAGTAGGAATCCATATAATGGAATTAGAGAAGTATGAATTGGCTGTTCTTGTTAAGGTCTAGTTCAGTTTAATTAAAAAACAAATTCTAAAGTAATGTGTGTGTGTGTACACGTGTATGTACATGTATATATCCTGATCTTTTTTATATTTATATACACAAACACACACACATTTGTTATACGGTTATACCTAAACTTTTGCTTTAATCACAAAGCTTTATACATTATTTTAAACACATTTTTAACACATGTTAATAATATTCATGCTGTTGCTTTGAAAAAAAATCTGTGAGATGTGGTTAATGAAGAGAAACTGCAGCATAAATTGCATGTAAAATATGCAATTCACACCAATATTTTTCTTGAACTACAGTTTTTTTACATTAAGCATATTTTAGCTTGTTTAAATTTATTCCCTATTATTTATAAAAAGCATCATCCAGCACCACTGCTTGAAACAACTAAGTGTTGTAAACCAGGCAATCTTCTGAGTTTAATGAGATCCTTTGGTTAAAAATAGATTGTCTATCTTACATTAAAGAATGTAAATCCTAATGAAACTGCACACAAACATTTCTCATTTTTTGAGGTTTGTTGCATACTATCAAACACTTATTTATTTTCTCTTAAATCGAACCAGAGAAATAACTTCAGCCAATTTATGACCTACTAAGATTGGTTTTTTCATAGGGCATTCTGGGAGTTGTAGTTTACTGAAAATATTTATCACCTCAGGGGAGGAAGATGTCAACTTTCATATAGCCGTCCCTGTGAAGTGCTTTGGCAAAATCAATGCCATCAGTTTGACAACTGAACACTGATCAATAGCCTCGTGATCTAAAAATGAACTCGAGCAATGATTTCAAGTGAAATGGCCCTTTTCGGGGTGAACATAGAAAGAGAAATATAGGTTCATATCTACATCTATGTCATCTCAACATAGAAAGCCTCTCTCCAGTAAAATGCAAATTACATGACCAAACTATTATGCAAACAGAATCATAGAAATGTAGGGCTGGAAAGGACCTTGAGAAGTCATCGAGTCCAGCCCCCTGCACTGTGGCAGGACCACGTAAACCAAGACCATCCCTGACAGGTGTTTGTCCAACTTGTTTTAAAACATCCAATGATGGGAATTCTACAATTATCATTGGAAGCCTGTTCCAGAGCTTAACTACTTTTAGTTAGGAAGATTTTCCTAATATCTAATCTAAATCTCCTTTGCTTCAGATTAACCATATTATTTCTCCTACCTGCAGTGAACATGGAGAATAATTGATCATTGTCCTCTTTATAACAGCCCTTAACATATTGGAATACTGTATTCAGGACCCCCTTCAGTCTTCTTTTCTAAAGATTAAACATGACCTTTTTTTTTAAACTTTCCTAGGTTTTCTAAACCTTTTATCATTTTTGTTACTGTCCTCTGGACTCTTTCCAATTTTTCCACATCTTTCCTAAATTGTGACACCAATAATTGGACACAGTACACCAGCTGGGGCCTGAACAGTGCTGAGTAGAGCAGGACAATTACCTCCTGTGTTTTACATACAACACTCCTGTTAATACATCCCAAAGTCATATAAGCCTTTTTTGTAGCTGCATCACATTGATCCCTCATATTCAGTTTGTGGTCCACTATAATCCCCACATACTTTTCAGTGGTACTATCACCTAGACAGTTATTCCCCATTTTTCAGTTATGCACTTAATTTCATCTTATTGAATTCAGACCACAGTTCCCTAGAATATCGTGGCACTGTGTCAAAAGCCTTACTAAAATCCAGATCTATCTCATCTACAGCTACCCCCCCCACACCCATTCACTAGGTCAATAGCCCTATCAAAGAAGGAAATTAAGTTGGTTTGGTATGATTTGTACTTGAGAAATCCACAGTGACTATTCCTTATAACTCTATTTTCCTCCAAGTGCTCACAAATTGATTGTTTAATAATTTTCTCTAGTATCTTTCCAAGTATTGAAGTTAGTCTGACTGGTTTATAATTCCCCAGGTCCTTCTTGTTCCCCTTTTTAAAGTTAAGTACTATGTTTGCCCTTCTCCAGTCTTCTGGGGCTTCTCCCATCCTCCTGGAGTTCAGAGATAATTGCTACCAGCTCTGACTCAGTGTGTGAAGATGCTCTTCCACCTCTTGGTCAGATGAACCCCATCTCTTCCCAGAAAACCTTCTGCCTGGAACAGCATCCCATGTTTGAAGAAGCCAAAGCTCTCCCGTTGACACCCTCTGTGCAGCCATGCATTCATCTTCAGGATGTGCATGCTCCTGCCTGGTCCCTTACCCTCAACCAGGAGGAGGGACGAGAGAGAACACAACCTGTGCCCATGACTCCTTCACCCTAACTCCCAGAGCCTTGTAGTCACTGTAGATCTGCTCAGGGTCAGACCTGGCCCACGTAGATGAGCAGCATAGGGTAGTGATTAGAGGGACAGATGAGCATTAGCAACCTTTCTGCAATGAATATTGATGTCCTCATGCTACAAGAAATTCATTTACCAGACAATGAAAAAAACATTGATATATCACATTCCAAGATACCACCTAACTGGAAGAAGTTGGTTGAGTAACTTATCTCACCCACCTTGTCTTCCTAATATCTTGGGACCAACACAGCTACAACAACACTGCAAACAATGGTGAATATTTATATGGCCCTCATCACCTTGGATTCCAAGCATCTTTGTCATCACCATTTTCACACATGCAAAGCCATTTTATGCAGGCTTTTAATCAGGCCTGGGCTCATTATCACTGCATGTAGCCACAATATCAGAGATGCGTATGAAAATGGCTGTTAGAAATGCAGGGAGCCTCAGATTTCCCCATTATCATTCTTCTCTGACAGAGTTTGTATGTTTCCCTCTGAGATTATAGAGAGGCAGGATGTGCAGGATACAGTCACAAAACTCCCTACCATCCTTCAGGAGTCCTCCTAGATAGTCTCATATCAATAGCTCTAAGCAGAAAATACCTTATTCCCAGAATTAACACAATCAAATAATCTAATACACATAGATATACAACATAAAACCAGTAGGTCCTAATCCTTAGGCTACTGCTTTTCAAAACTGTTAGACAAAGTACTACTGTAACTTGGATTCACTGTGTGGCAGCTTAACTTCTTACATATAAATCCCTACCTTTTACTATGGTTTGTCCTGTGACAGTGATTACATTATAAATTATCACATCGTCCAATATAGAGCCCTAAAACAAGTCCAAACTTGCAACTGCATATTTAAAACCATCTTAATTGGAAGTAATTTAAACATATAGTAGAACAATTATTATTTCTTCAGATCATATCCTAATTAGGTGTTTTCAGTAATCCTTTCAGTTCCATATTTTCATGGACAGGTAGCAAATATAGAAATTGTTGTCACACAAAATTTAATCATCTTCACAAACATCAAAAATAAGATTAAGGATGTGAGGATGGCTACAAAAGTGTAAAGAATTCCAATTGTAAGTTTACCCAGTTTGTACCCAGAACCATTTATTTGACTTGCAGCAATTCTCCAACTTCAGGGGTTTACATAAAATTTGAATCTCATCCAAACCTGGAACCTATAAAACCAAAACCCAACCGACAAGGTTTTCTAAAACTAGACTTAAAACACACCAGATTTCTATTAAATGAGACACTTAGGCCTCTTAGGAGGAGGAACACTTTCACTGAAATGAAGAAGAGATCTCCCTTAATTTCCTCTCTTCTTTCTCTCTTTTAGTGCACTGAGGGTGTGATAGGAATTATTTTTTTTTTTGGATATCAAAAAGAAAATGGAGCTGAACATGAAAGTCTCTAACACACAGAGATAAAACAGTGAAATTTGACTCTAATTGTACATCATCTTTTGATGCTGCTCTCCCTGTGTTGTTGTCAATGTGCTGTTGCTATCAGCCATACTTAGTTTTCTTCATGGATGTGTGCGTCTTCCTTTTTTTGTATTAATGACATTCAAAGGGCCTGGTTGTGTCTTTACTGTCAAGTACTTTGGGATTTTGTGGTTGGTGAGAAAGACATGGGGAACTTTCCTAGTGTATTGAATTGGTCCAAAAAGGAGGTGCATGTTAAAGGCTGGGAGGAGGGACCTAAGTGACTAGTAGAGATGGATGGTTGGGTTGCCTTATCCAAACTGATACAACCTTAAAACAGGTTTGAATGCAGCTTAGGATGAATGAATCAGATTTCATGTGATAAAATCAGGTTTGCCCATTCCTAGTTCAAAGAAAGTTCAGACCCTCTTTAGTGGTATATGAGAATTATAGTTCAGTTTCATGCTTTGCAGGGCATAAGAACATAAGAATGGCCGTACTGGGTCAGACCAAAAGTCCATCCAACCCAGTATCCTGTCTACTGACAGTGGCCAATGCCAGGTGCCCCAGAGGGAGTGAACCTAACAGGTAATGATCAAGTGATCGCTCTCCTGCCGTCCATCACCACCCTCTGACAAACAGAGGCTAGGGACACCATTCCTTACCCATCCTGTCTAATAGCCATTAATGGACTTAACCTCCATGAATTTGTCCAGTTCTCTCTGGCACATCGATGTCCGCCAGAAATACTGGGAGGTTGAAGATTTTCAGAGGAGTTTGACTGCTCATTTGAGCCTACCCAGCCTAGATTTCTCATAAGTTTTATGAAAGACAAAACGTAAGACTCTTGCTCTATTTGTCAGCGATGTGAAATACTTGTGTGGTGTCATGGCACAACATTCTGATGTAGCAATAGTTTGGCAGGCTTAAAGATAGAAGGAAAGAAAACATGTTCTCTTTTTTTCTACGCAAGTTAAAGCTGGAAATGCTTCCTACAAGCCAAAGTGCACAGATGAAAAAATTGCCAATCTCACAACTGTAGGTCTCAGCTCAGCAAGATACTTAAACACATGCCCAAATCTGAGCACATAAGTGGTCTCATTGATTTCAGTGGAACTATTCGTTTGCTTAAAGTTAAGCATGTAGCGTTTTGTGAATTGAGCTTAAGAAAAGACTGGCAATGCTGAGGACCATTTTGTTTGCCATTTCTCCTTCACAGGCAGCCAGTGAGCGTGTCCTTGTGTTTTATGCTTCCTTTTAGCCTTGAAGATTGAACATCTCCTAGATGACTTGATCCTGCAACTGGAGGCATGTAGGCAGACCCTTGCACTAGAGCAGATCTACTTGCAAGACTGGAATAGACTTGGACCAAGTCTGGAGTTTTTGCTGCTCAAAGTGAATCAGTCAACACAAGTTTGGTAAGAATTTAAGTACTAAAAAAGAAATCAAAGTAAATTGATTCAGAGCCATGTTAATGCTGGCTATTTCAAAGCAGGAAAGGTCTGAGACAGCCTTGATTTTCAGACTGCTATTTTCTGTTTTACTTTAATTATGGAAATCTGAACATAATTGGATAGTTAATAGGAACGGGAAAGCCAGTTATACCTTTTAAGAGCAAATTTGTTTTTATAATGTCATCTGTCTTGATTCCCAATGAACAGCAACAAACAAATGTGTGCAAGATTAACATGATTGTCTACACCAGCCTAAATTCATTTGAGATATTTAAGGATTTTTCAGACTCACTCCAAATACAACTCCCCACTAGTTCTGTTTGATAGTGTGCACAACCCTCCTTGAATGGAATTTGAGGATTCTTTCCAATTTACAGTGCATATATATTTTTGACTGCTGTGTAGTAATAAGCTTAACCACATACCAGAAGAACACACATGCTAACAATTCAGCTTCACAGAAACAATCTCAGACCCTGAAACACATTACAGAAAAGACCACAAACTGGAAAAAGAAGGGAGCCAAATAATGCATTTTGAAACTTTACAATAGCATCTTTCATAATAAGGAGGCTTTTAGGTGATGCACAATGTTCCTTTTCTATTTGGTACTGGAGATGTGAATTATATTCTGTCATTTACTATGGTGTCTGATACCAAAGCATGGAATTTGGAGTCATAGCTATGATCCATATGGAGAGTCACTAACAGTGATTCCTAATGCATTTCTATCTTAAAAAAAAAGAAAAAAAATGTGTGAGCAGGAGATATTTTAGGTGTGGATTTTTAGAATTATCTGAAATACCACTTCATTTCACCAGAGCCTTATTAGCTAAGTGAGCTACTATAGGATATTACTGAGGTGCTTATTAGTGTCTTAATTTGGATTTCATCACCTTTTAATATCTCATAATAGTTAAACCCCTTCTTAGTCCCACCAACAACCTTAAAGGTAGTCAATTGACTGATTTAGCTGCTTGCTTATTGGTAAGATTACTACTGTCTTTTGTGCATTTATGCTATTAATTTCCTTAAATCTCTGTGTTGAACTTCAGGAGGAAGCTTTTGGGCCTCTACATTTTCCCTCTCTCCAACATGTAACAGGGGCCAGACATGTCTTATCCTTTGCTATCTCCTTAGGGGAGAAACCTATTTGTCAGGTACCTCAAACACACACCTTCTCCACACACATATGCACAGCTCCTTTTTTCTGGGGACATAGGGCTGTGCCATTGCCCATCACAGCTTCTGAGGGTATGTCTACACTGCAACTGGGAGCAAGCTTCCCAGCCTGTGTCCACAGATCATGCTAGGAAAACTCACACTAATGCTCAATAATAGCCATGTAAATGTTAGAACTTGGGCTCTGAAGCCTGTGTTTGTGGCTGTTGGCTTCAGAGCTTTTGCTCTAGCTCAAGCTGCAATGTCTACACGGTTATTTTTAGAATGCTAGCACAGTCCCTGCTAGCGCAAGTCTGTGGACCCAGGTTACAAGGCTGGCTTCCAGATGCAGTGTAGACATGCCCTATTAAGGGAATTCCCTATTTCCCTGGTGCATGCTGGAGCAAATTAGAATGTATGGTGAGACAAAGCAACAGTAACAGTGAGAGAGTGAGGAGCTTTTCTGGTTCTACTGAAATACTGGTGGAGCTAGGAGTGGAAAGATCACCTGCCCTTCTGAAGATATTAGTCAGTTGAGCTGGCGAGGAGCAGGGAAGCAGTTTTATATTTCTCTCTTAACCTAGCATCCTAGTTAGGCAGTTAAAGGAAGAATGAATCTGTTATCTTCAAGTTTCTTATCTTCTCTTTTGAAGGCTCTTTGTATCCATGGGCTATATCCCTCCCTACTTGTTTGTTGTTGTATCTTATCATAACTCCACACAGAATGTTGGTTCTGAACTGATCCATAAGGTTGCTACACTCTTCTTCACATCTCTTCTTAAACCCATTTTACAAGAAATCAGCCAACACAGGCCTGGATTAACCAATGCACACTTTTTGCACTTGCACAGAGCCCCCCTCTCAGGGGCACCCAATTTGGATAGGTGGCATTGTGACATGTGAGTTGCAGTGCCTCTCAGGCTTGGCCCAGCTGCCGTCCGTCATGATGGGGAGATGTACAGGCCACGTTTGAGTGAAGATGGGGGGTCCAATTTCCAGGGTGCCCAGAGATCCAAAATTCTTTAATCCAGCACTTAGCCAACACTTAATGGCTAGGCTGAGGGGTAACTGCAGAAAGTCAGTACTAAAGTGGGATTTCCAAAGAGGCCTAAGCAAGTTGGATATCCAACTCTCAGTGAATTTATTGAGAATTGTGGGGGTAACTCCCTTAAGATTTTTTAAAATCCCAGCCTTATTTGTTATTACTAAACTAATACATTAATTTATATGTGGTTAAAAACATATATATTTGATTATTTTTGTCTCCCTTCAAATGATGCTAATCTTCATAGGCTGTAAGTGCTTTGTAACAGGGACCAGTCAGTCTCTATGTATGTATGCAGTGTGTCACAACCAGGCCTTGACCTTGAATGAGTGCTACTACAGCACCAATATGAAATATTATTTATAACAATTTCATCGTTATTTCTTCTTTAAATTCTCATGTAGTGACTTTTGAATTAATAAAGAAAAATGTAGAATGTCACAACTGGCTAAGCCAACTTGTTAACCAATCATATTGGTTCTTATTAGCCAGTATTTTTGCTAACATCCCAATCAAGGAGCTCTCATTGCTATGGACTATAAATAATCTAAATCTACCCAAGAAAGTGACTGTACCAATTATGTTATGTCTGCATCATAGATACTCTGTTTCTTTTCGGGATGCTAAGAGGGCTCATATCACTATAAGGACCTACTGCTTACAACTGTAAAAGAAAACAAAAAACAAAACCCTACGTCTTCTTCATTTGGAGTTGGACTAATTAGCATCTGAAATATACCTCCAGTTGTTACTTTTTGTGTAGATGAGAGATTCAAACCATCATTTTATTAAGAATGAATGCAAGAAAAAAACATCACTTTCAGTCTTACAGTTTACATAGCAACTTTTAGCTTGATATAATTTAAAGTGGTATACACTAAACTGGTCTTTATATTGCAGTCTAGCTTAACTGCAGCAGTTCCACAGGCACCATTAATATATATGAGAACAGCAGTATGTAACACTCATGTTTGATTCCCATTGAAACTTATTAACTCTTTGGTATTGAGAAACAGATTTTTTTTAATGTAGCTTAATAGTGCAAAATGTTTTTGCTCTAGGTCTTCTAAGTCATTCAGGGCTTCGGTTACAACTCATCCCATTGGTTAAAGACTGTTGTATTTACTTAGTCCCTTTATTCATCAAGGAGATTTCCTTTGCTTAATTTATGCACTGGCAGTCAGAACCAACTCATGAAGACTCTGCCATTACCCAACCTTCGGGGACATGATTATGTTACTGAAAGCCTAAGCCCAATATACCGCAGTGAGCTTGTGAATCAAATAGAAAAAGGAAATTGGAAAGAGGAACCAAAGATATTTTACTCTTATGAATTAGTACACAAATACAGATTTATAGGCTGCATCTGTGTTTTGTTTTTACTGATGGTTGTAACTAAAGGCACCTGTAAGTCAGGGACAAGAGGGAAGAATGAAAAATAAATGGAGTAAAAGTATAACAATACACTGCATTTCAGAGACTTTAAAATGTGCTTTTCTTTTCCTGGAATAACATTATCGTTTAGCTTATGTGCTTTAGCATAAATGAAAGGTAACAATATTTAAAAAAAATATTTCAGTGTTTCCAATGGAAATTTAAGGTGCATGTAGAATTTGTGCGATCAATTAGCTCATAAGCAATGATCCTTTATGCTGGCATTGGGAAATCCCTGTTCCCACAGCTTGTTCAATCCAGCAATTAATATCAATACATTCTAAAGAAAGCAAATCTCGATTCACTTTTGTCTGCATTAGTTAACATGAGAAAAATCCCATCCCTCTCCTGGAGTATTTAACCTTCTCATAAGAAAGCGCACTAGTGAAAGGAAAATAAAGTATGCTGTTTGACATATATTTGCCATTACTTCCTGTGCCACATGTCACACACTTTCCCTGTTACAAGATGATAAAGATTTTTCTCTGGAAATCTTCACTGTGATTATTTTGTTTCATGCATCCTTCTATGACAAGCCTATCTTGTCATTGACCTCAGCAATTTTTCTGGTGTTTCTAGGTTAGTTCCTACTCAGCTGAATTTCATTACAAGATGACTTTACCTCCAGAATTCACAGATAATGTTTCTTAAGCACATACAGCGCTGAAATGTGCTATTCAGAAAACTCCTAATTTACTTGGCACTGTGTTCAATCTTAGGGCAAGTGTTTCTTGTCTGACAGGGCATATTTTTGTAGCACACATAAAATTGTCTACTAAATGAAAAGGAAGGCCTGTCCAGGGAATAGGTGTGGTTTAATTGACCTCATCTTACAGCAATGAATTTGTGCATTCAGGCTTTGTTGATCAACATTTTTGATAAAACAATGTCATAAAACAGCCCTGAACTTTTGCTGCATTTGGCTATGTTATCTGAGATTTAACATACTAGCACTAGAAAGCTTAAAAGATTTTATCTTATAGCAGCCAAGGAATGTGGTAATAAGGTAAAGGCTGAAATGCATTGTTGGCATAAAAAATTCCAGCGCTTACACTGGATTTCTAACACACCCAGTTTAGTAAGAATTGGCACTGTTTAACTCTTTCTGACAGTGTTATGATAATATATTGCAAAAGACAGAGCTGCCAAGTCTCTCACCTGAAAAATAAGACACACTTCATTTGGCGATGGAGAATTTTAAATCCAACTTAAATGTTACTACAATACAATTACGCCTCTCTTGGGCTCTCTTAAGATCTGCAATTGTACAGAGTAGAAGTATAGAACTTGTGTCTCCAGTATAGTTTCAGTTTATCGTTTATTAACCCCTTAAGTTTTAATATACACTAAACATTTGGAAGGATAGCCATTAGAATTTACTGAGGTACATTTCAAAAGAAAGTAATAATGTCTGATGGGTAGTCCAGTAGGTGTGAATCAAAAGAAGCGTTTCAAAGATTAAAATTTTAAATATAAATGAAACAATATTGCATTGATTTAAATTTCAGATCAACATTGCACGCTGCGAGACTTCCAACAGCATTGCAGAAAGAAGTGCTCTGTTAGGGATAGACAAACCTTAAGGAGTTGGAGATTTTGTGAACTTCCCAGCCTGCTTATCAGGTTCATATTACTAATTTGTGAAAATTCTTTTACATTTAAAGCACATATTCCTCATCCCTGCCCCTCCCAGAATGATTTAACAGAAAAACATGTTTTTTTATAGTGAGCTTGTGATGTTAAGTGGGAATAGAAGAATAAAAGCTAGGCAGTGACAAATGAGGGGTGTGTGTCTATATGAAGATATATGCTAAATTGGGTGTGTTATACATATATAGAGAGACACACACTTTTTTCATTAGACATTTTTCTTGCTGCTTTTCAGGTCTATTTTTCACAGTCTCTAAATCTGATTTTTACTTTAGTCACTCACCATGTTTTTCATATTTTATGCTCTTTTTTTCAGTTTCTCCTAAGCAGAATATAAAAACAGAGTGTAACGGGATTCGACTCATCACCACGGTGCCTCCTGCTGGCCTTCCTTGGAATTAGCTCAGGGTTGCAAGTGCGCCCTCCTCAGGTGGTGTCTCTCTCCTGTCATCACGCCTGTCTCCGCATCCAAGACCCGCATCACTCCCTGGACCGCATCATCCTCTTCTGGACACAGCCCTTCGGCTGTGTCCCACTGACTTCTTTCCCCCCTTCCAGGGGACCAACACTCCTAAGTCCAACCACTTGCCTCAGTGACAATCTCCAGTCCCAGTTCTAGCCACTCATCTCAATGGCAGACTGCAGTCCATACACTGGCTACTCCCCTCACCAAAGCAGAGGGACTCAGGCCCGCCCACTACTCCGGGTCCCGACCCAGAGATGCTATAGCCGGCAGCCACGTGCTGCCCCTCCTCCAACTCCGCTGACTCCTTCCCTGGGCCACTTCCCCACAGCCCCAGGACCTCTCCTCTGCACTTGTATCGGGTCCTCAGTCGGGTAGGTATCAGCCTGGAGCTTCCTCATACTCTGCTGACCCAGCCCAACACTGCTTTGTCCATGGTCCTCCTTCAAACTCCAGGGAGTGACTGCCCCTGCTCTGCTCAGCAGCCCTTTCTTATATGGGCCAGTGTGGCCCTGATTTGCTCCTCCAATAAACCTTCCCATAATTGACTGGCACTACAAGACTTTTCCTTATTGGATGCCTCCTGTGCAGCATCCCCAGGGTTGCTTTAACCCCTTACATACCAGTGAGGGGCAGCCGCCTGACCACAGACCTGGCGGAGAGGGTGTTTCTATCTTCCCAGCTTCCCCCACAGCTGGGCCCCCAGAAGCAGCCTGCCTCCCTCTTCCAGGGTCTGGGTCCCCACTGTAACATGTCCTGTTCCTGCATGGGTTCCCCTCTTTCTCTGGGTCCTCTCTGCCCAATCATCTTGCCTATCACTTCCCTACCTCCCACCTACTGGGCATGGGGGAGGGTTGTCTATCAGGACCTCAGTCCTCACTTCCCCTCTGAGCAGTCCCTGACCAAGCCCGGCTTTCAGGCATCCCCCTCCTTCTCCGGGGGCAATGCCTTTTTATATGGCCCGTCTCATGGCACTGGAAGCACATCCCTTCTCTCCCCTTGGCCATGGCTCTCTGATGGTCCTTCTGCTTTTGCTTGGCCCCTTCCCCTGGGTTAGCTTACCCCTGCCACCCAGAGATCACTGCCTCTGCACATGTCCCTGTTACCCACAGGTCCAAATGCCCACTGCCTCCCTGTTCTCCTCACAGGGGGGGTCTCTCTTGGGCTCTTTCACTTTCCTATTCTCTGAGTGGGGTCTCTGTTCCCCAGCCCAATAGGGGCACTCCCTCTTAATGTGTCCCAGCCACCCACAGGCAAAACATTTTCTCAGCCTCCTAGTCCTGGTGCCTGGCTTCCCCTCTCGTTCCCTGCAACTCTCACGGACTCCCCTTCGCAGCAACTTAAACAGGCACAGCTGCTGTTTTGCTAACCCAGCCATATAGGCCTGCAGGTGCTCCTGTATCTCTCACTGTTTCTGATGGACGGTGAGCACCTGCTGTAGCAGAGTCTGAAGCTGCCCTTGCAGCCTGTCTACCCCTTCTCGCAGGGGCACCACCTTCAGAGTCCAGTTCGGGAAGGCCCCAGAACCCTCCGCAAAGAAGGCCTCGGTATTCCCCAATTCCATTCTCCATCTTACGTATCCCTTAGTTGCTCAAATAGGCAATAGTCCCCACAGTCTTCTATCTTGCCTTTGTATTAGTGGTGACCATGTGCCCACATTCTCCACCATGTTTAACAGGTTTTGACTCACCACCATGGCACCTCCTGCTGGCTGTCCTGGAAATTAGCTCAGGGTTGCTAGTGCACCCTCCTCAGCTGGTGTCTCTCTCCCATCATCAGTCCTGTCTCAGCATCCAGGACCCACATCGCTCCCTGGACCACATCATCCTTTTCTGGACATAGCCCTCCATCTGTGCCCCATGTGGCTCTTCCCCCCGATCCAGGGGACTGACAGTCCTGAGTCCAACTACTTGCCTCAGTGGCAATCTGCAGTCCCAGTTTTAGCCACTCATCTCAATGGCAGACTGCAGTCCATACACTGGCCACTCCACTCAGTGGCAAGTGGGGCAAAGGGTGGGGGGACACAGGCCCGCCCACTACTCCAGGTCTCCAGCTAGGGACCATATAGCCAGCAGCCACATGCTGCTCCTCCTCCAATTCCGCCATCTCCTGCCCTGGACCACTTCCCCATAGCATCTCTCCACTGCCCTAGTATCAGGGCCTCAGTTGGGCAGGCATCAGCCTGGAACTTCCTCATACTTTGCTGACCCTGCCCAGCACTGCTGAATCCATTGTGTTCCAGCCCTCTAAGCAACCAGTCCTTCTCCCTCAAACTCCAGGGAGTTACTTCCTTCTACTCTGCACAGCAGCCCCTTCTTAAATGGGCCAGCCTGGCTCTGATTGGATCCTCCAATAAACTTTCCTCTAATTGGCTGGCACTACATGCCTTTTCCTTATTGGCTGCCTCCAATGCAGCATCCCCATGGTTGCTTTACCCCTTACACACCAAAGAAGGGCAGCTACCCATCACACAGAGACATTCAAATTCAAGTGTAACATTTGATTTATTATTATGGGCATCCAAAATTTAACTTTAAAAAGGAAAATTATATATAAAAAGGAAATAGAAATAATTCTGTTAAGGTTTTAGCAAGAGTTAAATAAACTAACTAAACTGTGGCAAGGTGTTTTTCTCTGGGCCTTTCAGCATGGTGGGTACATTATGTGAAGACTATAAGCAGAGCTGGTCAGGAATTTTCTATTGAAATGTTGTTTTTTTCATCTGAAAATGTGGCTTCTGAAAACTGAAATTTTCCACAGGGAAATGTCTATATTCCTGATTTTTTTAAAATTTTTATCTAAACAAAATGTTTTGTTTCAGGTCAGGTTATCCTGAGTCAAAATATGCAAGTTTGTCAAACCAAATTGAAATATTTAATGTTAGTTCTGTTCAACATTAGTCTATTCCACCTAAGCAGCCATGGTACCTCATTCCCCTCTTCTCCCCATTGGCTGATTTCCTTGGCTAAATTACATCTCCAATGATGAAGCATGGTTCACTATCTAAACCACTATGGTTCATCAGGGAATTGCCATCACTGCAGGACATAATGGTTGATGTAGGCCTGCTGGGGAGGTTGGCTAACAGGGGAAAATTGGGGCATGAGGCTCTAGAACTACAACTCCTCTTAGGCAGTGAAGCAGCTTAAGTGGAAACAGTTTAATGTCTAACTAACCCAATACACAAAATTTTGACATTTCCCAATTGAAAATTTTCAGAATCTTTTGTTGTATGAAACATTTTGCTATTTCAATTTTTATTTCAATTTGTAATGAAAACAAATGTTGAAATACTGGCATTTTCCATGGGATGGAAATTCCAATTTTATTTCATCTCTAGTTATAAGTACATCCACTGGGCCAAATTATACACTGGTATAAATCAATATGTATAAAAAGTGAGGATACTACTCAGCAATTTAAATTTGGTTCCATTGTTTTCATTTTTTTCATGTCATATGAATTGTTTTTTAAACTACTTACATTTGCACAAAAATATATTTGCTTACCTTCCTCTGTGGAAATGAATTCACAAGAGAAGTGGAAAATGTTCTTAACTAAAATGGATATTCCTTTCAGTAAACAGGTGAGCAGCGAAGTCATATTCTACACATTTAATGAATGAGGTTTGATTTAATCTGTGGTATATTGGCATTTCTAAACTACTAGACAAGTGAAGGTTTAGAATTTTATTTTGCTCATACTCTCCTGGCTATTTGTGTAGCTATGCAATAGAGTCATGTATAATACTGCACTGATTTTCAAGGGCACAAATTGGCAGTTAGGCACCTAAGTTTTGTTGACTTTCAATAGGAGGGAAATGCCTAACTGATATTTATGTGTTTGAAAATCTCCCCGCATATAGATAAGTAAACTTAGTCCACAATCATGCAGAAACTGGAACCTACATGTGTAGTGATGGCCCAGTAATTTTGTTAAAGTTTTATAATTGCACCCATCAGAAATTGTGGTATGGAAGCTACATGCAAAGAAAAAGCAGACACCATTAGTATTGTAGAATTGTTCCCTTCTTGTGCTGCTGATGGCAGCAGCAGGATTTTCAAAAATGCCTCATGAAATAGGACACAGTGGAATTACAGAGCCCAGTGCAGAGCAACAGCTAGGACCCAGGGCCTTTAACTTGATATGATCTCTTGGCCACTCTAGGCCAGAACAAGAAAGTTTTTTTTACTTCCTGTCCCTGATTCCTTGAGAACCTGGGTCAGTCTCTACTTTTTCTGTATAAAATAGCTGGTCTAATGATGAGTCAATGTCAGACAACTGGTGTGGCCTGGGCACCTAGTGGAGACACTACCGGGCCCAGTCTTTTGGGGTTGCAGTTCCCACTTGCCCCCATGGTGTCACTTTGGACTTTCCTTGGTGGGTGCATTAGCCAGGACATGCCCCAACTTACCCCGGGTGTCACGTGCACATTTTAGTCAGGGCCGTCCAGAGGATTCAGGGGGCCTGGGGTCTTTGGCAGCGGGGGGCCTCCACTTCGGCAGTAATTCGGGGGCGGGAGATCCTTCCGCTCCGGGACCCACCACCGAAGTGCCCCAAAGACCTGCAGCGGGGGCCCCCCACCGCCAAATTAACGCCAAAGCGGGACCTGCCGCCAAAGTGCCGGGTCTTCGGCGGTAATTGGGCGGGGGGCGGTCCTTCCGCCCCGGAGCGGAAGGACGCCCGCCGCTGAATTGCTGACAACGACCCAGAGCGGAAGAAGCTCTGGGGGTCCAGGCCCACAAGAGTTTTCCAGGGCCCCCAGAGCGAGTGAAGGACCCCGGTCCAGGAGCCCCAAAAAACTCTCGTGGGGGCCCCTGCGGGGCCCGGGGCCTGGGGCAAATTGCCCCACTTGCCCCCCCCGCAGGCGGCCCTGATTTTAGTACATGCAACTCAGTTGAGCCCCAGTTGTACTATTACAGTTGTAGAGATGAGAGAAAGAAAAGAAAAAAACAAAACCAAAAAACCCAACCTTTTTAATCCCTGTTTAAAGTGACTGCTATTGTCCAGTTTAGTACATTAAAAGTTTTGAAAAATCTATATTTGTGTATGTATATAAAACCATGTTATATATAAGGTTGCTAATGGCTTGGACTTCTAGTAAAGCAGCCATCTGAGACGCTTAAAGTGCTTTGCTGACATTAAGGAATTAAGCTTCACAACAACCCTGTGTGGTAGGTACAACTTGATATCCCCATTTTACAAATGGACAAACTGGATCACTGACTGACTGGCTTAGTGACTTGCCTAAGGTTCCATAGGAAACTCTGGCAGAGCTCAGAACAGAACCCAGATTCTCTCAATCCTCTGCTTTGGCCATGCTTCAAAACAAGATGTTCTACATGGGGATGTAATTCATTTTCTACATTACTGGAAAACAGAACACATGCTAGGTTTGTGAAAATCAGAGAATACTCTTGGCTGATGTGAAGACAGCAACAATACAGTGTGTACTATTTCCTCATGTTCTCAAGAACACTGTTGAAAACTAAGAAGACTATCTGGCTGATGTGATTATTTCACTCTTGAACAGAACACAAAGAAATTTTGAAAATGTCCAGTACTCAAAGCTTGTTCAGTACTGCTCACCTATGCTTTACCTTTATAGTTAAAGCAATTCTTACCTACTGCTTGTTGTTAGAAACAGACTGAATGAATTCACAATAATTCAGGTAGCTGCAAACTTTGGCTAATTCTGCTAATTCATGAACACTTACCCCTATGTACACTTCCTGTTCTCTGTATCTTGACAGCTCGAAAAGTCATTATCTGAATGGATAGGTTCACATCTGTCAGCTGGGAAAGCAATTACCTAAATTGATAGCAGTTGTTTTAGTGTAAAATGGGTAAGTATGTCTCTTTAAATTTCTCACGAAATTGTCATTTTATTATTTAGTCAGTTTACGATGATGTGCTGTAAACAAGACAACACTAAACAGTGACAAAATGTCAACTTCCTGATGAAAACTGACATAGGTAAACACTATGCATAATGTGGCCCTTTAAAAACCAGAAATGAATTATTTGGAAGAAAGGATCCTTTTATTTTAACAAGTATCACTTTAAAAATTGAAACAAAATACATGATCAGAATACTTTGTAAATAATGTGCTCTTGGAAGCACTTTATTTCTTTTGTTTTTCTTTGTCTCTCTTCCTTTCCCCTCATTCATAATACCCCATTGTTATTTCTTGTCCTGTTGTCAGGGTCAGCCTGGTCTACACTACGCGTTTAAACCGGTTTTAGGAGAGTTAAACCGATTTAACGCCACACCCGTCCAACACTAAGAGGCCCTTTATATCGATATAAAGGGCTCTTTAAACCGGTTTCTGTACTCCTCCCTAACGAGAGGAGTAACGCTAATATCGGTATTACCATATCGGTTTAGGGTTAGTGTGGCCGCAAATTGACGGTATTGGCCTCCGGGCGGTATCCCACAGTGCACCACTGAGCGCTCTGGACAGCAATCTGAACTCGGATGCAGTGGCCAGGTAGACAGGAAAAGCCCCGCGAACTTTTGAATATCAGTTCCTGTTTGCCCAGCGTGGAGCTCCGATCAGCCCGGGTGGCGATGCAGTCCGAAATCAAAATCCAAAAAGAGCTCCAGCATGGACCGTACGGATGTGATCGCTGTATGGGCAGGCAAATCTGTTCTATCAGAGCTCCGTTACAGAAGACGAAATTCCAAAGCATTTTTAAAAAATCTCCAGACAGACGCCATAGCAGGGACTCAGCGCATTGCTGCGTGACAAGCGTAACGGAAAGCCAAAGAATCAAATGGACGCTCATGGAGGGAGGGGGACTGAGGACTCAAGCTATCCTACAGTTCCTGCAGTCTCCGAAAAGCATTTGCATTCTTGGCTGAGCTCCAAATGCCTGTAGGGTCAAACACATTGTCCGCGGTGGTTCAGGGCATAGCTCATCAATTTACAGCCCCCACCCACCCCCAGAAGTAAAAGAGAAAAAAATTGTCTTCTAAATGTCACCCTATGTCTACTGAATGCTGCTGGTACACGCGATGCTGCGGCACGCAATTGCAGTATCCTCTTTCCCCCTCGCTGGTGGTAGATGGTGCAATATGACCGGTAACCGTCCTCATCATCAGCCTTGTGGCAGATGGTGCTGCACAATAGGACTAGTACCTGTCCTCATCATCAGCCCGTGAGTGCTTCTGGCTGGCCTCAGGTGAGGTCGGCCGGGGGCGCCTGGGTAAAAAACTCCTGGTCATTCCTAGTAGATGGTACAGAATGGCTGGTAACCATCTTCATCATAGCAATAGGGGGCTGAGCTCCATCAGCCCCTGCCCTTCAAGTGTAAAGAAAAGATTTTGTACTGCCTGGACTATCATAGCAGTGGGATGCTGGGCTCCTCTCCCCCACACTGCTTAATGTCCTGTCTGGACTATCATAGCAGCTGGAGGCTGCCTTCCCCTCATTTTATCTCACTAACAAGTCACTGTTTCTTATTCCTGCATTCTTTATTACTTCATCACACAAATGGGGGGACACTGCAACGGTAGCCCAGGAAGGCTGGGGGAGGAGGGAATCAACAGGTGGGGTTGTTGCAGGGGCACCCCCTGTGAATGGCATGCAGCTCATCATTTCGGCGGGATCTGACATGGAGGGGCTGTGCTCTCTGGTTCTCTGATACACTGCTTCTCTAGTACACTTGCCCCATATTCTAGGCAGGACTGATTCTATTTTTAGATACCATAAAGGAGGGATTGACTCAGGAAGTCATTCCCATTTTTGTCTTTTGCGCCCCCAGCCGATCTCAGCCAGGGGCACCCATGATAGCAGCAGACGGTGCAATATGACTGGTAACCGTCTCTGCTTGTCTTTTGCGCCCCCGGCCAATCTCAGCCAGGGGCACCTATGACAGCAGCAGAGAATACAGCACAAAAGGACTGGTAACCATCATCTCATAGCCAATTTACAAGAGTATGGTAGATGGTACAGAACAGCTGATAACCATCTCTGCTATCATGCAAAAGCAAATGAATACTGCTGTGTAGCGCTGCTGAATCGCCTCTGTCAGCGGCATCTATTACACATACGGTGACAGTGACAAGAGGCAAAACAGGCTTCATGGTTGCCATGCTATGGCGTCTGCCAGGGCAATCCAGGGAAAAAGGGTGCGAAATGATTGTCTGCCGTTGCTTTCCCAGAGGAAGGAATGAGTGACGACATTTACCCAGAACCACCCGCGACAATGATTTTTGCCCCATCAGGCACTGGGATCTCAACCCGGAAGTTCCAAGGGGCGGGGGAGGCTGCGGGAACTATGGGATAGCTACGGAATAGCTACCCACAGTGCAACGCTCCAGAAATCGATGCTAGCCTCGGACCGTGGACGCACACCACCGAATTAATGTGCTTAGTGTGGCCGCGTGCACTCGATTTTATACAATCTGTTTTGCTAAACCGGTTTATGTAAAATCGGAATAATCCCGTAGTGTAGACGTACCCAGAGTATATCATTTTGATGTAAGCACAATTCTAGGGAGTCTATCCCTAATTCCTGATGAACCCCCAAGTTATCCCACTGAAGTCGGGAGGAGTTTTGGGTGTTTGGGGAATACAGCTATCACGCCATGGTGATATTTGCTTATGGGAAAAAATATAAATTTAGACAAAAAAATTCTCAATGGAAAAAATAAATAAAAAAAAGCCTGCTGTTCCTCCTCCTCCTCTCCAGTCAACTTTCTTTTTGCAAGTGTCAGCTTTCTTTTCTTTTTTAGGTCTATGTGAACTGCCTTTAATTTCTTTGACAAATAGTGATGATAATTTTTTCACAGTTTTGCACATCCATGAAAACTTGTTTCCACCCTCTGTTTCAGAGAGATTTTTTTTTAATGTAGCCCAGGTCCAAGATTTTCAAAGTCAGAGCCTAAACTTAGACTTTTACATCCATACTTAGACACCTGAATAAATAGCCTGATTTTCACATATTATGAGACCAAGAGGTTTCACTGATTTCTGTGGCAGCTCTGGGTGTTCTGCACTTCTAAAACTAAGGCTACTTATTTAGATGCCGCATATGGTTTAAGAGCCTAACTGTTTTATTATATTGAAAAAACAATAAAGCTCATTCTTGAAAATCTTGGCCCAGGTCTGTTCAGATACAATCCTACAAGTGTAGGGCTGGAAGGGGCTCTGGAAGACCATCTAGTCCAGGGGTGCCTGTAATGGGGTGTCCACACCATATTAACTGATGTAAGGGGTTAATGGAACCCTAGGGCAGCTGCACAGAAAGCAGCCAGTAGGAGAGGGGCTGTGAGGAGCAGCCAATCAGGGCCGGGCAGGCCCATATAAGAAGAGCTGCAGGGAAGAACAGGTTCAGTTGCTTTCTGTAGCTTGAGGAGGGAGGCCTGGCTGCCTTGCAGAAGGAAGAATGCTAGCACCTCAGACAGAGCAGTGCTGGGCAGGATCAGGGGAGTGAGAATGAGCTCTTCTCTGACTGCTAAAACTGGCATGCTGAACCCTGAGAAAAGGGCAGAGAAGGTGCTGGGGCTGTGGGGAAGTGGCCCAGGGAAGTAGTCTGAGCAGTTGAAGGGGATGCAGCACATGGCTGCCATCTACATGGTCCCTGGGCCAGGACCTGGAGTAGTGGCTGGGCCTGGGTCCTGTCCCACCCCCACACTCACCACTGAGGAAGTGGCTGGACCATTGGACTGCAATACTGTCCGCCTGGAAGGGGAGAGCACAGAGTGTGGCACAGCCGAAGGACTGTATCCTGAAGAGGATGCCCATGGTCCTTGAAGCGACACAGGTCCAGGAGTAGAAGTGACAGCAGGTGAGACATCACAGAGAGTCGGTGAACTGACCTGTGAGCTGATCCCAGCAGGAGGTGCTAGCGTGGTGAGTTGCACCCCGTCACAGTGCCCAACCTATGGCATGTGGGCCATACATAGTCCACCAGAGCATTTCATAAGGCCTATGGTCTGCTTCAACACAAACTACTAACAGCTGATTCCTTCATGTTTTGTCTTCATTTACATCATTTTAGTGTACACAAGTGTGTAAACAGACAATACTGTACACAGAAACTGCCTATCTAATTACATATGAAACAAGCTGAACTTAAAATATAAATCAATACAGGTGACTTTCAATCTCAGTAAAATATGCAGAATCTATTTGGCCCACGTAAGGTTGTGCATGGGTTTATGTGGCCCTCCTGTGAAATAAGGTTGGGCACCACTGTCCATCCTCATATTCTGAGGCAGGACCAAGTAAGCCTATGCCAACCCTGGCAGGTGTTTGCCTAACTGCTCTTAAAAATTTCCACTGACAGTGATTTCCATAACCTCCCTTAAAAACCTATGCTTTAAGTTAACACATTATTGCTGTGTTATTGGAGGACATGGCTAAAATGGCTATTTTTAATATCTGCATTTGTTTTAGATACATTTATAATGTTTTCACGCTAACATGAATAATGTGAGGGAAAAGATTGAGTCTTCTTTTGCTCTGCAGGTGAGAGCACGGGTGGTAGAGGGGACAGTTGCTCATGTTGGCCTTCTGGCTTGGCCTGGAAATCCATTCTCAGGAAATGTCCAGCCCAATATTGCAAATTCAAGAGTTTCAGATAGTGTAAATGATGTTTGGGGTGAATAAGTTGATTTTGGGGTATGATGATTGTCTGAACCAAAGCATGAGGCCTTTTGAGCTTTGTCATCACTTGGCATTGTGTCACATTCTGTTATAACCTGATGTAGCATGTCATAATACTGATGCACCAACCATTTATTATTTTTAGAGGTATTATACAGTGATGCCCCTAGCTACTGTAATTTCAAATTTATCTTGTGATATATCACAAGCTATTACATCATGAGATATTTCACAGCCCCTGTATTTTATTAAACATGAGACATCTCATTAAATCTTGTGATGTAGCCAATTTGTAACTCAGAAATTAATTCATGTCACCATTGTAAAGGGTTCCAAAAATATTCCTGCTTTCTGGTGGGCTAACCCAGTGGTTCTCAGCCCGGGGTATGTGTACCCCTGGGGGGATGCAGAGGTCTTCCAGGGGATACATCAAGTCATTTAGCTATTTGCCTAGTTTTACAACAAGCTACATAAAATGCACTAGCGAAGTTAGTACAAACTAAAATTTCTTACAGACAATGACTTGTTTACACTGCTCTATATACTATACACTGAAATGCAAGTACAATATTTATATTCCAATTGAATTATTTTATAAATATATGGTAAATATAAGAAAGTAAGCAATTTTTCAGTAATAGTGTGCTGTGACATTTTTGTACTTTTATGTCTGATTTTGTAAGCAAGTAGTTTTTAAGTGAGGTGAAACTTGGGCGTACACAAGACAGATCAGACTCCTGAAAGAGGTACAGTAGTCTGGAAAGGTTGAAAGCCACTGGGCTAACCAAGGGAGGAGATCTGACTTTTTAATCTCCTCTCATGTTAATCTTATTGGGAGATAGAATTTTGTCCAGGGCTCAGACTTGCATCCAATAGACTTCATTTACTTTGAAGCCTGGGTCAAACTTGACATTCAAGGTTTTGGCATCTTCCCCTTCTCCTTTAATATACCAGACTATCAGTGCTCTTTTTTAAATATATTGTTCCCATTAGGACCGTACAAAAGTTTCTCCAGTGTTGGCAACAAACGAACAAACAAACGAAAATCCAAGCATGCAAAACTGTTTCCATGGCTTTGTGTACATTCTGTGTATTTGCCTTGAACATGAACGGCAGTTTTCTACAATGAAAAGAAAAGGGGATAACTGAGGTACCTTCCTCTCCACCTGCATAATATGCTGTGACTTCCCAGGGTTTGTTTTTTTTTGGAGGCTTCAGAAACTATGTAATGTGTGGAACAGCTAAATGCATTTGCTCCTCATTTGTATCCGTTCCTCATATAAAACGCTGCATTCACAGATGTAAGGGCCTGGTGTAGTTCCCATTATTGCAGTCAATGTCAAGGTTCCCATTGCCCTCAATAAAAAAAGAATTGGACCCAGACTGGGTGACTGTACAATAGGGTGACCAGATGTCCCGATTTTATAGGGATAGTCCTGATTTTTGGTCTTTTTCTTATATTGGCTCCTATTACCCCCCACCCCCGTCCCAATTTTTCACATTTGCTGTCTGGTCACCCTACTGTACAAGTAAATACTCATTTGCTACTGCAGTTATCCTTTCTGCAAGCACATATACTGGGTTTAATAAAAGCATCGTTGCCACCTCCCCCTCTCCCTTGCAAAAAAAGTTGTGCCTGCGGAAGCACACACCAAGTGGGGATTGAAAGTTAGGCCTGGATCCTGTAGTTTATTTTGCACAGGTGGTTGGTTCCCTGTGCCCAGGCAGAGCCCCACTGACTTCAGTGTGACTGTGTGGGCACAGGGGTCTGGCCATTAAAAATCAGTTGGGGCTTAGTCTTACATTATGGGATATAGAGGAAAATCTTCCCAATAAAGTGCCTTGCCTCAAATATATTCTGAAAGGTGGGGGGGAACCTTTAATTTATTTGTGAAATGAAAATGTGGAGATGCCCATCGTTGGTCCAAATTGGCATGTTCATCTGATTCTTTTGCAAAGCTGAGTGTGGGAATGCATCTTCAAAACTGCTTATTAAAGGATCACTATAATGGAACACTAGAAATGTAATGGGCTAGAAAATGAGGTTCTCATCCAGCTTCTCCTGATGCAGAATGGATCCCTACAGTGTATTTTCTAGTGTCTTTTTCAGTCTAGTTTTACATGACCCAACAGTTGGTGAGGTTTCCACATCTTCGCTTAAAAAGCCACTCAACAGTCTAATAACTGGTTCATATACTAAGGTAACTGATGAATTACTCTCATTTTAATTGCCCTTTTTACTTTAAGGTCTAAAGAATTATTGCCTTGGTAATTTTCTTTTGATTTTTTTTCCCACTGCAAGTATTTTTGCAGCTTATTCTTATAAAAGGATACTGTGTTGTATCTGTGTACACATTTTTCTAGTGAGTTTGATTTTCTACAGTCTTGCATCTTGTATGCTCACCTCTCCAAAGTGTATAATGCTACCCTGTCATAATGCTTACATTTATACCCATTTGGGATAGGCATACATAATTTAAAAAGGTACAAGGCACTGGAGAATCAGGCCATTATATATGGTGGTAATGGAAATATCAAACATGTTGAATGTGAAACATAACGAAATGCAGTCCTACTACACATTTAGTTTACAGTAGAAGCCACTGTGTGATAAATGCTATCTAGAGGTGCATTGTTTGCAAAAAGAGTCTCTATCTATCTTAAAATCCCACACTGTAGTTGTTTAAATTGGTAATGCTGCATCATGCATGATGCATCTTTCACTGGACAAGAAGCTATGGGTACCAAGTGGCAGAATGTAAACTGACATAACCTCATGCGATGTGATAGACGTGCCACATTGTGTCACCAATTTAAACCCCTGAATGGCATCTCACTCGAGTGCCTGAAGCCAGGCTTTTTAAAGCCCATTTTCATCAAGGGAATGTCAGGATATGTGTTGCATATAAAGTAAGACTATCCAAGTAGCTGTTTATAAGATGCAATAGATGTATGCCACCTTGAGATTTTTTTTACACCAGTACCTGGATTAAAGAGTTGCTTGGCATATCTTTACTATTCTTTGTTTACTGATTTATGTCTAATAAAATGTCCTGCCAAGTGTTGCTGTGTGAGACGCTGCCCTCTTTAGGAATTGTAACCATTGTGTTCATTTGTCTACAACCTTCGGCCTCTTTTATGGTAGGTATTCAGGTATGGAGCTGTTTGAAAAATTGCAGGGTTGCAAATTGACTTTTTAGCAAAAAATAAATAAATAAAATTTCTGCTGAAAAGTGAAATATTTCTTTTATGAAATGGTACCTCATGAGAAAGCAGCAAAGAGTCTTGTGGCACCTTATAGACTAACAGACATTTTGGAGCATGAGCTTTTGTGGGTGAATACCCACTTCGTCGGATGCATGTAGTGGAAATCTCCAGGGGCAGGTATATATAAGCAAGCAAGAAGCAGGCTAGAGATAACGAGGTTAGTTCAATCAGGGAGGATGAGGCCCTGTTCTAGCAGTTGAGGTGTGAAAACCAAGGGTGGAGAAACTGGTGAGAGTTAAGAACATAATGATGTACCTCAGAGGACTTGTAGTTCAAGTGCCTCATGCTTCCTTTCTCCTCTATAAACAGGGCTTCCTATCCAGGTTATACCTCCCATGATGTACCATGATCTCCCCACTTGGTAAGGAGAGGTGGTGCATCATAGCATTCACGTACCTGTGGTGCAGCATGGGAAATGAAATCCAGCTGGGGAGTCTGGCCCATAAAAGAGAATGGAAGCATGAGTCAACCAAACTACAATGCCTGTGAGATATTTCAGCACTGAAAGTATTTCAGTTTTCAGCTAAAATATTTCTTGGTTTGGGTGCTCTATTTTTAAAAAAAATATTTTTTAATGCAGAAAGCAGGTGTTTTTCATGAAAAATTTCATTTAATCAAAAGTCCAATTGTCAATCAAAATTGGTTTTCAACAAAAAATTTTCAACCAGCAGTCCTCAACCAAGGAAAATTCATATAGGTAGCTCTTGTCAGTGGGGAATGTAGCTGGTGGTGTTTTCCTAGGGGACTAAAAAGGAAGGTTGCCTCTGTGCACCTGGCAAGTATCCACAGGGTTTAGGGCAGTATTTCCTATGAGTTGCTGGCCATCTAATGCAATTTTTCTTTTTGACTCACTAGATTGACAGACCGTGGGTGAGATATAGCTGAAGGCACTTCTTTTTATTCCCATGGAGTTGTATGACTCATTTGTTTCTCTCCACTCATTTTTATTCCATTTGGGAAGATAAGGGCTTTTAACTTCGTATCATATTTATCAGGTAAGTCGCTCTTCATTTGTTTTCCTTTGAATTTTCTGTCTTGTGCAGCCTTTCGTGATCATGTTTTACTGCATCCATACCACTCCTGAAGATTTCCTGAATTGTTGGACTCCTTCCTCTTCTTCAACAGATTAGGTACTGTCCTTCAGCAAATATTAAATTAGCTGACATTTTTCTTGCATCACAAGCAAAAATCCCTTAACTTTAATTTCCAACTTTAAATAGCTAAAATTGTGATCAATGGCAATGTTGAGTCTGTGGTACAGTAACCCATCCTATAGGGAGTGCTCATAGCTGCAAGTGATTGCTAAACAGCTAATTGAGGTCCTGCTAATTACCTTCAAAACTCACACTTTAGCTTCTGAATGGTTTTTGCACTGAATTTTCTTAACAATAAGGACAATTCACTTAAGCAAAGGCATTGGTTTTCACATTATTGAATTCCCTTCCTACCATTTTGTTTGTAAGAATTAGGTTGTTAAACGCATGCCGTTGAAGATTAAAAAAACAACAACAACAAAGAAACAAAAAACCCGACAACAAATTTTGCGGTGAAGGTTCTGCCCCTCTGATAATTGAATGCGGTGTCAGGCTTCTACCTGGTTATCAAACTTTATTGAAACAGTAGTGTCCAACAGGATTATAAGACTATACATTTGAATGTACAAGGTTCTGAAGAAGAACATATGCTAATTTTAAATCAGAAAGATGAAGTAAAATAGGCTGAATGAAAAACTTTCAAAAGTCCATGCAATATTATAAAGGGAGCTTTATTTGCAAACAAGCTATCAAAATTTGTATCTATATTCCCACTCATGATATATAAACACAGACTTGGCAATTCAGCAAGGTGGAGCATGAGAAGATAAAAGCTGGAAAATGAGGTCTGAAAAGTTGTTTTTACCTGGATAGAAGAAAAGGATAAGAGAGAAAATCATGGAAAAAGGAATCTTGAATTTCTAGGATGATGATGATAATGTTGGAGTTGACTGGTCTAAAAAGAAGAGCTAGAAGTTTTACCATTGGTATAGTCATATGTATGGTCTGTGATCTAACAATCATCAGTGAAGATGGACTTGGGATGCTTTATAGCACCTTCTTGGCTTTGTTTAGCCCAGGACAGCAGAACTTGGTGACGCTGTTGAGAGGCCTTCATCTTGCTAAGTTTAACAAAACAAAATTAAGGACTGCTGCAGACATCACCAAAAAAGGCACTATGTTCTCCAAAAATATTATTTTCTTAACACCATTAGGTTAACATGACCCTGTGTTTTTGGTACTCACAAAGAGAGAGGAAGGAATTCTGTCTTGGAATGAAAATGAAGAGTTATTTTTCCATATTGTAAAATAATTCACAATTATAGAATTTTAATATTCTATGAAAATTAGCTCTTGTAAACTGCAACTGCCTAGTTCCACACAGCTGCAACACTAGGAAGCTAATAAACCAAACAACAAAGATGCTGACTGTCTAAATTGTGAGCGCGTTGATGTGGATGGTAATAAAATATTCCTTTGCAATGGAGGATGGAAAACACTCTAGTTTTATTAACTATGTAGGTTTAATTAGCAGTAAAGTACACATTGGAGAATGAGATTTTCTTTTTTCATTATATATTTAGATTTCAGCACTTAAGTGTTTGACTAGGTGAGAACAACAGTTCTTCAAGTGATTGTACATGTCCATTCCACTGTAGGTGTCTGTGCCCTCTTGTGCAGAGTTGTCAGAGAGATTTACCCACAACAGTACCTGTCGGGGCAGACTGAGTATCCTCTGTCTTATGCACACCACTCAGGCGTAAGAGGAAGGGTTGCCCAGACCACTCTCAGTTCCTCCCTACCATGTGATGGTTGTTGGAGTTCCCAGTCTTTGCTTGGTTGGTTGGTTAGTACAAAAATAAATAAATAAAATAACAGCTTTTGTTGTTTTGTATGGTTCCAGCATTCAGTTTGGATACTATCCCCAGTACCAGACATATGCTGCGCTCTCTGGGTTTCAAGGCCTGCCACTCTTGTGGTAGGGAAATGCCTAGCAGTGACCCTCACCACAGCTGCCTTAAGTATTTGAGGGACACTCATGTGAGTGTCAAGTGTGGTATTTGTAACGGCTTTAAGCTCTATTTTTTTAAAAAAAGACAGGACAGTCAGATTAAAATATGCGCTAATGGAATCAATGCTACATCCTCCATCTGAGCCATCTCCCTCAGTCCAGGTGCCAAGCACCTTGGCATTGGTCCATAGCATGCCTATGGCATCACCACTACTGAAGAGGAGACATCAGAAATTGGACTCGGCACTGGGATTGTTGAAAGATGAGAAGAGGGTGAGGTGTTATAAAGATTTTGGAGGATATTCAAAGATGAAGAACTCCCCAGAGTATACATCTAAACCAAGCAGTTTGTTGACTCAAGAGCCCAGTGTGGGCCTCACAAGACTGGCTCCTGAAGTACCTTATCCACATGTCCTCACTCCTTGGTACCACATAGTGTCTTCCTCGTACCATCTACACTTGGGGTTTGAGGCTCCAAGAGAGTTATTAAACCTCTCTGTGCCGCCATCACCAGCAGTTCAAGAGACTCATCTGGCACTGGCACCCAAGGTTCCACCTTCAGCGCCTTCATCTCCACAATGGGCAGCTCCATCACATTTGGCCATCAGAGTACCCATTAGTCCAGTACCATCTAGGGGAAAGCCACAAATGATATTCCCAGCTCCCCTTTCTTGAGCCACCATCTTCACCAGTACCAATAGCTACGGCATCACCATGATCACAAGAAGCTTCTTTATCTGACTATGAGATACATAGGAACCCAGTTCAACCTAGCTGTTCCCATCAGAAGGGATATAATACCTGCCTGCCCTGGTTTCAGTCTCAGTACCAGCAGAGGGCTTATAGGAGGGACCCTTGGGCTATGCATAGCTGGGGACCAGGGCTGTAGCAGTTGCCCTTTTGGAACCAGTGGGGCTTTCCTCCTCAATCAAGAGCATCCGCACAGCCACCTCCATCTACAGAGCATCAGGAGCAGTAATGCCCCAAACACCATCATGTCAGTACCAAGTCCGGCACTGAACAGAGTCACGAACCCTCTCACGAACAGCCACAAGAGGAGCAGGAACTGGACTGGCCTCTGGTACTGTTAACATCCTTTTCATCATCCCTTGATGAAGCAATTAGGGCAGAGCTTATTTCTCCACCTCCTGATGATTGTTAGACTCATCAAGAGCTGTTGAGGAAGATGGCTAAGGCCCTAGACATCTCAATTGTTTATTGCATTTGCAGACAGAATGAAGGGCAGTCCGATTTCCATGCAATGGATTTCTTCATGGATATCCAGTTGTATTTGCCTATGTTGCCAGATGACAAACATAAAGCCAACAGAGTATTGGGCCATTTGACTAGATTCCAAGCGGCCTCTGTGGCATTTCTGGCTAACATGCACATATTAGACATTTGCAATGTGGCAATCTGGTCATCACATCACACATTTGCCTTTCACTATGCAATCTCTTAACAATCTAGAGGTGATGGTGAATTTGGACGAGTGGTCCTCCAGTCCCTGTTCAAATAGGCTCCAAATGCACCTCCAGATGGGATTGCTTGGAATGAACATGTGCAATCACTCAAAGCAGAGAAAATGGTTATTAACCTTTCTGTAACTGTTATTCTTCAAGATGTATTGCACATATCCATTCCATGACCCATCCCCCTTCCCTCTCTATGGGAGTCATTGTGGTAGGAAGGAGCTGAGGGGGATCAGGGGAAGCTCAGCCCTTTACGCCTTCACAGTGTGCACAAGACAGCAGAAGGTGCTCAGGCCTTCCCAATGGGTATCTCTAAGGCTAAATCTCTCTGACAACTGTGCTGGAGCACACAAACCTCTACAACAGAATGGACATGTGTAACACATCTTGAAGAATAACAGTTATGGAAAGTATCAGAGGGGTAGCCACGTTAGTCTGGATCTGTAAAAAGCAACAGAGTCCTGTGGCACCTTTAAGACTAACAGATGTATTGGAGCATAAGCTTTCTGACAAAGTGGGTATTATGTTGCTAGTTAAGGAAAGGTTAGTATCCATATTTTTCTCATTGTCTATGTTTGTATTCTGTGACCTCCTACAGCAAGGATGACCATTATGTATGTTGAGGGAGCTTAGGACTATGTGTTTAAACAAAGACCATCTGAAAGGGATGGCAGATGACATCTAGAGACATGGTCACAAAAAGCTATCACTTATAAGATTAATATTCAGTTGCCAGAACTAAACTTGCTCCTGACCATAGCAGAAAATTAAACATGAGTATTCTTTATATAAGAAAATATAAGTTATCCTGTGGTCCTCTTGAGTTTGTATAGAAAAATAACTCTTATTTCATGTGCTAAAGAAGTGTATCTTTCTGGGATTTCTTACAGTGTTCTACAATCCTGGAGTCAGTTCAGAGTAAACAGCCAAAAAGCTCAATCCTTTGATTTAAAGGCAGAGGGCACTAGGGAACTAATCCCCCAGCATCATTATGTATTATCTTGGGGGAGGATGGGAGGTTAAAGAAATCAACGTTTGTGGTAGACACATTAAGTGACTATGAGTTTGAGTATCAAAGTTCATTTTATGATGCAATGAGGATAAATAAGGATAAGTGATATTTCATACTTTAAAAATTTGTCACAGAAGAGGGGAAACAGTCCCCATCATATGTGATTTTTAAAGTTGACATTTTGAAATCTTGCTGTTATTGAAATATTCTGTTCTATGAAATATACGTTGAAGTACTATGTAAGTTATATTAAGTTAGTTTACAAATATTAACTAATTCTCAAAATCACTGCAAGGTAGGTATTGCCATCTCTAGTTTACTGCTTGGGCAGAATGAGGTTGGGGGCCTAAATCTTATTATACGAAGGCTCCTTTAAACAGTTTTGCCTCTGGCGTAAATGAGAGTGAGGCCTAGAGAGGTTAAAGGACTTATCCAAACCACAGAGGGAGTCGGTATCAGAGCTGGGAGAACTGACTTTCAGTTCAGGAGTATCTGACTCTGAGTTCTCTGGTCCACCCTTCTCTGTGTGCTATGCAGCTGTATTTGAAGCTGTTCAATAGCTTAGACCTTTTTCTATAACTCAAGGCCTACTTGGCTATTATAGGTAAGTATTCCTGAATTACTGACCCTGTTTTAATAAAACATATTTAATTAAAAGAAAAATCTCTATTTAAAATTTCCAGTGATTTTTCCCCTCACGAACTCCACTGTAAAAATCAGTATTTTTTGTGTGATTTGACAGAACTTTGCAAAAGTGCAAATTTCAATGCCATGTCTGCAACTGGAACACTCACTTGCAACTTGCAAACTAGTTTAAGCAGTGGGTAACAGAACACAGCTATTGATTGATTAGCAAAAACATGTAGGTATTCAAACAGTAGTGTGTTTCATGGTATAGAACATAAAGGGATGAAAAGTAAAGAGAAGAGTGCAGCAATATTTCCTGAAGACAAACTGGAACCATTTATACAAGGACAATATTGTATGAACTGTATTGCCTGGCATGATAATGATTAATTTCTAGTGTTAGCTAAGAGCACCTGATTGCCAATGTCATTTTGGTAAGGGAGGTAGGATTTTATAATTATGGCAATAATGGCAGCTGTGTCCTTATAGCCGTGTGAGATCACCAGTTCACTTCCTCCTGGGTTAGAGTGCTACAGTGTTTTGTGTCAATGCTTTTTTTAAACTTAGAAGCTGTTGTCATTTTTAACACTAAAAGGAAATGAATTCCATTTTTTAAACAAATCATGATCTTTTGTAGCTATTAAATATTCCATTCAGGGATGTCAAAGTGGTGTATAAATGTGGGTAAATTCTATTATTCTTATTTCATGAATGAGTAAACAGAGGCATAAAGAGTTTAAGTGGCATGCCCCAGGTAAAGCAACTCAGTGGCAGTCAGGAAGGGCATTTGTAAGAGTACTAGTCAGACCATTAGATCATGCTGCTTTTTCTTTGACAATCTGAGTCATTCCAAATAATAAAGGGAAGGGGCCTCCTACCTGTTAGCCAAATTGTTTATATGAAGTTGATGGCCTAGGTTTTCATTTTCAGGCAGCTTTCACCTAGATCCTCAAAAGAAAAATAAGTGCTTTTGGGTTTTTTATTCAAAATAGCTACTGCAGGCAAGTGAATTACTGAAAATGTGAATTTTACAACAAAGTAAACCACAATGTAAAGTAACAAGAATGTTACTTTGAGTTCAACTTTGAATTCCCTAGTGCCTTTTGGGAATGGGAGAGATGGAAGAAGGAGAGAATGAAAATTCCGTTTTCACTGATTTAATGCTAGTTTTGTATGTGTTCCTAGAACTGCCCTTTGCTAAAATGAAGAACCTCAAAAGAATATTCAAATTATGAATTCTGAACATGGATTAAAAACTAGCTTTTTCAGGCTTCAGAATTGTTGGAGCCCTGAGGCCCCAATCCTGCAAAGTAGTAGATACTGGCTTAACTGTTTAAGCATGAGAGTCATAAGCCAGAAAAGAAGGTGGAACATGTGAGAGATTTTCAGCTGTCCACATGTGAGAGAGCCAGGTTAGTACAGGTTGCCTGTAAGTTTTCTTATGAATGAGGGGAGCCTCAATAGGAGGGAATACCTTTCAGTTTATATACCGTGATGGGTTGAGGGAAAACAGTGGAAGGTGGGTTAAACTGCAGTAAGAATTGGGGGTAGGAAGGCACAGGTGCATTGAATTTATATTGACTACTTTTGCAGCAGTTGTGTTGATATAATTACCTTATAGAGGCATGATGAGCTTTTGGAGTACTCTTGTATCTGCCTATGCGTAGAGTAGTTTGAGCTGAGCTCACTAGAGTTACACTAGAAAAAATATTGTTGCTACAGACCCATTCTTTTTAGTGCATTTGGGCTAGATTTACAGAAGTACTTTGGCACCTGAAGATCCAGATAGGTACATCTAAAAATCCAACTGGGAACCTAACTCTCATTGATTTCAGTGGGAGTTAGGATTTCCAAAAGTGCCTATTAGTCACATGTCTGCATCATTAGGTGCCTAAATGCTTTTAAACACCTGGCCTTTTTGCACTACAAAGGGAGGACTAGCCCATAGTATGTGAGAATAGAAGCAAGATATGGTCAGCTACTTTGTAACACTATCTGCCCCCTCTGGGATACTGCTGCTACTACACAGTTGTATGACTGTGTGGAGACTCTGGAGGTAGTGGTACTGCTGCGACTATAAGAACTTCAGCTATAATTACTGTATTATCCACCACCACGTATGTACCTCTCAGGAGACTGTAGATGAAACAAGAAGCTCATAGAACTAAAGATGAACCAAGCTAGTCTATGTTAGATCTTCTCCTTCTTTAAATTGTTAGAGCCATCTGAGTTACAATGCAATTTAAAGGAAATCATGTTTATTATGTTACAGAATACATTAAGTGGTATAAGGCATTTAGTAACTGGTGAATTAGTTTAGAGGTAACAAAGGAAATTAGGGATTCTATAAACTGTGTGTATACACACAAGTAATGAAAAATCTCAGTATTTCAAAATTTCAGAAATAACAATGTATTGATAATAGAAATTGCTCTTTTAAAAATGTTGCAGATAACATAAAGATGGTAAAAACTTACTCATGTTATGGTGTTTTCACAAATGGAATCGTTAACTGAAGCAATCCTACAAACCAAGCAGAACATTGATAGTAAGTTTGCTACAGTACACTACGGGATAACAATCTAAAATATAAAATGCATACTATAATGCATAATACAACGTATCAAAGATGAGAGAGAATAATTTAAGACAAATAGAAAATAATGGATATATGGCTGTCCGCAATTGCTTTCAGTCTTCAGCATTCTCTTGCAGCAAAACCTCACAATGCAACAACTCTATCTCAATTTCCCTCCCTCTTTGATGGGCAAATTGCCATCTAGTTCAATGCCTGGGGGTTCTTTGTTATGACCCTGGCTGGGTCATTAATAGTCTCTCTCCTCTCAGTGTGATAAAAAGTTCAATACGTCAAGAAGCCAGTTACTCTGGAGGACAGGTTAGCAATCCACTGGCCCCCTTGAACATGGCTCACTCATTCACAGTTTTAATAAACTCTTTGCTGGATCTGAAAGCGGAAGCCAAGCCCACCCACTCCTCAGGATTCCAAGTCAGGATCCCTGCATGAAGCGGTTGGAATCAATCTCTTCTGACCCCTTACGGTTTCCCTGAGCTGCTGTTGAAGGGTCTTACTTTTAGGGTCTCCTCAGCCTCTCTGGCAGCTATCCTGCCCTTCTGACTTGTATCCTTTTTATTTCCCCAGCTGTTGTGAGGCTACCATACAGCCCCAGCTCAGGAAACAACCAGTTTCCATTAACCCTTTAACAGCTGAGGCTTCATGGGACCTGTACACCCCAGGATAACGATCTGAACATTCAGAGAAAGTAATAGAATTGTTTGTTGGTGTACAGTGAGGCTCTTAGAGACCGGTGCTCACATTATCAAGTGTGCAAGTTTAATGCAATAGTTACAAGATTAAGTTGTTAATTCACAATAATTTTAACATTAAACATAACAAATATTTAATAAGTATTTTAAGAATACTTAAAAAACCTTTGCCAATTTCTTTGGAATGTCAAAATATGCTACACTACACAGCACATTCTTCTGTTAGGCCTTTACATTTGGAATCCTATGTGCAGTAAAGGGAATAAATATTTTTCCTGATGAGAAAAATCAAAGCTGCATGCTATTTCAGTGAAGTCAAGCTGACACCTGCAGAGAAGCAAGCCATGACATTTTAGCTGACTGCTTTCCCTCTCTCCCACCCAGTTGTGGCTTGTTTGTTCATTTTATTTACTCTGACAGACAAAAGGAGCCTAGATGAATGTGTTTAGATGAGGCTTTGGCATACTTTCCCATAATTCATATTTTCTTCTCCCTTGTTTAGTAAGTAGTTCCTACATGCTAGTCTTATCTACATGTGACAGTTCTACAAAGGGAAAATACACTTGAACACATTTGTATTAACTCCAGTGCTCCCCGCCTTCCTGATTTCTCAAACATAGCTACATTTATCAAGATAATAAGCTTCAGGTTTCATAATAAGAAGAGATCTATTTTCATGTCAGCCTGGCATAGGCCTGACTGACTGAGCTAGTAAGATCCGTAAAAATATGAATTTAGGATCAATAATATTTATAGCCCCATTTATAAAGTAGAAGTCAAAAGCATGTAAAAATACTGAATTTATTAGGGCAACTTACTCTAGGGACTATACATTTACTAATCTCTAAGCCTGCCTCTACTATTTAGCATCTGTGAGTCTAACAAAACAAAAATAAATTGCAGGTGTTCATAAGTGGGGTGGGGAGGAAGTACATACAGGGAGCCCACAAATTGTCTTGATTGTGTCCTAATATTGCAGAGTTTTCTGTATCCATCAACCAGTCTTTTCCTAGCTGCATCTTATTTTTGTTAACTGTGGATGTCATTAAGGAATACAATAAAGTTATTGTAATGGCATTGAAATACATTTTATTGCATCAATATAAGTTCCATTTACTGTGTAATATGACAGTGCTTAATAATTTTATATTACAAGCATAATTATAGTATCAAATTAGTAATTTTCACAAAGTACTTGCATTAGATGCACATATGATATGATGCAATATATTTCAATTCTCTATGGCACAGTAAGATACACATTCATTTTAACAGGAAAATCAGAGAAGCAGCACACTATAGCAGCTGATGGTCCTACTGAAGCATTTTGGAAAGACACTTACCCTTTTTTGGGACACACATTTTACTTAGATTATTCTTGTAAACCAGATAGCCTGGCATCTTTTAAAGTGCTGAAGACATACTGCATTTCAAAATGTGAATGTGGTGGGGCAGCTGCCCCAATCCCGCAGAGTAGGGGTTAAAAGCAGCCCTGGAGAGTGAGAGCAGCTGAGTGAGTAGCTGACCACTTGTGTGGCCAGCTCAATCAGGGCCCAGCTGGCCCTGATAAGAGGGCTGTGGGCCAGAAGCTGAAGGAGTCAATCTCTAGCGGTAGAAAGGGAAGGACTTGGCTGCCTGGGAGCTCAGGGTACGGAGAACAGACCAGGACTGGGGAAAGGCCAGAGAAGCTGGGGTGCTCCCTCCTGGCAAATCCCCAGGCTGCAGGCCTTGATAAAAGGCCAAAACAGATACTGGGGTCGCAGAGGCTGCAGCCCAGTGTTAGGCAGAGGCAGCTGGTCCGACCCCCTTGCCAATGATGAGTGGCCTTTTACGGACTGCAGTTTGCTCCAGTGAGCGGGGGCTAGATGATGACTGGCAGTAGCCACTGAGGCAAGGTGGGGATAGAGGGTTGAGGGTTGCCCTGGGAGGGGAGACCCAAACTGTGGGTTACTGCTGGGGGCAAAACCCAGTGGAAAAGGGGCACCGGGCTCTGGAAGGGACACAGGGGCCCTAAGGCAGGCGAGACACCGGCCTGCAGAGGGCATTCCAGGCTGGACAAGAGCTAATTCCCAAGATAACCATCAGGAGGCGCTGTGCCAGTGATTCCTCACTTCGCTACAGTGAATAACTCTTTTTCCTTAACAATAATTTCAAAGGGCACCATTCTGCTATCGTTCTCACACTGAGCAGTTCCTTACTTTGTGAATAGTCCCATTAATATTAGTGACACTACTCATGGAGAAAGATCCTACTCATGAGAAGGATGGCAGAATAAGGCTCAAATTGTTTGAAAACATAAGCTAGTTCAGCCTCAAAACATCACTGGGCTGTGGATAATGGGATTAATTTATGTACCACTGAAATGCAGCTCCTTTGAGGGTGGAACACAGCAGCTTTTTAACACGTCACAGCAATACTACGCAGTGGTTTTAAGACAAAAAGTGAAGAATAGTGCATCCAGTTGAAACTATCTGTGGAATTTGTGCATGTATATTTTCCTTCGGCGTTTTACATGAATGTTATTACTTGTTCACATACTGATAACCTATTAATTTTAATTCTTCTTCCAGAGTTTGGTTTTTATCTGGAGAGAGTGTACTATCACACCATGCATTTTAAAAGATATCCCAGTATTTTAATAAACACTTTAAAAGAATCCACTTTAAATACTTGTTTCCTATACTAGAAAGTTCATCAATATCTGGACAGCCATGCAGGCAGCTAGGAGGCCAGTCCATTAATGAAATGTTAATGACTGAATTAGACCTGAAATAACAGAAGTAGGATGTACTGCTGTGAGTCCATTAGCATCAGCAGAGCCTGCTGGGGAACAAGTAAACACAACATACAAAGCAAACTTCTACTGATGAAAGGTTTGTGTTGCTATAAAGGTGTTCAAGACCCAGAACTACATATACAATGCAGTGCTATCCTAAAAGGTTTTCTTAATAGGCATTCTAACCTGATTTACATTTGACAATGCCATCACATACATTTTATTATATCATTCATATACAATCCATGCTCCACTGTCCACCCAAACCACACTGGCAATAGCAAGAGGGATTGAATAGTTCAGTGAATCTCCATATTATTGAGGTTCAAATCCAGCCCAGGTTCATTATGGTGAAAAGTTGTTACCACCCGATGGATGTTCGGCCACTGTGGAAAATGAGCTTCATGGTCCCTGACTAAAGACCCAATAGACCTCACAAATACCACCACTGTAGCTGGCACTATTTACTGATGCTACTAAATGTTTATATCCTGCCTTAAAGGTAGATTAAGTGTAACACTTTCCGTAAAGCACAATGATTTCAATGTAAGTTGAACCTAGTTAATGGTTTCATTGGTGATCATTTTGCCCAAACCATTTAGCTAATGTACCTATCCATAGTCATAAGGTACAGTGGTGGATTGTAGAGAGATGTTAGGGAGGGGGCTGACTGCTGGAATGGGGAACTAAGAGTTCAAACTGCTCCATTTCTTCCCTCCCCCCGAAACTTGAAGTCAACTCCTGCCCACAAAATGGAAGGAAAAATATAGACACCTCCTCTCTGTCTCAAAAATCTCAACTATTTCCCATCCCTTCCCCAAGTCCAAAGGCTGCAGCTTTCCCTTTCACAACTATCAGGCCTCCAGCGGGCTCTTTACAGCTTCTGTAATGTAGTTGTGAATAAAAATAAAAATTATTTGTATCTCCAGCACACTGAAAATTGAAACATTGGGGTCAGCATAGAATAAATAGATTTTAATATAAAATGAATAATCAAAAAATGCTGTATGGTAGTTCTCATATTCCAGTAAGGTACTTGAAACTATAGACATCAAAGTCAAAGAGTAAATTCCCACCAGCTATTTCAAAACAAAATTTGCATTAAATGGCAAATTCCCTGGGCAGAGAACAAGATGAAGTAGGAGTTGGGCTAGGAAGAGGATCTGAAAAGAGTGGCTAAGATAGAGAGGCGTTCTCTCAGTTTAGTGCCCACAACAATCCATTATACATGGCCTATCCCTCTGACTCAATCCATTCCCCTCCGAGGTTAACAGAAGAGTCCCAAATGGGAAACCCTTTATACTTTGCCCGTGTGTGATCTGTTGTTCTTCACAGCTTCTTCTTTTCCAGTTATTGTGGTTCCTCCTGAAAGCCACTCCCTGCCTCTCTCTCACAGCAGCTGGCCGACCCCTCTGTCTCTTGCTTTGGAATAGTCATTCTTTGTCTCCTCATGTAGGAGTTCCTTCCCCTCAGCCCTCTCTCTCTCTGTGGCTGGGAGTTATGTTCCATAAAGTCTCAAGCAATAGCTTTCTCCCCCAGACAGGAGTTGCCCTTCGGCAGCTGGGGGTGTGACTTAAATCAGACGTATGGCTTTTATTAACTCCATTCAGCTGAGCACCCTTTCCACTTAGTCTTCCACTATGGAGAGTTCAGCAGGACAGCCTGCTCCCACCAGTGTCTTCTACTGTGAGGGAGGTGGAAGGCTTTATGCTGCTCTCCTGCCAACCCCTTCCCAGTTGATTGGGTGAGAAGGGAGCCTTGCCCTGCCTTCTGTGTGATGCGTCTGGCCCTTAAAGGTACAGTGTCAGAATTCCTTCCTCAAATGCCACTCAGTCCCAGAACCCTTTGGTCTCTCTCTTTAAAGGGAATGCCAGGTGGCAGGGTGAGCTGACCAGTAGACATTACTGTACTTGATGGCAGACCACCTCATCACATATGTCCTCCGGAAGCCACTCTATCCCATAGACGGGTGTGATCGAAATTAATACCTAGCTGTAAACTCCAGCAAGAGGGTTGTTCTTGCCTGGCTTCCACAAGAAAGTCTCTAGGTCTTTGGTAATATTAATAATAATTTGAAATACTAACAATCTGTCTAATTTCCAGAGTATTTCAATTGTAGAATTTTGGTTTGTTGGTAGAAGCAATTTCTTACTGAACTACTATAACTCTGAAGGACTGGGTAGTGGATACTCATTATGAAGAACACAGTGAGCTGATTATGTGAGCTAAAGAAATAAATATGATATGCACAAAATAAATCAGTAAACCATAGGAAATAGTTGTATTAACTGTAAATCCTATAACTAATTCCCCCTGCTTTGCCTGCACAAAGACCCACCATATATTTTCTAAACCATTCTCTGCACTGTTAGATTTTAGGACCACAAAAGTGTAAGTGATCCTTGTTAAATAATATTAATAGTTTTCTTTTCAGAAAAGCAACTTTCCTGGTACAGCAAGTTGAGTGAGTCATGCTGTCTATAATTTGCTTGTCAGCAGTGCTCTGTTTTTCTTCCTTTTGACATTTTTACTTGTTTCCTGAAGCCTTTGTCAGCTTTCTTATTGCATTTTCACTTGGCTATCAAAATCTAAGGGAACAAGTTCTGTACAGTATTTGCAATGGTGAGCATGATACTAGATCTGAAATTCAGACCATGCAATGAAATGGCCCATGAAGAGTAGGTCAGAGACAAATAGTAACACCTGACAAAAGAGTATCCATTTGATTAGCGCTAATGAAATACTATTCTCTCTGCAGTACTTCTTGAACCCATGACTACTGTGTTCATATTTTGGACATATCAGAAAATGGAGAGACATTAAATGAAGTACATTTTACATTTGATAACTGAGAATTGAGGATTAATTTGTTTATTACAGATTAGTTCTTTCAATACACGATTATCTTAAACATATGCTGATAGCACTATTGCATGTTACTGTAAAATAATAGCCCTGCTTGGGCCTTTTCCTGATTCCATTGAAGTCAATAGTAAAATCTCCATTGATTTCAGTGTCTATCATAGAGCTCTAAAAGGGTGTGAAAACATCCCCTCTTCATTTTTGGCATGAAATTGTTGCCCATGAAAATGAAGGACTGATAGAGTAGCACTGACCTTGGCTGTCCATAATGCAGATAGATGCGTGAATACATAAGAATCTACACTGAGCTTTGCCCAGGGGTCCCAGTTCAGACCTTTTTTCTATTGTCTTTGTTTCTTTAAAGTGAGCTTAGTACTCATGACAGGTGGCAGATAGATGTCCTTAGAGAATGAAGACCTTTATTTATTCATACAACAGGTATAGCACAGACTGTAGCAAAGCTCTCAATGTCCCCTTTAGCTTCACCAATATCTCTTGATGCCCCCTTGGGCCAGCAATGTTCTGGAAGCCAAACTTTCTCCTAGTGAATTTGGCCCCCGGCCTACTTTGTGGCATTTCGTTTGAAAAACCTTTCCTAAAATTTTTAGGATACAAACCTTGAAAGGCTGCTGCTGTGACAGCACAGTAGATACAGTGCTTTGCTAAGGCAGGTGGCCTAAAGAGACAATTGTGCAAAAAGAGTAGCTACTGAAAGTAAATAAGATTTATTTTGTTGACAGACTAATTGTTCACCTCATACTGTAGATTGCTTTGTATTAAACTTAACTAGTTGAAATAGCAAGATGCAAATTAAAAATATATTGAAGTCATATTTTGTTACCAGTTCATCAGATCCTTCCCCCCCTCTTGGTGGTGTTATCTATACATTAATTGGATTATTATTTATTAGTAGTAATTATTGGATTTGGCAGCAGCCAAATGTGTGCTAGGACCTCACAATACAAAGCCAGGTTTCCTGACCATAGGAGCTTTCAAGCTAATTTCAGCTGTGATTCAGTGTGATGGGAAGGGAAGTTAGTAGGAGTTAAGGGAGCATAGTAGGAAGAGGAAAAGGAGAGAGAGGCCAGATCTGTACGCTAACATGACATGACGAGGTAAAGAAGGTTTGGGTGGGTCACTTATTTTAAACAAATAAAATAAATGTCTTAGTTGTGGAGCAACAAAGGGGATGATGTGATGAGACAGACAGACAAGGAAGATGATCTTAGTGGCTGCATTTTTTTTAAGCACTGTATCAGCAGGTGATGTCAGTGTCAGGGAGTCTGGAGAGAAGGTGGTTATCATAATTAAGACTGGAGATGAATATGGTCTAGAAAAGAGTGTTTGTGTGGGCAGAAAGAAAAGGTCAGATCTAAACAGTGCTGTAGAGAAAGAGGATGTGGACTTGGTCTGGATGTAAGGGGTGAGAACATCTTTCTCTGCTTCAGATCTTAATTTTATTTGTATATTGTATAGAGTATTATAACTGTCTAAAAGTACTAGCAGTCAGGGATGGAGTCACCTCATAAACTGAAATAAGCAAATAAAACAAATGACATTTCTCTATTATAAAATATTCACATTCTGATTAAGTTCTGAGTCCTGCAAGCTGATGTGTGTTGGCAGACACTTTTGTCCCTATATTTTAGGGGTCTGTGAAGAGGTGAGGCCTTCCCCATGGATAAGCTTGTAGAACTGGGTGGCTTAATATGTTTTTACTTTATAGATTACAAGGTTTTCAAAGGAGATGTTCTGAGCTATCAGACACTGTCTCTAATAGAATATGCGAAAAATGATATTTACTTTTCTTGCAAAAATAGTTATTTGTATTAATTCTGCAGATTCTCTTTAAATACAAAACAATGAATTTATACACATGATCCTCTTCCCTCCCCTCCATAATTTAATAAGGATTTTGAGAAAGTCTGGAAAGAAATCAGGAAACCTCATGAAGAAGTTGTTTAGTCCATCTTTATCTCAGGCCTCTTTCTCATTTATTAAAGGTGCACATGTCAATGGTCCAGTACAACATTTTAAAAAAAGTAAACCCAAAGCCCTCATTTAAACTGGTCACCAATCAAAAGTTAGCATTTGCCTAAAGGTCCTTTACGGTAGTATGTGAGACCTCAGCAGGAAGTAACTGTGGTAACCATACATGTTCACTCATTTCTTGTAGATATCTTTTTGTACATATCTGTGGGCTAGTGGTGACTTTTGGATTCCAAAGTCTAGGTTTTTCTATTGCTGTGTCCCTCATGAGAAGCTCTCATCAACGTTGGTGGGAGTCTGCTGATGGAGTAATTGTAGGTTGGAATCCTCTGTACGGATCACATACTTTCAGATAAAGTTACCAAGGGAGCAAGCAGAAGGGTCATTTATCAGAGCCTTTGTAGACCACGTTTCTAGGAGGATTAAACAATAAAGAATATCAAATTGTCCCATTTTGGCACTGACCTACATTAAGAACAGTGTACAACTTCCTTGCCCCAGCCATCCTTAGGAAGATGCATACTGCTCCTCAAAGCGCCCTTCATTGTTTTGAAGACATAACTAGGCCTTCTTCCCTCCCACTTTACAATCATGAGGCCTCTGCCTGGGATGTACAAAGGGTGAAGGAAAAAGTTCTTGTGTTGCATGCTCCTGAACCAGTTACATACTGTTTGCAGTGTGGCATGATGCTAAAATAGTGATGGTAGGTCAGACTACTATAAAAAATATCAGAGGGGTAGCCGTGTTAGTCTGGTTCTGTAGAAGCAGCAAAGAATCCTGTGGCACCTTATAGACTAACAGACGTTTTGCAGCATGAGCTTTCGTGGGTGAATACCCACTTCTTCGGATGCAAGTGGTGGAAATTTCCTGGGGCAGGTATATATAAGCAAGCAAGAAGCAAGCTAGAGATAACGAGGTAGATCAATCAGGGTGGATGAGGCCCTGTTCTAGCAGTTGAGGTGTGAAAACCAAGGGAGGAGAAACTGGTTCTGTAATTGGCAAGCCATTCACAGTCTTTGTTTAGTCCTGAGCTGATGGTGTCAAATTTGCAGATGAACTGGAGCTCAGCAGTTTCTCTTTGAAGTCTGGTCCTAAAGTTTTTTTGCTGTAGGATGGCCACCTTAAGATCTGTTATTGTGTGGCCAGGGAGGTTGAAGTGTTCTCCTACAGGTTTTTGTATATTGCCATTCCTAATGTCTGATTTGTGTCCATTTATCCTTTTCCTTAGAGACTGTCCAGTTTGGCCGATGTACATAGCAGAGGGGCATTGCTGGCATATGATGGCATATATTACATTGGTGGAAGTGCAGGTGGTGACCTTCCAGAAAACACCATCCTGGCATTGGTGACCTTCCAGAAAACACCATCCTGGCCACCATGGATGTAGAGGCTCTCTACACAAACATCCCACATACTGATGGAATACAAGCTGTCAGGAACAGTATCCCTGATGATGCCACAGCACACCTGGTTGCTGAGCTCTGTGGCTTTATCCTCACACACAACTATTTCAAATTTGCTGACAATATATATCTCCAGATCAGTGGCACCGCTATGGGCACCCGTATGGCCCCACAATATGCCAATATTTTTATGTCCGACCTGGAACAACGCTTCCTCAGCTCCCGTCCACTCACGCCCCTTCTCTACCTACGCTACATCGATGACATCTTCATCATCTGGACCCATGGGAAGGAGACTCTGGAAAAATTCCACCACGATTTCAACAGCTTCCACCCCTCCATCAACCTCAGCCTGGACCAATCTACACGGGAGGTCCACTTCCTAGACACCACGGTGCAAATAAGTGATGGTCACATCAACACCACCCTATACCGAAAACCTACCGACCGCTATGCCTACCTTCATGCCTCCAGCTTCCATCCCGGACACACCACAAGATCCATTGTCTACAGCCAAGCACTGAGGTACAACCGTATCTGCTCTAACCCCGCAGACAGAGACCAACACCTAGAAAATCTCCACCAAGGATTCTCAAGACTACAGTACCCACACGAGGAAATAAGGAAACAGATCAACAGAGCCAGACGTGTACCCAGAAGCCTCCTACTGGAAGACAAACCCAAGAAAGAAACCAACAGGACTCCACTGGCCATCACATACAGTCCCCAGCTAAAACCCCTACAACGCATCATCAGGGATCTACAACCCATCCTGGACAATGATCCTACACTTTCACAGGCCTTGGGTGGCAGACCAGTTCTCGCCCACAGACAACCTGCCAACCTGAAGCATATTCTCACCAGCAACTGCACACCGCACCATAGTAACTCTAGCTCAGGAACCAATCCATGCAACAAACCTCGATGCCAACTCTGCCCACATATCTACACCAGCAACACCATCACAGGACCAAACCAGATCAGCCACAACATCACCGGTTCATTCACCTGCACTTCCACCAATGTAATATATGCCATCATATGCCAGCAATGCCCCTCTGCTATGTACATCGGCCAAACTGGACAGTCTCTAAGGAAAAGGATAAATGGACACAAATCAGACATTAGGAATGGCAATATACAAAAACCTGTAGGAGAACACTTCAACCTCCCTGGCCACACAATAGCAGATCTTAAGGTGGCCATCCTACAGCAAAAAAACTTTAGGACCAGACTTCAAAGAGAAACTGCTGAGCTCCAGTTCATCTGCAAATTTGACACCATCAGCTCAGGACTAAACAAAGACTGTGAATGGCTTGCCAATTACAGAACCAGTTTCTCCTCCCTTGGTTTTCACACCTCAACTGCTAGAACAGGGCCTCATCCACCCTGATTGATCTACCTAGTTATCTCTAGCTTGCTTCTTGCTTGCTTATATATACCTGCCCCAGGAAATTTCCACCACTTGCATCCGAAGAAGTGGGTATTCACCCACGAAAGCTCATGCTGCAAAACGTCTGTTAGTCTATAAGGTGCCACAGGATTCTTTGCTGCTTCTATAAAAAATATGTATGTATTAGCAAAATTATTGCTTGTACTGTACCAGAAAATGCTGAACAAGTGGGATCAGCCAGAAAATCAGTGGTATGCATCTTCAGAAAGCACACCAATATAGATGTTAGAACTTGCAATACAATGAATGTTGGACAGTCTTAATCTTTACTCAATCATTAAACAATGAGAAATATTGGGTTGTTTTTGTTAAGGATTAGGAAAATGCTTTTGGAAACAGACAAACATTTGTCCCTGCTGGAAGCTACTTCAGCTGTAATGCATCATTATGCCTGACCAGCCTAGAAACCTTGGAAGGACAAAATATGTACAAGCTGGTTGTTAAGCATATGTGATATGTTTTGCCTTGTCACCTGGCAACAAAAAGGTTTTTCTAAACAAATTTTATATGTTGCCAAAAGTCCAACTTTTTGAAACACGTAAGCTGCTTTTGAAGATGCTGATGCTGATTTTTCAAATACAACCCAAGGTACATCTTTGTCAGCAGAGCAAATTCTGTAATTCTTAGTTTTCATATGTTCTGCCAATAGAAGAATTTAACTTTATAAAATGTAGCTAACTTTATTTGCTATCTTACTTAGTGCCTATAACAACAGCCCTTAGCAGTGTGCAAAAAATATTAAAACCATACTGACCTCAAAAGTAACTAATAAACTCTCCTGCCCTTCATAAAACAAAACAAAAAAACAAACAACCCCCCGCTCCACACACACACACTCACTTTTCTGGCCTAAGACATCCAGCTAATGAGAACAAAAAACAAAACAAACAAACCTTGTTTATAATGAACAAAAATCCCCAGATTCTCTGCGTAGATGGGGATTGATGAATTCATAAGATTTCTGGAAAAATTGATAAGAATATATTTTTAATAATAAATAAAAGATTCACAGTATCTGGAAGACAGCAGATCAAATATGAGCTGCCCTAAATCTAGGTGTTAGTTTAAAGCCAATAAGAAAAGCAGGTGGGTTTGATTCCCCTAAACTTTCAGTATGAGTTTTGAGCAGAATTTTTAAAGAGCCTCCTGCTATACTCTGACGAACTTTAATAATGTGATGCATTCTGTTACTCCCTTAATCTCATTTACATGGTCTATATATCCATTCCCATCTGCTTACCAATATATTTATCCTTTACCATCAGCCTCTTCCTCCCCTGTCCCTAACAGTGTCATTGATGATACAACCCAGTGCTTATGTGATCACAGTTCATTACCATGCTGAAGGTGATTGGGATTTGCAAAAACAATGGAGTGTGACATCATTGAATGAATCAGGCAGGCAGGGGGAGTCAACTGATTATAAACGACAAAGCTTCTGTAATGACACAGATAGCTGGGGAGTCAGCAATGATGAGTAGACCCCCGCTTAACATCATCCTTGATAGCAGAAAAAATTACACCCAGAAAATAAAGATGGATGGTTTCAGTATGATTCAAACACAATTTTAGTGATTCCATATTACTAATACTGACATCGGAAGGAATTTGAATGCCAAAAATGAGTAGTTGTCACTGGATGTGCACTCCATAAAACGGACACAAGCACTAGAGTGCCACATAATGAGAGTGTGCACAAAGGAAAAGTAGTCAGATTCTTTTTTATTACCTTAATGATAAAATAAAATAAAAATTGCTCTTGCTTCTAGGGCCATGAAGGAAAAAATAGAATTTTAAATGATAAAACAATAGTAGCCTCTTTGCTGAATGATGCAGCACTTAGTAATAATGCAGTATATTTTGAAAATATCTGTATTTTTTCAAAGACAAACATCAAATAGAAAGAAAAAGGTTATGTCACCTTCACCCTCACAGTACTGTCATTTATATGCTATCAGCTCATTAAATTCACATTAGGATACTCCATGGGACTTTAGGAGCTATTAGTGCACCTAAAATGGCATAACAAAATCTCAGTTCACTTTAAGAGAGATGGCATTGCGACATTTTGTATTTCATCACTGAATTATTATAGTCTCAGATGCATTCTGCTGTGATGGTAATGGAAGGAGGAATACTAGAGAGGAAAGCTGTCCATTTGTTTATCCCCAGGGAGAGAAAAAGCAAAGTTTGATAAAAAACTAGAGTGAAAGTAAAGCATTAACAATTTAACCCCTGTAGCAATGCTAAAGAACACACAGGATTTTTATAATCTGCTTTCCAGGATATGAAAATAAATAAATAAATAATTTTTTGTGTATTGGGAGATGCTTCAGGGGATGAAAGGTACAGTGAATGTAGTGAATGAATATAGACATCCTAGTCTTTTATAGATGTAGGCTCTGGTGGCAGACATACAATACCTTCCTTCATATAAACACTCATGAAAAAAATCTAATAATTCAGTTATTCTAATCAAATTTGATTTTATTGTCTCCTCTTTTTTTTTTCCATCCTGACTTTCATCATCAGTTACAAAGTGTGGTGCTATAGGTAAATCTGCAGCATTATGTTTGTCTAATATACAATTCCACACAAGGCTACCACTCTAACGGAACTCTACACTCAGGGAAGAACAAGCTACATTGGATTAGCCTTAGCTGAAATCATCTGCATGTATTAGAAAACATACTCAATAACTTTTAATAAATGGGATATTTTCCTAGAATACTAAGCTATATTTTATATTTTATTCAGCTATGGAAAGAACAGCACTGCTCAGAAGATGAGTGTTTTAAAGTGCTGTGTGTGTGTGTGTATCTATGGATAGAAACTAGAGTATGTAGAAGAGGATTTGAACTCAATTTTTAAACTACCATAAAGATAAACTAATTCTATTATAGATCTACATGACAGATGTATTTTCAGCTGCAAGGAATGTGAACAAGAACAATCATTTTTAATTCATTCAGACATGATATATTTTAAAGTTAAACAAAACCATTTGAAATATTCTGTGCTCCTGAAAAGTGACTCCTTTCCATTTTCTGTGGCACAGTCATGTCTAGGAATCAAGAAAGTGAAAGCCTTTAGAGCAAAAAGACAACTCTTTGAGTTAAAAACCGTGAGAAATTTTGAATGTGCACATGCTCACAGGATGAAACTCATTCCTATGGAAAGGGCCAGAACAAGGACTATAAACTACTGAAGTTCTACTTAATCCTCCAAATTGGGCTTAACTGGGATTTATGTGGTATATAAACATTGTGCTGGCAGAGAGGTGAATTTCTTCCAGGCATAGGGAGGTCAAAGATACAGGCAGAGTTACTGCAAAAGAAAGCTTTGAATCTTGAAAGGAGTGGGGAAAATACCAGCACTGGGAATTGTCTCCCAATGAATGCACACCTAGTGTCCCCATCCCCGTCTAAACGTAGTGTTGTATCGTGTCTACTTGGTGATTTATATTGTAATCTCTTTGGAGCAGGTATTATGTTCCTTGTTAGATACTCCACATGTTGAAAAGAACAGTGTACACTAACAACTCAACCTGGCAGTATAATGGAAGCAGTTTTCTACTAAAGGAACAGCAGGGCTGTACTCAGTGCTATATTCACTGATAGGCTCTGGCTGCTTTACATGGCTCTGGTCATGTGAAGCAGCCATGAACTTGAATTGCAGCTCGTTACTTAAGACCAGAGCACAGCTGATTGCCATTGGTGCAGTGGCACAGAGCAGCTAGAGCTTAATGGTGAATCTGGTCCACTGCATTTGAGGATACTTGGGGACAATCTTCGAAATCAGAAAATTGTCCAATAAAGGGTTGAAGTGCAAGTTCTTCTTCGAATAGTGTCACCGTGGCTGCTCCATTTTAGGTGCGCCTGCACCTTTCATCAGAGATTTTTGGTGGCAGTGCTGATTCAGCCCGCACATGCACCCCACACATTCTCATGCCCTGTGCAGAAGCTATACCAGGCAGCAGAGGTGAACCACTCTCGGTTCCTTCTCAACCGCCTTTGGCCCAAGATGGAGTCTCCTGTGTGCCTGTTGTCTAATATTTAGTGTTCTCTCAGATAGTTACCTAACTTGCAGTGTTATAGTTGTTGGAACAATTGTTAAAACAAACAACCCTCCTTTTTTTATTCCTAGAGATAGTTATATAGTTAGGAGATTTCCCCTTCTAGGGATTAAATTTTCATTAGTTTTGCCAGGGAAAGCCAGGCTCCCTGGCTCAGTATCGATAACAAGAAAACCAGTGGTACCAAAGACCGCACACCTACTTACGGTTCAGAGGAAATCCTATACCAAAGGTTCAGTACCAGCTGCATTGATACTGAAGCCATGCTCCACAAGTTCCCACTTGGCCCAATCTTTGATACCATCAGTACATCAAGAGTTTAGATACCTGAAGGATCAGATAATACTTTCAGAGCCGGATTCTCCTGTGTTAATAAGTGCTGGGGTTTGTCAGTATGAAGCCTCTCTCTGTCACTGACCCCTCTAACACCTAGAGCACCTCACTCACCCTCATTTACTTTGCAAGCTGAACTGCTATGCTCTCCCTTGTGGAAGAGGACTCATCACAATCTAAAATTTTGGTGCAGGTCCCCCATCCCATTCTAGGACACATCAGTTTCCCTCCTATACTGATGTATTACAGAAGGATAGACCTCAAATGACACCCACATGGCAGGACCACAGATTGCTGCCTCCATCTATGCCATTTATGCCCCCGTCAGTGGCCTTGCTGAGAGCTAGGGGCATTCTATCTCAAACAATTTACACTGATGTCTTCACAACACTGGAGGGAACAGAGAAGAGTCCATTCTCCTCAACTCACTTTACCACACCTATGCCAGAGGAAGAGATCTTTGAGGAGCAAGAGACAAGGCCTGATAAGGACATCACAGCTCTTACTAATATTGCCTCTTCATCTCCTGATGAAAATGTTATGCCGTGCCCCCACAACCTATGACAGATGACTTCAGGTAGATTCAGGACCTGATGAAGCAGATTACTGATATACTGCAGGCTCCCTTAGAAGAGTTTCAGGAGTCCCACCATAAACACACAGATATTTTACATGCTTCAACATCTATGAAGATTGTCATTCAAGCCAATGGAGATCTTATGGGAGCCCAGTAAGATGGTTTGGCAAGCCCCTGCTAGCGCACTGCCTGCCTGCAAGAGGGAAGATAAGAAGTATTGTTATGGCTAGGGAATCAGAGTTTGTATTTTCTCACCCAGCTCCAAATTCTCTAAGTAGTGGAGGTCATTAATGAACCAGGCAGACAATATAACTCAAAGTCCACCCTTACATTAAGGACCACCAGAGGCTCTATCTCTTTGGTCTTAAATCCTCCGCTTCAGCCACACTTGATTTTATGATAGCAAACCATTAGGTGCTCAAGGCCAAATATGACCATTTAAAAATTAAATTATAACAAATTCAATTATTTTACTGAGCATCTGCCAGAAGAACATTGGGACCAGTTTAAGTCCATTATACAACAGTGTCAGCTCCTGGAAAAGACATTGATCCAGGCCTCCTTAGACTGTGCTGTAGTGTCTGCCACATCCATCTCCACTTCAATGGTCAGGAGAAGAGTCTTGGCTAAGCTGTCAGGTTTTCCGAGAGGGGTTCAGAGTACAGAAGACCTCCCCTTTTGACAGTCATAAGCTCTTTGCGGACTCAACGGATACATTTCTCCACACTTCAAATGACTCAGGAGCTATCCTGTGATCCCTAGGGATTTATACTCTGGAAATAGAAGGAGATTTAGTAGGCCTCAGACAGCACAAAGAGCACAGCCAACCCTCTATTCAGCATAGTGTAGGCCCTCTGAACCTCTGGCCAACAGAACAAAATACTCAAAAAAGAAACCTCCATCAGCTACATCTTCTCAGCCATCCATGTCCATCAAGCAACAGTTTGGATGGCTAAGTCAAGAGTCTTAACCATCCAACTGAGAAGTCTTACAGCTGCAACATCTTACCCCTTTCTCTCCTTTTGGGTGCTGCCTCTCCCATTTTCAGAATGCTTGGGGGCATATAACATTGGACACATGGGTTTTGGAAGCCAAAACATCTGGTTACATGATCCAGTTCAAATCTATCCCTCTGACTCATTTCTCATCCCCATCCCTCTTCAGGGAGCCCCCTCATGATCTATTACTAGATGAAGACGTGATCTGTCTTCTACATGTAGGAGCACTAGAACCAGTTCCTGCAACACAGGGGAAAGGGATTCTATTCAAAGCACTTCCTGATTCCCCCAAAAGAATGGAGGGTGGAGGCTAATTTTAGACCTGACGTTTCTATACAAATATATAAAGCAACCAAAATTCAAGATGGTGACCCTTGCAGCAATAACTCCTTCATTAGAAGCTGGAGATTGGTTCGTGACTCTCGAACTACAAGATGCATATTTTCATATTGATATTCATCCTTCACACGAGGTTTTTTATTTTTTTAATAAAGACCCTACCGGTAGAGGGTGCTCTCTTTTGGCCTATATGTGGCACCACATGAATTTTAAAAGATTCTGGCACTAGTTGCTGCTCACCTACATTGTTTGGGTGTAATTATTTTCTGGTACCTAGCTGATGGGTTGATCGGGGCAGATTGTATCAGCAAGTGTTGACATCAGTAAAGATCCCTATTTCATAGCCCGGGGCTTCAAATAAACCTTGAAAAGCTCATTTTCACTTCACTACAGTGTGTAGATTTCATAGGAGCTTCCATGGGTGCAGTTTGGGGGGGGGCACTGCCCTCCCAAAAAGAGGAGTGGCAGCTGAGCCTAGGTGGGCACTGGAGGAAGCGGGATGCTTGTCCTCTTGGGTGAGGGTGGTTGCTCTGGGTTTCTGCCTCTGCAGCTGGATGCCACCACCCGGGTCCTGGTGCCCATTGTTGTCACCTTCTACATGTGCTAGGCACCCTGCATGGCCACAGTCCTGTTTCCTGTATGACAATGAGTGCCCACGGGGCAGTGGGGAAGAGAAGGGGATAGGGGAATGGGGCATGAGGGAGGGGGATGAAGGGGTGGGGGATGAGGCAAGGGGCAGGAGGGGATGAGATGGGGAAGAGGCAATGGGGAAGAGGGATGGGATGGGGAAAAGAAGGGGATAGGGAAATGGGGGGGGGACTGGGAGCCCAGCATGTGGCATCCCCTCGGCAGAAAGGCAGCTGCAGCAGCACCAAAAGGCACTGGAGTGGCAAGATTGCTGAAGCAGCCAGTGCAGGAGTGGCCACAGTTCCCATGCGCAGGTTGCCAGAGCTGACAGAAGCAGCAGCAGCTGGGGCTCCCTGTTAATATGATCTATGTGTGAGCAGGGCAGGAGGGAGAGTGTGCACGTGTGTATGCATGCATACTATCCTCCCCCCCCGCCCCAATATGTCACTCATAAACATAGTTTGACTGCTAGGCAGAGCATACCTACTGTCCAGCAGATGTCTCTCACTAGAAAATCTCACCTCAAAGATTCAGGGCAGTCCTCAAGTAACAATAAGAAACTTTCTTCAAGTGCTGGGACACATGTCAGCTTGCGTCTTTGTAGGGCAGAATGCCAGATTACACATCCAAAGTCTACAGGGATAGTTTCAAACAGTTTTCAAACCAAGCAAACACAGTCTACGCAGAATACTGTCTGCTCCCGAATGGTTTCTACAATCACTCAACTGGTGGAAGGACTCAACCAAATCCTGCACAGGTGTTGCATTCTTGCAGAGTATCCCTACTGTAGTGATAACATCAGATGCTTTACTTTGAGGTTGGGGAGGGGATGACATATGGGACCTCAGAATGTACAGGGAAAATGTTCACTACAAAAGCAGCTTCTCCACATCAATTTTTGGAATTGAGAACCATCAAAAATGCTTGCCCACACTTTCTACTGCTAATCAAATCAAAGCAAGTAAAGATGATGACAGGCAATATCAGGGAGTCGTCTCTCTCCATTTCTCTGTGCCAAAGCAATAAAACTCTGGAATTTGTGGATAGCCTACTACATAGTGATCTCAGCTTTTTGCCTCCCAGGTGTTCATAACACTTTGGCAGATGAAATCAACAAGCAGACATTTCGTTCTAAATTACGAATGGGAACTGATCTCCAGAATCCTCCACAAAATAGTCTTAGTCTGGGGATTCCTGGAGGTTGATTTGTTTGCCATAGCAGCAAATTATAGGTGGCAGGTATTGTAGGCTTGGAGAGGCTGTCTCTCTCCAAATAGCCTGGCATGGCACCGCCAATGCTTTGCCCTCAGCCCTTCCTGGCAGTCTGCCCTGGCTGGGGCAGGCCAGCCTGCCGCACTGACTCCGAGCGGCTGGTGCTTGGGCAGTGCTACCTGCACGGTGCTGCAGCCGCGCCGCCTGGTGCTGGGGCCAAGGGCTGTGGTGAGGGTGCTCTAGGCTCCTGCAGTGGAAGGGGGCAGAAGGGGAAGCAGAGGTGCGGGGCCTCAGGCAGAAGGGGAGGGGCCGGTTCACCAGCCTCCCCCAATGGCCTGTTCACCAGCTGCCCATGCAGCGAATGGAAAATACATTAGATATAGCTCCAGAGATGGCTCAATATAATCCATAAGAGATGCATACCTCATGTCATGGATGAAAGGACTTCTTTATGCATATCCACCAACACTGTTAATGTTAAAGTTTCTCAAGAAGATCAAACAAGATACAGCCAGAGTCATACTGACTGTACCAACGTAGCCAAAACAGGTCTGGTATCCCTATTTGATCAAACTCACCTCTTGCCCTTTGTGTAGGCTTCAGATCAGTTCTTGCTTACTCATCCAGGATGCTGGTTGAACACTTCACCCCAACCTGCACATTTTTAGGCTCCAAGCTTGGTTCCTTGATGGCTCTGGATAATAGAGATACCCTGTTTGATAGAGGTGCAAACATGTTTTATAAAAAAAGTAGAAAAGAATCTACAAGAAATACCTCCAGAAATGTAAGTGATAGTACATTTGGTGCAACAGTTGTCAGATTTTGCCAGCTTGCTCTCCTCTTCTCAGGGTATTGGATTACTTATTGGAACTGAACACATCAGATCTTTTTATGAATTCCATTAGGATTCACTTAAGGGCAATAACAGCTTTTCACACACCCATAGGATTTTTTTCACTCTATGCTCATCCAGCTAGAGCAAGATTTCTAAGAGGTTTATAATACATCTCCCCACAAAGCAGAGATCCTACTCCAAACTGGGACTTGAACCTAGTATTTAATTGCCTTATGAAACACACTTTTGAGCCAGTAGCTACCTGTTCTTTATTATATTTATCAATGAAGACAGCCTTCCTTGTAGCAATCACTTCTGCCTGAAGAGTGGGAGACTTGAGGGCCTTAACGGCTGCAAGCATCGCTACGGGCACATCCAAGATTTTTACCTAAGGTGTCCTCAGAATTTCGTATTAATGAAACCATTCATCTTTCAGTTTTTCCCCCCAAAACAACAGTGGATTACTCAATAAACCATATTCCATACCCTAGATGTTAGGAGGGCAGTAGCCTTCTGGCGAGATGGGGCGAAACCATTTGGAAGATCTCCTAGACCATTTGTATTTATTGCAGACAGGAACAAGGGGTTGGTAACTTTGGAACAGAGGTTATAAAAATGGATCTCTGCTTGTATTGATATTTGTTATGACTGAACTCGTATTCACCCTCTTCCCCCCTTTGAGAGTGATAGCACATTCCACAAGAGCACTATCTAGGTCTGTAGCCTTATTTAAGGATGTATCAGTTGCAGACATCTGTAGAGCTGTAGCTTGGTCATCTGTTCATACTTTTTTCTAATCATTACGCTTTGGTACTTGCGGCAAGATCAGATGTGCTGTAGGCAATGCAGTTTTCTCTTCTGTATTGGACTCTACTCTGAACCTCCTACCTCCTCAGCGGGGTTCTGCTCATAAATCATCTGAAGAGGAGCACCCACAGAGGCACTACTCAAAGAAAGAGAGGTTACTCATCTTGTGCAGTGACTGGAGTACTTGAAGCTGTGTGTCCCGCTGGGTGATCCACTGCCCACCCTCCTTCCCCTCTGCTTTGGCGTCTCCCTTGTGGGTCTTTGCAGTGGATAAGGAACAGAGGGTGGTTTGCCTACATAGCCTAATATAGCCTCAGTGCAGGGCACAAGAATGTGTGGGGTGAATGCATGGTCCAAAGGGGCACTGCTACCAAAAATCTCTGCTCAAAGATGCAGGGTGCAGGTGCACCTGGAGTGGAGCACCCCTAGGGACACACATCTCGAAGAACTCTAGTTACTGCCCAAGGTGAGTAACATCTCCTTTCACTGCCCAGTACAAGGGGTCAAAGATTATTATTATTTAATAATGTTATGGGGGAGGGAGATCCCATGTTATATGTGAACACTGGGACCTAGAATCTAAAATGAGGTAGAAGAGCTACATAAAGAGAGCATGTATATGCTGGAATCTAGAATGGGGATGGGGGGGAAAGAGATGTAGTGGGTATAATCTGTAAACAGAAAGAGGAGGCCCAAAAGTGGAGCCAACCCCAAAGAGCACTGTGTGCTGAGTGATCCACCCAAAGGGCTGTGGTTATAAAGTTAAAAAAAAAATTCCAAGCCCCAACATGTAAATTTATCAGTTTAGTTAGGAAAAAAAGCAACATATTTTTGACTGCAAAGACATTTCCCAAGGAAACCAACTACTGCATGAAAAATGAAGTTTGGGTGTTTACTAGCAGTAATATAATGCATTTTTCCAATTTGCATACCTATCTTGGGTGTGTAAATGTAACAAAAGCACAGTTTCCATAGGAATGTAAATCACAACTTTCTCAGGGTAAAATCACCACCACCAATTAAACCATTTGAGTGCATAGAATCTGTGTGGGGATTGCAGGACACAGAATCCTGCACCATGAACACAACACAAGGGTATGGATTAGCAGTGCAGTTGCTTTGTGGCTGATATTGAAGCCCATGGATCATAGCACCTTCTGTGTCACCATTCACAGATGGTTTGGCCAGTGTGAAATGGGGCCCAGCCTTCAGTGAGTAAAATGTAATAAATCACTATGTAGTGGACAGATTTGGGGAAATTTCTTCCCCATTGCAATCCGTTCCAGCAATCAGCTTACTTAGAATAGAATCAAATCTGGACTACAGTCTATAGAAGGTGAATAATTCTGCCCCTTCTAAAAGAAATGTCAAGAGAAGGTACTTTCAGTTCTATTTTGGGCCACTAATGCATGGTTAGGTCCTTTTGATTGGAACTGCTAACATTTTTTGTTTGTTTGTTTGATTTCTGTCCTATCAGCTTTCAAGTGCTAAGTATGCAAGCTAGTTTATAAGCTGTGTATTACAGTACACATCTGTAGGGTAGAAATAAAACAAGCGTTGACATCCTTACCATGCACTGGAGAGGCTGATTTTACAATGAAAACATGATGTAACCCTTTACCAAGCTTTCCAATAGAGTCAGTAATCTTGATATTTAATAATATTCAGGGATATCTAATTTACAGTCTTTTCACCAGCTCCCAATAATTCATATTATCTGTTTATTGTAAGTCTATTATAAAGCAGCTTTTCTGTTCATGGTGGTTCATTTGACCACACATGCCCTATTGTTATGCTGGACCATGCATCATAGATACTGATCCTTAATGCTTGTTTTACAAGGTAAAATAATAAACACATTCTATCCTTTATCCTTGTGTAGGCGCTGAGAACAGAAATCTTGGAGTAACAAGCTTAATTCTGTACTGTAATGTTTCATTACATCTCATGACACAGCGTAGATAGTCTTTGTCACCTCTAATGGCTTGTCTACAACACTAATCCTTCGCAGGTATTAACTAAAATTCTTGAAGTAAATGTTGCTTTGGCTATAGACCTATCTGTGGTTTAGTATCTCAGTATTATACAGTATGTCAAGAAAATCACTGTAGAAAGCTCACTCTATAAATTTGTTCTTACAGTTCCACTGAAGCTGCCTGGTTCCATGAAATTTCCAAGAGGGTTTAGTATTACCAACTGTACTCTAGAAAGCTGTTTGGCCAAAAGTTAAAAGTGGGCCTGTCTAAGCTTGTTTGCAGATTCAGACCAAGTGATCTCATTCTGTGCTGTATCCTAGGGGGCCTCTAGCTTCCACACAAAAGCAGCTTGAGGAGGCTGAGTTCAGCTGAAGAAACTGATAGTGTTTCAAAGAAACTGACAGTCTAAGGTGCTGCTCTTCAGTAATAAATGTTTTCCCAAGGATGCAGATTGGTGACTTGGCATTGGTGCTGTGCTATGCTATACAGTAACTCCTCACTTAACGTTGTAGTTATGTTCCTGAAAAATGCGACTTTAAGCGAAACGATGTTAAGCGAATCCAATTTCCCTATAAGCATTAATGTAAATGAGGGGGTTAGGTTCCGGGGAAAGTTTTTACACACACACACACACACACACAAATAAATTTTAAACAAACCATTTAATACTGGTACACAGTGATGATGATTGTGAAGCTTGGTTGAGGTGGAGTCGTCAGAGGGTGGAATATTTTCCTTACTGCTAAATGATGAACTAGCAATTGGCTGAGCCCTCAAGGGTTAACACTCTCACTCTTCAAGGCAGCAGGAATGGAGGGAGGGGGTATGTGTGAGAGAGAGAGAGAGAGAGAGAGAGAGAGAGATGCGCATTTCCCCTTTAAGTACACTGCCTTGTTAATTAGATCAGCTTCCTGATATGCAGCTGTTGCAAGCTCCCTCCATCCTGAGCCCTGGTGTGTCCCCCCTGCTCTATGGAAGATGGGGTAAGCGGGGTGCAGGAGCAGGGGGAAGGGGGACACCCTGACAGCCCCCCTCTTCCTTCCCTCCATGCCACACAGCAAGCAGGAGTCTCGGGGAGCAGCTCCAAGGCAGAGGGCGGGAGCAGCACATGGCAGTGAGGGGAGGAACAGCTGAACTGCAGGCAGCTGCTGCACAGGGAACTTAGGGGAGCAGGGAGCTGATAGGGGAACTGCCGGTCCACCCTGGTTCCAAGCCCCCACCAGCTAGCTGCAATGGGCTGCTCTTCCCGCAAGAAGTGGACAAAGCAGGTGGCTGCCAAATGATGTTAGAAGGGAGCATTGCACAACTTTAAACGTGCATGTTCCTTAATTGATCAGCAACGTAACAACGAAACAACGTTAACCGGGATTACTTTAAGTGAGGAGTTACTGTATAGGATAGTTGGGTTCAGTTCCTCATCTGTCTTCCCCCAGTGCTATATAGGTGGTACTGAATACTTGGCTTCTTGGCATAAGAAAATTTTTGCATTACCCCAGTCAATTAAAGAGTGGTATTGAGGAAAAAAATTAGATGAATCTCAGAGCTACAAATGGAGTGAAGAGCATCCTTTGAGCAAAACAAAGAAAAGAAACAATTTCTAGAGACAGAATAATTTTACTAATCTTAAAGCTCTGTTGGGTTATAAAGGGCTGGCAACTATTCTGGTATTTGGTATGATATGTCAACATAGATTCATAGATTTTTAAGGCCAGAAGGGGCCATTATGATCATCTAGTCTGACCTCCTGCATAACATAGCCCATAGAACTTCCCCCAAAATAATTCCACACATATTTTTGAAAAAAACATCCAATCTTGATTTAGAAGTTGTTAGTGTTGGAGAATGCACCGCAAACCTTGGTAGATTGTTCCAATGGTTAATTACTCGCATTATTAAAAAATTACACCTTGTTTACAGGCTGAATTTCTCTAGCTTCAACTTCCAGTGTCTAGATCATGTTATAGCTTTCTCTGATAGATTGAAGTGTCCATTGGTAAAGATTTGTTCCCCCGGAGGTAATTATAGACTGTAATCAAGTCACCCCTTAACCTTTGTTTTGTTATGCTAAGTAGATCGAGTCCCTTGAGTCCAGCACTATAAGACATATTGTTATTACTTAATTTAGAGCCATAGATGGCGCATGGCACTTTTCAGGCAAATGAAAAATAAGGGGCTGGATTCTCTGATCTGCATAAGGGACGCAAGGTGAATTTAAGTCATCTGGAGATGATTGATGGAAGATTCCACCTGTGCAGGGAAACTCTACAGCAACATAAAGGTCCAGTCTAAAAGTCTTCAATTCCAGGCAGTTGTGGTTCCAACTCAGACACAGCACTCCTCTAGTTAGTGCTCTGTTGGTCTGCAGGAGCCCAGGCACAGTCAGTGGAATATGCATCATTAGGATTTCCTCTCCTCTGCTTAGCAGAAAAGGGGAAGCCATGTTCTGTGCTCAAAAATTCTTCAGAGAATTTGCGAATATTGTGAATATATTTTGTCACAAAAAGAATACCATACCATAGGTAAGACTGCCTTTCAATCTGAAAGGAGCAGAATGATAGTCAAACGTGAAGGATGTGGCTTAATTATGCCACAGCTTTATTACTTAACTCAGGGGTCGGCAACCTCTGGCACATGGCTCGCCAGGGTAGGCACCCTGGCGGGCCGGGCCAGTTTGTTTACCTGCTGCGTCCACAGGTTCGGCCGATCGTGCCTCCCACTGGCCGCGGTTCGCCGCTCCAGGCCAATGGGGGCTGCGGGAAGTGGCACGGGCCGAGGGATGTGCTGGCCGCGGATTTCTGCCGCCCCCATTGGCCTGGAGCGGCGAACTGCAGCCAGTGGGAGTCACGATCGGCCGAACCTGTGGACGCAGCAGGTAAACAAACTGGCCCGGCCCGCCAGGATGCTTACCCTGACGAGCCGCGTGACAGAGGTTGCCGACCCCTGACTTAACTCATCTGGGAACTTTGTAGCAATAACTTGTACAATGCAGGTCATCATTCTTTCCTTAATTATTTCCATCTGGTGGAGGATGCTGACCAGCCCCACCCCCAACTCTACAGCTGGTCCCAGCCCACTGCTGTGACCCCATTACTCTCTCCTCATATGAGGTTTAAGGGGTTGGGGAAAGCGGGTTGTCTTCTCTCTGTATCGGACACCAGGAGCTCCAACCCCATTCCCTGGCTACTTCAGGGGATGCCTTCAAATTGACTTCCAAATGCAGTTTATCAGGGAATCAGACCCCTCTCCTGGCACCTGCCACTTGCTAAGCAATATCTTGAACCTCACCTGAAACCCACCAGCTGTGGTGGTGAAGGCAAAACAGCCCATCCTGTCCTGGTCAGTCTCATGGTGAAGGAAAAAAATTATTTTCCTGACCCCAAAAAGGTAACTAAAGTAATACCCACAGCAGACCTAAACACCCAGTCCTATGCTAATCACAGGGGTGGGAGCTGCTAATTGGTTGTGGGAGGTGGCTTACTTAGCATTTATATACACTCCCCAAGATGTGCAGGGGCCAGTGTCTTACCTTAGTCCTACTGGCCTGTCTCCCCCCACCCCCAGCCCAGGTGAGGGGAGAGGAACCCTAAGGTTTTTTTCCTGCCAGTCTGGACAAAGCCCCCTTATGTGGGGGTTGTGGGGGGTTGCATTTTTCACTAGTAGGTGAGGTTAAATGGGAAACAATACAGTATATTTTAAATAGAATTGGGGATGCCATTGACTATGACAGGGCACTAGACTGGGATGCAGGAGATCTAGGATCTATTTCCCCTGAGACTGACCTCCTGCATAAAACTTGGGCAAGTCACTTCACCTCTCTGTCTCTCAATTTTCCCTCCCGTCCTTTTCTCTGTCTTGTCTGTTTAGACTGTAAGCTCTTTGGAGCAAGGGATGTAGCTGCAAGTACAATGGGCCCTTGATTTTAGGAGGGCTCATTAGGTGATTCTGTATACAAATAAATAATAATAAGTAATAATAATAATAATAAAGAAAATGCATGTGAATACCTTCAACAACGTGGCACTTCCCAATTGCAGTAGTGAATGCTACCTCAGTAGTTGCAGACTACATTCTAAGAACAGGATCTATTGCAAGTTAGGTAAATACCACAGTGTAATAAACGTTAAGATTTTAATGAGAGACAATGTAGGATTTATTAACCAGAGAAAGAGATGCTATTAAATGTAAATGGGGGCGGGGAATGACAAGGAGAACAATTTGTTAAAGGGAAAATACAAAAGTGAACACAAAGTCAAGGGCTTGTATGAAACACAATTGCCTGACTGTGTGTGTGTGTGTGTGTGCGTATTTAAAAAGAAATATAAAGTGTTTTAATTAGGTTAACTGAGTCTCTGATCAGGAAACCAAGATACCAAGTTTATAGAAAGGATAGACTCAACAGGAAAGAAGGAAGCTAGCAATATGGGTAAGTTGGATGAAGGAATTCTGTGTGAGGAAAGAACTGACATATGCAAGTTAGGTACCATGGCAGAGATAGTTTGAACTGAGTGGGAAATATGATAACAAAAACATGATCTTAGAAGCCTGTGAAAGATCTTCATGGCAGGATCAGGAAATGTTTACGGATATAAGAAAAGCTTGTGAAAAGCCTAGAACACTGATCACAGAGAATTTCAATTACCCTGACCCCGACTAAATAAAAAGCTTCATGCTCCTTGAGGTGGGCTGAACTACAGGAATGTTGCTCAACACAGTTTGCTGACATACCAGTAAGATTAGAGACGCTTTGTCCCAGAGAGAGTTACCGTAATTAGAGATTCACAGATAGGGTGACCATACGTCCTGTTTTGGCTGGGACAGTCCCTTTTTTAAGCCCTTTCCGGGCTGTCCCACATTATTTAGCAAAAGTGAGCATTTGTCCCATTTGCTCCTGCCAACTGATCAAATGCCCATCTTTGTCAAAAATGTGGGGTGCAGGGGGCGAGCAGCAATGCCAGCCCCACACGTGGGGAGGCAGGGCTCTGGTGGGGGGAGGCAGGGCTTGGGTGAGCAGCGACGTCAGCCCCACGTGGGAAGGGGGAAGGCAAGGTTTGGGCCAGCCCTGTCCAGGAGGGAGGCTCGGGCAAGCAGTGATGCCAGGTCTGTGCGGGGCAAGGGGAGAGGCTCAGGCTAGCCTCACATGGTGTCTCATTTTCCCTTTGGGAAATATGGTTCCCCTAGTCACAGAAGAGTGTGACATTAAAAGTGTAGTTAAGTCCATACATAACAAAAGTTCCTGATTAAATACCACACTTCTACAATAAAATTCAGCTCCAATGAAAACCTGGAGAGAGTGAGCTATCATGGTCTTTTAATAAGTGTCAGTCTATTTATACACCTTGTAGCACACTCACCACTTTTATTCACAAGTATGCTTCATCACCCTTGTCATGATAGATAATGAGCATCACCTGCTTAAATACCACCAAAACCCCAAGTAAATAAATGTGGTGTGACAGATGCACACTTTAGGATGAATTCATTACTGAAAACTGGTGAGTGAGTGTCATACTTCCTCACTAGAGCTGGGCAAAAATTTTCAGCCAAAAAAAAGCAAATTGGGTTGAGTAAAACATTTCATGAATTCATGTAAAATTTTCTAAATTGTTTTTGTTGAAAAATAAATAAATATCCTCTCCCCAAGCAAAAAAAACAACAAAAACAAACAAACAGAAAATTCCAAAAAAACTTGGAATGTTTTGTTTTGACATTTTTAAAATGAAACATTTTGATTTTTCAATTCAAAATGACTTTTCATTTCCAATTTTATTTGAAGGTTTTTAAAAGGTTGGAATAAATTGAAAATTAAAAGTTTTGGGGTGAACAAAACATTTAGTTTGATCTGAAACATTTTTTTTCAACTCTTTTGATTTGCCAAAATTTTTTAAAAATAAAACTGTTTTGGCTCGACCTGAAACAATTCCCTTGTCCCTCCCCAGGTTTTTTCAGTTTGGCCAGCTCTATTCCTTATGTCTATCCTAGTCCCAATCCTATTTCCTCAGCTGCTTTTCTAGGCAACATCAGTCCATGGCTGTGGTGGGGAAACTTTGGGAATGCCGCAGCTGAAAGTTTTGGATGTAAACCATATTGCTGGAGTCACTTTTTTATCCCTTTTTTTCTGTCTTCCTTTCACTCTCTTATCTTGCTTGCCCACCCGTTTATGTTCCTTTCTCCCTAGTTTTCCACTCTCCCTTTCCTTTGTTCTACTCCTCCTAACACTTGGTGACTCTCTTTTACCTGCTATCAGTCTCAAAGACATTTAAGCAATTGTGAGTGACAGCTGAGTGAGATGTATTTAGTACAACCAAAATACATGCAAAACTCACTCCCCACCTAGCCTAGCTTTGGGACTTCTTTACTCAAAACTTTCACTAAGGTCTGCAAACCTAGGCTCAATTTTGGGCTAACCTGGGCTGATTCATGCTTTTCCCTCCAAATCATGGAAAGTTTGCATGGCTGCCATGCTAAGCCAAGTCAAACCCAGCAGTTTGAACAGAATTTCTCTTTGAGTTTTAGGTTTATTTTTCAAACTTGAGATTCTAAAAGAAATGCAAACAGCAAAAACACATGTGGATCAAAAGCAAAGAACGCATTTGTACATTTGAAATCCAGTGCAGTGAAATATCTGGATTTCACACAGCTGCATTCTATACTTCAAAGATGAGTTGAAGTAGGACTGTAAAGGAGCATATAGAAGGGCAATAAAGCATGCTCAACATATGGCAAATTTATAAGAGATATTACTGACATCACATGGATTGAAGAGGATTTAAAAAAAAAATCAGCAACCTCTAAGAACAGGTAGAATGTATAATAGCCTGTAGGGACAATTGAGCCGCTACATGGCTATTAGGACTGCTTCTGAACAGAAGTGTGACGCCCCCCCGGCTGATTAAGGGAAGCACTCACTTTCAGCACTGCAACTGCTGAATGGTTGATTCTGTGGTGATATTCCAAGTGAAGGATCCTTTAGTTTAGAAAGCACCATATTGTCACTGCCTGTTATAATCATCTGTGCAAGGAGGTGGTGGTGTGTGGAGAGGGAGGGTATTTTTGAAGTTGAAAGTGAAAGTCGGGTTAAAAATAATATATTTTAAAAATTTCCAAATCCTCCTTACCTTTTGTGGTTCCAATAATGCAGAGCCAGATTGTACACCCCGCCTATCCCCCCGCCATGTTCCATGCCTGAAGAAGTCTCTTATACATTGGTCCCCACCTCTGCGAAAGCAGGGGCTCAGGTGCCTCTGTTCATGTTTGTCAACAAAAACAAAATTTACTGTAACAATCAGGCCAAATTCAGATATGAAAAGAAAACCATCTGACCCCTCCTTACTCCAGACTTTTTGCAAATATTGTTGCTAAACAGCTTGATACTGTCCTCTTATAGCAGTTGACTTAGATTTTGAAAAGCTGAGTAGTAATTTTAGAGTGCTTCAGTTTTGATGAGTCCAACTTGCAACAATTGAAAAGACCATCATTTCCATGATAAGTACACATCCTCTGGTAATCAGGTGTCTTTAAGATGTTTCCAGTTGGGCACCCAAAACCGCTGGTGACTTCTTGAAAATCTTGGCCTACATTTTTATTCTGACTACTTATAATTGGGAGTTTGTATATTATAAACCTTTAAGTTTTTAACAATTACCTCCTAATGGGAGACATCCAGGGTAGAATCCTGGCCTCAATGAAATTAATGGCAAAGGTCCCCTTGACCTCAAAGGAGACATGATGTCCACCTTGAATATTTTTGGATGTACTAAATAACTTTGTTCTGGTGAAACTGAAGATAAAATACATGCTTTATGCATCAGGGGTTTTTAACTGCAGTTTCAGAAAACATTTGACTAAGTAATTGACAAGGTCACTCTAGAAGGTGGTGACATAATTGGAAGACTAACCACTTAAACTAAAAACTGATACAAAAACAAGTTAGAGATAGTATGAATAAAAGATTTCCAAGCTAGAAAGAGGTTAAAGTACAGCCAGAACAAAGACTTTGATGAAATGCAGCAGGATATAGATAAAGGTAGAATAATGATCCACAGACCTAAAAATAGAAAGAGAAATGGTTTGTTAAGTAGAAAGGTGCTGCCGCATTGGCTGGGAAAGAGCTTTCAGAGTCAGTATGAAAAGGCTCTTAAACTTTCATCCTTATATGTAACAGCAGTAAAAAAGAATTATGAGGATTACAAATACAGAAAATAAAACAGAAGAATTGAGGGCAAATTGGAAGAGTTTGAGCAAAGCTATGTTATAAATTTGGTAATAATTAATTAGGTGTTGAATGGAATAGCCACAGAGCTGAGAACAGTTTGACTTTGGAGATTGCATTGTAGGCTGCATGAGAGAAAAAACTCACCGACAGAAAAACAGTACTCCCATGCAGTTATGTGTTTGTACATTCACAAAGCCCTAAAGAACCAAATCCTGCTGGCCTTACTTAGTTCTGATTGCCAATGAGAAATTGACTGAGTAAAGCTAGTGAGATTTCTGCAAAAATATCAACTTTGTCATCTTGAATATTAGTATGTGAAAATAATAGGTGTCTGTAACAATATTACCCAGCATGCTTTTGTTGTATTTGTGTGAGTGCGTGAGGAGGGCAAAGGGTGTTGGCCCTTTAAATTTTGTAGGGAAAAGTAGCTGTAGCTTTGTAGTAGCCATTTTGCAACTGGCTGCAGCTTGCTGCAACTGACTGTCTTCTAGGTGGTAAGTTTAAGTTCTCTTATATTTTTCCCTTTCCTATTTCTGAAGGCAAATCCTCACAGTAAAAGAGTTGTTTCTATTATATATTATGTGTAGCCCTGAGACAATGAACTATTGTGCTTTATTCAAACGAAAGAAAAAATGCAAAAGGTTTCTTTGGAGCCCCAGAAGGCAAATATCTGTAGATAAAGGAGTGCTTCTGTATCCTCATCCCACTGACTGCTGGCAGGCTCAGCCAAGGCTACACAGCAGTCATGCTACAAAATGGGGCTGCTAGCCTAAAAAGCTTGCTTACCTCTTGAAGGGAGCACCATGATGGTATTTCCCTTGCTCCCAACATACATGCTGTCTGGTCTGCAAATGGGGCCAAAAGCAGTTCTACTCATGCCAAGGCCAAATGGCCCCCTTATGTGTATACCTCATTTCATTTCTTGCATATGCCTGTTTGATATCTGTTAACAAGGGCTGGACTTTTCCACGTGCTTCTGTGGAGCTTATGCCATTTGTGATACTCTCTTCATCTTCCCCTTCTTTTTGAGTGGCAGGCCTCTGCTCTTGACTAACTCCCCTTTGCTTCCTGCAACTTCACATTGCCTGTGTCATTTCAAGAGCATGATATTGCTTGTCTTTTGGAGCACTGTTTCCTCACCTAATTGTTTGTTTGTTGGCTGATTTTGCTATGGTGCATCATGGGAAATATAGTCCAGTTGGGTAACCAGCTCAAAGAGGAAAATGGAGGCACCTCAGCTACAGCTCCCAGGAGACACTGCAGCAGTTTAATGTTCAGCCAGCCTGAAATGAATCATTTTAATTGGTGTATGTTGCGATGTTTCATTTCAATCAACATTGCTTCAGAACTTTCCATGTAGATATTTCACATTTTTATTCTAATTTGGGATCAAAACAAATGTTGAAATAGTGGTATTTCCCGTTGAACAGAAATTCCAATTTTTGACCAAATCTAATAAATACATGAAAGATTTTGAGCTGCTCAGATACTATAGTGGTAGAGGCCTGTATGTACCTTAGATAAAGAAAAATTCAACATCAGTCTATGCTACCCATTCCCTTTACTTCAGTTATACAAGTGGGCCCATGGTAGAAAGTTAATGTCATTAATTTGAGGAAAATTTGCCCTTGACTTTGCATTCTGTTTTCTCTACCTGTGAGGACCTGCCAGTCTTCCATGCACTAGCAGAGCAGATCATCAGAGTGGAAGTCCTCTATAAAGCTCCAAGATGGAAATTTTTCCTTTCATGTATGAAATAGCTTTAATACTTTCTGACTCTTTTTATATCAACACATTAAACAATAAGTCTGCACCAATAACACACATTCTCATTGTTTTGAAATGACACATTCTACACAGTCACTAGAAACAAATCATATGCAGAATAGAAGAATTAAAGAACTAGATGAGAAAACAAATAATATTAGAGTCACTGGCTTTTTACATAATTTCAGTAGTGCAATATGTTACTGTTCTGCCATGGGACTAAGAACTAGCATTTTTAACAGAAATGTTTATCATCTGCAGTTGCATCATTTCTTCTAAAGTAAAGACAACCAATGAAAATTCTCATTTGTAATATAATTTGATTCTGGATTTTATTTTTGATTATTGTTGGGGTTAACTTTGATGTTTTTTAAATGGTTTTCAAAAACCTTTTATTCAGTTAATTTTTGAAGGCAGAACACACAGAAACTTTTATTCCAGTTGGTAAGCAGACATCCCTTAGTTTTATTCAAGTTTTCACATGAAAATGCCAGTTGGGAATAAAACTGACAAATATATTCAATCAAAGATGGAATATTTTTTCCTCTTAAATTGCAAATGGCTTCATTAAAATAAAAGCACCACCTTAGGGATTGCATAAAACAGAATATTGGTACCTAAATGGTATTTATGAGTGGGCTAAATGTAAAGTGAATTAAAATTTAAAGGATTATAGTCAGGTAGGCCACAGACATCTGTAGAGGAAGGTCCATTAAGAAGATGAAAGAACCTACAGTCCCTAGTGACAGGAACATGTCAGGTTAGTGGTCAGGCATACCTATACACTTAGTGCCACAGCAAATGAAAAACATATTGCTTAAACCTAAGGTACTTGAATGATATTTACTTTAGGCAAAGAAAACCAAATCCCAATATAAACATCTAGGTATTCATATGCTGTATATGTAGATTTGCTGTCAGAAAAATACAAGCCAATAAAAAGAAACACTTGTTAATCATGTGAAATATAGTAACCTGTATATGGCAATCTTAAAAGTAGGCCATTAGAGAATGCTGCAAAATCTGTTGTGCGATTAAACTAAAGAACCAATGCTGCTGTGGGTAGAGAAATCTTGAGAACGCCTAACATCCTTTAAGGTGCGTGTCTCCTTTGGGACACATTTCATTCACATAGATGCCATTCACTGTTATGTAACTTATCAACATACAGCTGTGGCCTGTATGCACACAGGGCATCTTTTCTGAGTTTTTACTGCTAAGAAAAATAAAACAATTAGTCCAATTAATTATTTTTAACTCCCTGTCCTCAATGGCCAAATTTCTGAATTATTGACAGGAGAAATCCTGACTCCCTGGCAGACGGGGCTCTGCTTCTCCTCATTTTGGTCCTGGAACTGCCACTATTAGTGTTAAGATAAAATGGAGAGTTGATGGGGATATTTTCTGTCCCTAGGAAAATATTTTGACAAAGCAAAAATATATTCTTTTTAATTTTTGTGGGTTTTATAGAAAGTGTTTTGTGTTGGAGGGTTTTCAGTTTCAATCCCAACCAAATTTTGTTAAGACTTCAAGAAATCATTTTTTAAACTATCCTGAGTAAGATGGATTCGCATAATATCTGTCTGCTTGCTGGTCCCAATAACAAGAATGTCTCGATACTTGTATTGCTATAACTACAGCAGAATGTTCTTTTCCCGTTCTTACTTTCCTGAAAAACTACTGATGTCCTAAAGCCATTTGAAAAAGTAGCATTAATGCTTATTCATCTAGGGTTCACTCAACACAAACAACCTGAATGTAAATATAATTTAGATTTACAAGACCCCCAGGATCTCAGATTATTTGTATAAAGCAGTAGATACCATGCAATTCATTGTCTTTCATAAAGATGCAGGGAATTTGCATAAGTTTTATTTGCATAATATTGTTTATTTTCTACTGCTTCTGTACAGCCACTCCCCATTACAAAATTCTTGAACTATTGCTTCCTGTCTTGTGATCCCCCTCAGAATGTAAATTATAACTTTCACCAGTTTACAAATGTGTAATTTACACAACCAGTTTTATCTCCCCATGAATGTGGCCCCATGTATTTAAGTGTGCATATTATATTATTATGCAGCTTTAAATCCACGAGTGGGAGATGGGATATACCTATTTATTAGAATATTAACATTTCTAACATGACATTTTACACAATGCTTCGAATCACACAGTGCATATCCCTTTATTCAAGCAACATCACTGATTCTGAGTATCTTCTTTCCAGTTTAGACAGATTAGCTAAGTGGTTAAGTAGTGGCCTTTTATTATCCATCTACTTTGTGCTTTACTAGTATCTAGATAAGATGTGAGATGAACAAGTGGAGCACTGTTTTCAAATGAGGATCTTTGTGCTTGCGCTTTGCTATTTATATTTCTGTATGTCTTTGTGTCCTGCTCTTTAAGGTAGAATAGGAAACAAAATAATAAAAAATAAAGTGTAAGTTTACAGACCAAACCACTAGTGAACAGACATTGAGTGGTACATTTTTCAGCCAAGCATCCGATCAACCTTCACTCCTCTGTGCATATACTTAGCCACCCCTTTGAAGGAGCGAACACCTGCTCCAAATTCTAACTTATTTGGGTGCATGTTTTAAAAAAGTATAACAATTGTGCTTGTGCAGGTGTTTAAAGTGTACCTCTGAGTGTTAGCACTCATGCAGGTGCATGTCTGCCTTTAAAATTGACATCAACCCCTTAAAATAGCCATAGGGATTTGCAGGGCGGGTTGTATCATTTTGTATTGCCTCAAGGAAGAGGAGGGTGGAAGTGGTAATTAAGTGCCTCCTGTTAGCTCTCACTGGTAGGGGAGAGAGATTATGGTGACTTGCCTGCCTGTCTGCTTTCAAGGCTAGCAGAGAGGTTGGGGGCAGTTTTGAGTTGCTAATTCATCCAGTACTGCAGGCAGTAGGCTATGTATGCTTACAGCTCATCTTTGGGACCCACTTTTTCTGAGGAGCCAGTCCAAGTGGTATTCATGATGTGGTGGATGTGAAAAGGAAGAGCTTAAAATCTGGATATTAGTTTCTGACAAAGTCTAGGCAAAAAAAATTTTGATGCAGAGAAAAAGCAGGGAATTTTAACTCATATTTTTTAAAGAATCCTACAGCACTAGTGCAGAGAAACATTGAGTTAACAAAATAGAGTTTTGTTTGCATTAGGGACACAGGCTCAGGTCTCATGCTGAAAGGAGAAGGACAAGTTTTTTCCACAAAAATCAAATGAAATCCTGTTTAAACCAAGAAAAAATTACCTAGATCACAAAGAAGAAGAAAAAGTGGAAAGTTATAGACTTGCAACAGCTTTAGGTTGGTTTAATCACCTGTTAGATGAGGTAGTTATTTAAAGTTGCATTTTCCAATTTGTGACTGGTACTGACATGGATCCCACCTATTGCTCTGTTTCAAATTTAACATAGTGCAAGAGAATTAGAGAGTGAGAAACAATTTCTTCAGCTGATGTATATTGGTGTAGCTCTGCTGAATTCAATACAGCTACCCTGATTTGCACCAACTGAAGAGCTCGCTCTATTTGCTGAAAATGAATTAAGAGCATATGTGTTCTGTGTCTTTCCCCTTTTTTTTCATTTTCTATAATTTATATGAATGGCCCTATTGATTTCACTGGGATTTAAGTTAATATTTGTGTACCCTGTAGTCTCAATAACCTCACCTCTTGGTCAAGGCTACCAAAATACTAGTCCTGCTTACAAATATCCTGAATAATTTGTGTGGACAAAGTATATAGAGGAAGGGTTAAAAGTCTGAGCTGATCATTATGATAGTTACTTATTACACATTCTCCCCTTGCAAATTTCCCACAGTCCCTCACAGTTCATTCAAAAGTCATAGTGCTGTCAATGGGAGCTTTTGCCTGACTGCAGCATTAATGGAAATTCTGCTTGTGGACTAAATGTACAATATGTAATAGTGATCCTAGACTAAAATTCTGCTCTTAGAGTGGTCCATCTGTACTTGAAAGTGCTACTTAAGGTTTCCTCGTCCTCCTTTTATCCTCAATCAAGTACATTTTGAAAACAAAACAAAACACTTGAAATGGCAGTTCTGGGGCTTCCTACTTGCTAAGCTCTTACTCCTTCAGATGCTTTTTTTATAAGCTAGCAACTTAAAAATGCTGGTTTGAAGCTTCCTTCACCCTTCACACATTTATCTTTAAAGCAATGCAAAGTACAGCTATATAATTTTATGAATTAATTTGTTTTGTTTGCAGCTGGTTATCATCTTGCTCCGGAATATTCATGTTACATTTCAGAGAGCACTGTGCCATTTTCCAGATATTATCATTATGGCCTTTTAGTCAAGAATTACCACTACTATTACAGGAACTACAAGGAAATGCATTCCCACTCGTTGCTGTGATAAGATTCCCTCACATCCTCTGCCTTGCAATGGTTCCCTTAGTGTTCCACTTCTAGGATGGAGACACATTTGCAGCGATGATAACAATTTTCAAAAAGAAACTAATAAAATGTGCACATTTTTTTTTAAGGATTGTGATTTCCCCCCAACAAAACTGTCACTGAAGCTAGTAACCGCATTTAGTAGAAATGATTAGAGATGTGTGACAAATTTACAGGAAAATGCACAGCAAAACTGGAAACATTTTTCTTTTCATCAGCTATGTGAAAGGCAAAGGGGAGGGGGGAATCTTTTTTTCCTCCTTTCCTGTTCTGCCTGACGGACTACTTCAAATTTTAAGATATGGAAGTGTAACTACTGAATAATATTGCTGTTAAAGTATCAGCCAATATTTTTAAATGGAGAAAACACATTGTCAATGATAATCAGATGTCAGTGGCCAATGCTTAGCTTCATTAATCACCAGGGCTGAGAAGTCTTGGCTTATAAACAGAAAACATGTTTTAAAAAAACCAAACCCCCCCCCCACCACCAAGGAAACATAATCAAGGATTGGTAACAGATATTGTTGCATTTAGACCAATTTATATGTGAGAATTTGTATAAATATAAAGACTGGGTGGATAAAAACATAACAGGGGTAATGATGGGTCAGTCTTCAAATGTCTGCATGTTCTAAACATCCAAAAATTCAGCAGCTTATGCAGATATATCTGAAACATTCAGACAGAAACATTGTACAGCTTTTCAGTTATCTGCTGTATATCATAGGCTTATTACAAACTATTGCAAGGACAGGCCTTTGTCTTTCTGCTTCTGGTTCTTCCCGAAAATCGGAAATGCAAGTTGAACCAAAAATGGAAAATTCAACAGAAGTTTGGGTTTGGTTTGAGTTTTGGGGTGAAGGTACAAGTTGGTTATCATTTTACCCTAACCAGTTCATCCATCCTCAATACAAGTGGAAAGGCATGAATAGTGCCTCTTGCACTAGTGTTCCACCTTTTGGCCCAACTGGTTATCCACTATTTGGGGTTGTTTCCATCAGGAGGAAAAATTGATTATGAGAGTCAGGTATTTCTTTGGTGCAAAAGAATGCCTGTAAAGTCCTGTTTCTCTGAACACAGTTGAAAGAAACAGGAGACAGCAAGTACTGTGCCCCAAAGTAGCTTTTTCTGCTTGGCATCTTCCTACAACCTTGATCACCATTGTATCTCTTGTTTTCTTCTGGCTTTCTAGTTGTGCGCTCTCTCTCTCTCTCACTCACTTTGAAACCAGTCAATACCCCATCCTCTGTGTTTGCAATCAGTCCCCAGGGAAATTCCTTGGCCCTCATGGTTTATCTTCTGCTCAGGCCTGGCAATGCTGTCTAGTGCCTTTGGCAGTGGCTTCTACTGTTTCAGCTAAACAAAGGGCCATTTAATCTTTCTATTTAGTCTGAATGATAGATGTTTCGTACCCTCATCAGCTTTAACCAGGCTGTGATTGATGGCAGCCATTAGCACCTTCCAACATAATAATACATTCAAATGGAACCACATTTAATAATAATCAACCAGATTCTGTCTTGCTATATGAACAAGTAACTCCCACAGTAACGGGACTTATGGGAAATCAAAATGAGCCATGTGTGTTCTTCCAGTCACTGCATATGACTGATGGATCCCGATTCTCAGTTGTGCCCACCTTCCAGTGGGTACAATTGAGAAAAGAAGTGAGAAAGGAAGAGATTGCAGCTCTGTAGGCTTTCAGCCTGTTCTGTATCCCTGTCATAGACCAGAGTAGCCTTGGGGACTGCTCTACACTACATCACTGGCTGTAGCTATCAAAGATCTATGCACCAGCTTACCAGGGCATATCATGTGTCCTGCTCATACCTGACATGACACCAACATAAGCTCTATATTGGGGGTGCAAGATGGGTGGCATAGGAGTCATCTGTGCTGTCTCAATACACACAGTGGACTTCCTCATGCAGAATCCCATCAAGGAAGGTCTGGCTGCTTTCGCTCCTATTGTGCCATTGCAATGTCATAATGGGGGCAGAACAGGCCAGATAATTTGGCCCAGGGTTTCTAATGTGGCATATTCAGATAGCTGGCCTCCTTTTTACAGGTGAAATTTCCAACTGCAAAACTTGCACCTCTATTTTTGTGCTTGCAGAAGCAAATTTTGGGTACAAACCACGCTTAATGTGTGCTGGGGCTTGCTGGGACTGAGCCCTGGTGCCTCTAGGCTTGGCAGCTCATAGATTCATCATCTCTGGGCTCCTGGCCAGCAGCCACTGCTCTCCAGCCACCCAGCTCTGAAGGCAGCACTGCCATCAGAAGCAGCACAGAAGTAAGGGTAGCAATATGCCATACCATTACTTCTGCCTTCAGAGCTGAGTACCTGGCCATCAGCTGCCGCTCTCTGGCCACCCAGCTTGAGCCCTGGCACCTCTTTCATTACAAATTAAGCACTGGGTACAAAGATGAATCAAATATACTTTCATGAGACAAAAATGAAAGGTGGAAATTGCACCCATAATAGGAAGGCTGCTGTTTTAAAATATACCCCAGTAAATAAACAGCTCACCATTTTTAAAAAGTCAGTATTTACCAACAGTTACTTGTCACGCTTGTCTGGAGTGGCTCACAACTGAAAGTGCCTACCTCAGGGCAGATTGTCAGAAAACAGGGAAGACCCCCTAAGCTGGTGGGGTATTCTATAATTAGATTTCACCAAAATAGTAACAAATGTGAACACCTGGATCACTAAACCAGTCTTACCATGGAGTCACAGACAATCCCTTTAGACTTTCCAGCCTATCTTGCCACCCAGACAAACTGAACTTTGAGATAAAAGATTACTTACACCAAAAATCACACCACATCAGGTTGCTTCCAGGCCCAAGAGACCTGTCACTTGCCCCAGATCAGTTGGTACTCTAGACCTTACACCAAAGATCACACTGGTAGCCAATTCTATAGTAAACTAATTAAAGATGTATAAGCTAAGAAAAAGAGATGAGTGATTGAGAGGTTAAAGTAGGTAAAATATATGCACAGGTGAGTCACAGTTTGTAATTCCAAATGGTGGCAGTGATGTAATAAACTGCCAACTTCCCAAAAGTCTTTACAGGGTATCCAGATTGTGTCTGGGGATCTCTGCTTTGGATCTGGCACACTTTCCTGTAAGAGTCCAGATAGTCCATATACAAAGGATCTTTCCTCGAATCCATATTTATAACTTCTTCCAACAGAAAACAGTTGACAGTGTCTCTACCCCAGGGGTAAGCAACCTATGGCACACGTGCCGAAGGTGGCACTCGAGCTGATTTTCAGTGGCACTCACACTTCCTGGGTCCTGGCCACAGGTCTGGGGCGGGCTCTGCATTTTAATTTAATTTTAAATGAAGCTTCTTTAACATTTAAAAAACCTTATTTACTTTACATACAACAATAGTTTAGTTATATATTATAGACTTATAGAAAGAGACTTTCTAAAAATGTTAAAATGTATTACTGGCACGTGAAACCTTAAATTAGAGTGAATAAACGAAGACTTGGCACACCACTTCTGAAAGGTTGCTGACCTCTGCTCTACCCACATGGGATTTTCCTTTGATGATGGTGAGTGAGGAATGCACTTTGATTCTTTCAGCTGTGGTTATCATAAACAATGGCTATTTGCTTGGAAATTAGCAGTCTTCTGTTAAAGTCCTTCATTAGCACGCCACATGGCTTCTTTGATGGGTTATTTAGTTGCTGGGGTAAACAAAATGTAAATGTTTGCTGCTTCATAGTACCAGGATTCAGATAAGTGAAAACAATGCAAGTAATGTCCCATTAGTTTTATGAAGTCTAAAAACCAAATTCACTCTTCTACCTTCAACAATCACTTTGAGCTATACTAACACACAATTGAATTGGCCTGAATACACTCTGGCATGATACCCTCTACTCAGGATAAGAAGGAAAAAACTCTGTATGGCATCTCTTAGTATACATTGACTTTTTAATGGCAAACACTATATGAAATTAAAAAAAAACATGTTGAGATGAACAAAATTTGGGAAAGTATTTTTTAGACAATGATGCAGTTGTTTTAATGTTAGAAACAAGTAGATTTGTATCTAATGTATGCAATATAAAATCTGTACAGAGTTCATAAAACATCGACTCTTTCTCAAGTGAGGTACATAATATATAGAAACAAAATTATCAGCAACACAATGTTTTTAAAAAAGGGACTCAGGTATGCAAAGGCCTCCAATCCAAAGTGAGTTAATTTTAAAATAATGTATGGAAATCATTTGAATCCCATTGTGCTGCTTAAATATAGGGAAAACGAAAGTGGCCAACTTGTAACCAAGTTCTTTGTGGGGCCCAGTACAGGTATTGTACAATTCAGGAAAGATTTTTTACAATGATAGATTGATGCTGGATACCAGACCTTCCTTCATGTTGTACATACTTAGGCTGGGCTGCAGGAATGGTCCAACAGGAGTGAAAGCAAGAAATGGCCAAGTTGATAACCTTTAAAAGATGGAAAGACTGGAAGTGGTTTCTCTTATTTTTTATACTTTGAGACATATGTAATAAAATCAAATATTGCACAGGCATGAGAAGTATGAAACCAGGTAAAGAACAAGTTGGTTATTCAGCATGAGATTAATATAAATTGCAAGGGTGATGTCAAATAAATCCATGACAATTGTAAAATGCACTGTTTTGTACCTTTTTCTGTATTAAGACCCTGTCTTCTATCGTTAAATCTCCCTTTGAATTCAGATGGTAACCATTTAAACTGTATGCGATTTGAATAGCGATTTTGTCTTGCTCTGAGTTTGGAAATGTCTGGCACATTATGCCACCACAATCTAAACACTGTGTGAATATAATCAGTCACTTATTTTGTACAGTCTTGTTCTTATAGGATTATGCCTCTAACTCAGCAGTAGAAGTAACAATACATATGAGCAGAAGTGGTGAAATGAAAGAAAGGCAAAGGAAAAGAATATATTGGACAACTCTTGGATCTGCCTGGTATTGTTCCATATGGAATCTCCTTTTCTAAATAGTGGGCAGTTTTTATACAGTTCTGAAATATGGAGCAACATTATCAACCGAAATTTAGTAATATTTATCAAGCATTATTAAGCACAGTTGGCAATTAGGGTCTGATAGGTTTATGACCAGTTGTCAGCCATGCTATGGAGACTGGCAAGTATCAATAGTGTGGGTGCTGTACTATTGGCTGCACTATCACCTTCTGCCACCGGGGGTCTCAGGTCATGTTGCAACTTCACAAACCCCACTTGAGACCTGATCCAAAGCCCACTGGTATCAAGGAGAGAGTTTACATTGAATTCAGTAGGCTTCGGATCAGGCCCTTGAATGCCCTACTCAAAGTTCAGAAAGCAAAGGCCAGTCACAGAGCAGGGAATAGGCCTCTGGGGGGCTGATTCAAGTTAGCCTTCTTATCCCAGAGGCAGCATGTGGGGCTTCTTGGATGTTCTCACAGCTGTATCCTCTTCTTCAGGCCCAGGAAGAGGTAGGGAGATTTCTGTGGGGAAAGAAGTCGGGTTGAATCAGGAGTTAAGATAATGAAAGAGCAGGGTATTATGGGCATGTTAGCCCATGCTCTCAGTAACTGACTGGTGGAATGTGGGAACCACTTGCTTACTGCTCCTACACCTATGTGACTCGAACTCTGGAAGGTTCAGACATCTCTTGATACACTAGATATACAATATTATATCAGCTATTTGAGGTATCTGTCCAAGATTTTAAAGCCTGTGTGAGGAAGTAGAGGGGCTGTTTAGAAAGTGGAAGGGGACTGCAGCTGGTGGCTGCTGTATGTTTAAGATTGGAATTAGAAAGAAACAGCTTGTCCAGAGGTTAGAATGAGGGAGTGGGTGTCAGGGTTCCTGTATTCTGTTCACGATTCTATCACTGATGCTGTGATGTTGGCATCTCTTTGACTCAGTTTCCGTACCTGAAAAATAGGGATAATAATTCTCATATATTTCACATGGGTGTTCTGTTTATCAATTAATGTGTTTTAAAATGTGTTTTAAAACCTTGGATGAAAGATGCTCTGGAGTGCAAAATATTACAGCATTATTTTTATTCATGACTTGAGTTAGGTTTTAGTTAGTTGCATGTCTTTGTATACTGTGTATTAGGTTTTATAGCAGTGTCTGTGTTCTCTGGGCACCTAGGCAGAGATTTTCATTTTAATGGTACATAATTCAAATGTTGGATCAAATTCACCTCCTCCACACTTCTAACTGCATTATTAATAATAACGTGGTTGATTGCTGATGCTATATATTTGTTTTCTAAAGAGCTAGTTAAGAAGCTGGGTGTGATAGTAGGGCATGGTATGTTTCTCTTTTGTTCTCTACAAGGCTCCTGCCTGTAGCACACAACTTGGCACTGCCCATATTCTCTCTTCACTGCTACGGGGCAAAGCGTGCAGACATTTTCAATTTACTAGATCATTCACAAGTTACCTCCAACCCAACCTTGTCATTGCAATTCATCACACTTACTGTGTATGCTTTTATATGCTGTATCTCACTGAAGTCTCATCACGCCAGGCCAGTGCCACAGAGATCTTGAGCATAGTTTAAAAGGTAACGCCATAAAAGAGAAAAATAATGGCCACTAGATGCCCTGTTTCCACAAACCCTGCAGCTTTTCTGATTTCAACCAAAGCTGAGTTAGATGAACTGCTGTCCTCTTTCCTGCTCTTGCTGCTACTCAGATAAAAGGAGCTGCAGGGCCTTAAGGGGTCAGCTCCTGGCTGGGACCAGAAGAGGGGAGGAAGGGTGCTACTCTCAGACCAGAGGGGCTTGACTGGGTGCATTTACTGGACCTGGGAAAGTGGGTACCTGAGAACTATAATCATAAGGAAATGAGTGAAGGTAAAGAGACCAGGTAGGACCAGGACCAGGGAAAACAGCAGCAACAAATTAGGTGGGATGGTACATGGCTGCTGTTTGTAGGGTCAGTGGGCTGGAACCTGGAGTAGTAGGCAGACCTGGGTTCCCTACAGGACATTGGTGAAGTGGCCCAAGCCATGAGAATAGGACAAGATGCCTTTAAAGGCCTGAGTGAAGGACTAGATTTAAATGGCGCAGAGATGGTGCTGAAGACACTGGTGGGGTAGACAGTTTGATGAACTCTGTGGTATCCCAGAAGGGGTTTGTATTGACTGGGTAATTTGACTGGTCCAACAGTACTTTATTGGCAGAGCTGCAGCAGACCTGTATCACACTGTGTAACAGCTTGGGCACTGCTGATTACACAGATACATACTGCTATATCAGCTATGCTGGGGCTCTGTCTTGGATACAATTGCATGATGGCACTTTTACCACATGCCACCATGACTGGAAGGCTGAGCCCCTGAAGACTTGCCTTGCGAGGTTGGCAGCCAACAGGGGATTCCAGAGGCAGGAAAAAGAGTGCAGTACCACACCCAGCCTCGAGGAGGCACTCAGGAAGTAAGTACCCTCCATCACAAGGAGAGACAATGGATTATTTTGTTTATATGAAAAAATTTGGGGGAACCTTCCCCTTGAACCCCAGGCACCTTCTGGCTAACTGTGCAGAACAGGTAGGATAGTCTCCCCCGCCCCTCAAAAAAAAAAAGCAAAAAAAAAAAAGCACAGTACTAGGGTCTTAGAAGATTAGAGTTCAATTTCCAGCTTTGCCATAGACTCGTGTGTGACCTTATACTACTTGTTTTAGGCCTGATTATCCTCTCTCTCCCACTAGAGAAAATTCAGATTATCTCCTCTGAAATCCATGGATTTACACTGGTTTTACATTGGTGTAAGCAAGGTGAGATTCTGCTCTTAATCCCTCTGTTCCTCAGCTGGAAAATAGAGATCATAATATTTCTTTTCTCCTACCCATTATCTGTCTTGCCTTCACATATTATAAATTCTTTGGGACAGGAATTCTCTTAGTGTGTGTCAGGGTTCCTTCCCCACTCTGAACTCTGGGGTACAGATGTGGGGACCTGCATGAAAGACCCCCTAAGCTTATTTTTACCAGCTTAGGTTAAAAACTTTCCCAAGGCACAAATTCCAGCTTGCCTTGAACAGTATGCTTCCACCACCAAGTGATTTAGACAAAGAATCAGGGAAAGGACCACTTGGAGTCCTATTCCCCCCCCAAAATTTTCCCCCAAGCCCTGCACCCCCCTTTCCTGGGGAAGGCTTGAGAATAATATTCTCACCAATTGGTACAGGTGAACACAGACCCAAACCATTGGATCTTAAGAACAATGAAAAAACAATTGAGTTCTTAAAATAAGAATTTTAATTAAAGAAATGGTAAGAGAATCACCTCTGTAAAATCAGGATGGTAAGTACTTTACAGAATAACAAAAGATTCAAAAACACAGAGGAATTCCCCTCTAGGCAAAACTTTAAAGTTACAAAAACAGGGATAAACCTCCCTCTTAGCACAGGGAAAATCCACAAGCTAAAACATAAGGTAATCTAACGCATTTCTTTGCTATTACTTACTATTTCTGCAAGACTAGATGCTTAGTTCAGATATGGCGTAGGGAGATGTATTTTTCCTGCCCTGTTTCCTTATTGACTCCGGAGACGCAGACAAAAAACCTTCCCCCACAGATTTGAAAGTATCTTCTCCCCTTATGGGTCCTTCTGGGTGGCACCTGACCAAGTTATCTGAGCTTCTTAACCCTTTACAGGTACAAAAGGAATTAACCCTTCACAGGGTAAAGAGGGGTTTTATGCTACCCTTAGCTGTATGTTTGACAGTGTGTATGCATATATAGAGAGAGATGCTTAGAGCAGAGCGGCCCATGCTATTACGTTAACATTGACTCCCAAGTGCCAGATGTCTATTTATAGAGATTTCTAGAAGGCCACTCACCATAGTATCTGAATGCCCTCTAAGACTAAGGACAGACCACTCTCTTCTTTCTCCTATGTTGTTTTTCTTTAGGTAGCATGGATGTTAATCAGAGCTGTATATAACCTTCACAAAGAAACACACACAGCCACGTGAAATGCGCAGGTGTCATTACAGATCATAACTGTGGGCAGGTTTGCAAATGTTGTGACTAATTTGGTTGCACCTGGCCTGAGCTTCAGGCAAGTCTGGGCCAAGTTACGATTCCAAGATAAAGTCACAACTCCCCTTGTCTTCCTTTTAATTTCCCCTCCCTTTTCTTCCTCCTTTGCCCCGCTCTGCAGGTCAGCAAAGATTTTCATCTCCCTAGATTGTGTTTTTGTTGATGCTGAGTATTAAAATGATACTGAGAGGGAGAAGCTGATAAAACAAACACGGAACACAGGCATTACAAAAGTTCTGGGGACAAGAACTTTCCTGACTTTTAGGGAGAGAAGGGAGTTTGGAGGGGATGACTTTCATTAACTTCCCTGAGCAGAATTCAGAAAAAAGGAGGGACAGGAGTCTAGCATTTTTCCCTCTCTGCAGTGTCGTTTGCACATATTCTTTGTTTTTTCTAATATTTCTTCCTTCTCATTCATGTGGATTTTGAAGTTTTCAGCTGAAGGAAAGAATAAGTGGAGGCAACATTGTTATTGCTGGCAAACACTACAGGAGCCAACAGAAAATATGTATCGCCGTATTCACAGTGTAGTGAATGAAAAATACCCATAGAATGATTATGCAAATCTCTGAACTCTAGCTAATAACTGGTGCCTGAGAGTCATCTACGGGGATTCACATACTGTCTGTCTATTGTAAAAGAACCACCAGTGATTATACAAATCGAGTACCAGAATCAATCAAAATGCAGGGGTGTGCATAACTTTGAAAAAAGTGTACTCTTACAAGTCAGTTACTGTGTCCCAACATTCTGATTGGCTGAGAAAATTCCCTTTCAGAGCAAATCAGGGAAAAGCTTCTTAAAAGTGAAATCTGATGGACTATGGAATAGACTCACAAGATTAGTAGTTGAAACTCCCTCCTTACAGATGTTTAACATTACAGTAGACTAGACAAAGTGCTGTTGAATGTATAACAAAAAACATTTCAGAGGCAGAGAGATGACATATTAGCCAATAGGCCTCTATTCTATGATAATCACAGTGACTGGATATGGATAACTCTCTCTCAGTGCAGTATCTGTGTGTGTTGCCTCCATTAATCTGACAGTAGCAAGTCTAAAATGTGACATCTGTATGTCAGATCTGAGCAGCTGCATATATGCGAGGGCTGAGCTATGTGCAGAATATGCCACTTGCCAGGTGCTTCGTTTAGTGTAGGGAGGGCAATCCACCATGTAACTAAGAAGTACATTTCTCTTCTTCTTGCTAGTCTCCTTTCATCTCCCCTCCCTTTTTATGCACAAGATTAAATAGATGCTGGCAATTGCATAGCTTTTGATACAGGCTCACCTATTATCAGGAGGGAAGTGAATCCTAATGTACGCGCACACAGGAACTGGTCCAACAGTACTTTATTGGCAGAGCTGCAGCAGACCTGTATCACACTGTGTAACAGCTTGGGCACTGCTGATTACACAGATACATACTGCTATATCAGCTATGCTGGGGCTCTGTCTTGGATACAATTGCATGATGGCACTTTTACCACATGTCACCATAGTGCAAGGAAGGGCAATAATTCGTGTGAGCCAGAACCCATTGAAATTAATAGGAGTTTTTCCACTTACTTCAGTGGGCTTTGGATCGGCACTTTATAATCTCCAACAAGTGGGGAGGTATGAATTTTGCTAGCTACTTTTGCTTTAACACATTAAGATGAATTCGTTTTGATAGTGGAAATTTATATGTCTTGTTAGAAAAGGAAGGGGTGTGTCTAACTAGACCTTCCTTGCTCCTTATGTTAACTGCTGAGCAGTGGATCACAAACAGGGGTCTACATCTACACTTTCTTTCTTAAAGTGTGGCTGGGCCTCTGTTGCTTCATTTCCACTCCCACCTGACATTCCAAGTTTATTTCACATTTGTTACAGAGAAGAATGTTACAATAATGAGATTAGGACTGAACCTTTCATTGGCACCTCTCAAGTTTCTATTATGAGTCTCCAACTCTAGGCATGTCTGTATATTTTGTTGTTCAAACACATTTTCTGCAAATAGACCCTGCTCCCCTCTCCCCTGCTGAAAAAACAAAGAATTGACAAATGACACCATTGATGTAAATGGGACCTTTCACATGAGTATGAAAAGTAGGATATAGTTCCAGATATTATTCTGAAGATGCATTTTTTTGTATGACTTGGTCAACAATTGACAGAAAGGAAAGGTTAAATAGTAATGAGAAACTACTGTAATTTCACTTTTGAGGACTTGTGCTGTAAGTGATTACATGCATGGTTGAAAACTGTATGCTGGCTCTGTAAATATTGATTGACCTACCTGTATATTTTCAATAAGAAGTACTGTCTACTATTTCCAAGAGGAAAGCAAAATCTGCAGTTTTAGGCTATATACAAATGATAAAAGCAAAGACATCAAAGCATGCAGCCTTTCAACTCAATTAGAACAAAAGTTTGGTTGCTGTTTTAAACATTTATGGCTAACTAACTGTGACACCATCTCAGCTCTGAAAATTAGATGATTTTCAGTTGACTTTTGATCTGACTGACAGTTTCTTATACAGTTCAGTGTTGGTTTGTAAGACACCACTCCACATTGGAATACACATGTGACTAATTAGAAACTGTTTATGGACTATACATATACATTTAACATACAAGAGTAAAACCTTTTTTGCTAGGGTCATGTTTGTAATGAAAGAGCATTAATTAAAAAGTGCTTGACCTAATTTTTTTTCTCTCTCTAATCTATTGTGTCTTTATGTGCATATAATATAAACAAAAAAAGGAACCATACAGAACAAAATTATTTTAGTGCTCACAATAAAAATGTGAAGAATGTAGCTGCAGAGAATGATTTTAGTGACTTCTGTAGTAGTAGTAAAAGGATGAAGATGATGCAAGTCAAACAATATATCTTAGAACATGTTTACAGTTTACACACCTCTTAGCGAGGGATTTTATTCTTGTTGCATTTGCACCAAGAGGCTACAAATGAAACTAAAGAATATACATTTATTTAGATCATTTCATCTACCTTTATCATAAGGATTCTTGAAGGTACAGGTGATACTACAGCTTCTATACCACCAAACACAAGTGGGGGTTGCAAAGAGTCTGCAAAAGGAAGTGCTGAGATGAATCAGAGTATAACAACATTTTCTTGATAAAATAATGCTTCTGTGTCACAGAAAACGAAACTGTCAGCATTCCTTTGTAGGCCTCTCTTAGGCTTAAGAAAGGGTCCTTGACAGTTTCAGCACTGCCTTTAAATATCTTATTGAAATGTAGATTAAGACTGTACATCTTATAATAGTTGGAAAGCCTTTTTCATTTTAAGTCTCGTAGAAAAGCAAGTATAAAGTAAGTATTAACTTTAGCTGTTATATTTTAGCATTTTTCTCAGATTGATCCATCCTAGACCTAATATTTAGATGTATTTAAAGGGACAGTAGATTATCTGACTGTACAGTAGTACAGTATTATGCATTTCTAGGATTCATTGTAAAGTAAGATTGGCTGTATCTTTTATAGTGCCATCTTCATATAGTTTACAAAGACACCGGCACACTGGAAGTGCTGTCTTTAAGGATGCTTCAGTATTTCTGTTTAATGTTATTACAGTCAAAGTTTAGAGTAATATTAATTGTGTATTTAGATGTAACAACTCACTCTCTGATGAAATCTGGTATATAAGATCTGAATCCAGGGCAGAGCTTTTTTTTTCATCCACCAAATTTCCAAAGGGTTGTGTGGTTGTTTTGAGTTAGAGGATTGAACAATAGTGCGCAAATCAGCCAGTTCTTTTAATATGCTGATATTGAATATTGTTTAGTGTAAGTAGCTGTTCTAAGTCAAGATTTCTCCTCTGCCTCCATTCAGTATGTTAACCTTTTGTCAACTTTATTCGAGATATAAATCCAAGATTTTCAGAGTGACTGGCGAGTTTGTGAGCCTTATTCTCTGGAAGCTCAATGCGGGACTTTTTTAAACGAGGGGGGGTGATCTCATTTTGAGTGATCATTTTGAAAGTCCTGAGTCACCCTTCCTCTGTAACTCAAGCTCTTTAAGGTGTCCCAAGTTAAACACCCCCAAATTGAGACACCAATAATCACTAATCGCTTTTGACAGCCATAGATATAGGTCTGAGATAAAACAGGCAAATGTGTAATGTACTGAATAAACCACCCAGAACTCTTGACTTAAAACAGCAACCTGTACTAAAGAAGATATGTTGCATGAGTCAGAAAAAACACAGTATGACTTTCAGATAACAGCTTGAGTTGCATGGCTCGTAGCGAGAAAAGAAACGACTTTTAACTTGTAAACTGAACAAACTTGATATGGAGCTTATTGAGAGCCAATAAAAATGCTGTTTACATACTGTCACTTTTCAAAATGTGTCCCTGCTTTAAACAAGAAATAAGCACCAGAACTGTGGTAGCTTTAACGACAGTGAGGAAGATTCATACTGACTGAATGTATATAAATAAATATTTGAATGTAGATAAGAAAATATTGGCTCCATCTCACATGAGATGGGAACAAGATAGCAAAAGAAAGTGATTCATGAATGGAAAAAAATATAGGATGAGGTATGCAATTACTCTAGTCAAAAGAATATTAAAATACTACATGGGATTTTTTCCAGCTCCTATGATAGCAGTTAAGAGCACAAATAGTCAACATATAAATGGAGACATCACAAGGAGGATAGTGGTCTGCTGGGCTTGAAACTGTACTTTTCCTTTGCTTTTGAATATTAGATTGGATTTAAACATAAGACCTTGAGTTATGCATATTTGGGCTCAAAATCAGTGGTGGTCTGACAATGAAAAGAAGAAATGTTTTGCTGGCATATTCAGTGGCCAAGTTAATAATCCTTAAAAGATGGAAAGACCGGAAGGAATCTCTCTTGAATGAGAGATTTTTTTTCCCAGAACATTTGGGGTATAAATTGGCATATTAAGGAAAAAATCAGTAGCTAGTTTAAAAACTGCAATGCACTTTTTGAAAAGGTGAAATCCATACCAGACATACTATATGAATTCTACTTTGGATTTCTTGTTTCTCTGTTCCTCCCTTTGTGACTGGATTCTTCTACACCAATGTTCTGTTTGTGTGATAGTTTCCAGAGTAATGTATTTGGTAATCTACTAGAAAAGTTTCATTTGGGAAGCTCGGAAAAATAAGGCACTAGTGGTTTTTTTCGTGTATTTGGGAACTTAAATATAGCCTTTTTTTTTTAAACAGGCTGTTTATAGTGAAGACAAGATCTTTATGCTATTTAAAAAAACTAAATGACTGAAGCATTAGTATGTAATTAGCTTCAAATAACATTCAAGAGCATGATCTTACAAACACCTCATCATGGAAATAAGCAGTGTTTGGTAGTAGGCGTTTGCAGGCTTTATAGGAACACTTTCTTCTGCTTCTACGCGTGGGTCAAAGTTTTCATTTTAAATGGTGTAAAACTGGAATGACTCCAATTAAATCAGTGGAATTGCTCTAGAATTACATTCAGGTAAATGCCTCCCTGAATCATGCTTTAAGTTTCGGATTCAAATAAAACTGAAAACTCAAAATGAAACTCAGTTAGAAATGCAGTGTTTCGTTTGGTTTCCTGCCAAAACCATGAAAATAATTGAATTTCCCATGGTTTTGATGCAAAACCATAGATCAGCCCAAGTTCACTTAAAACTCAGCCCAGAGGTTACTAACAGCTGGACCCAGGGAGTGCTCAACAGACACAGGAACTTTAGCAAATTTTTTGACACAATGTGAGCTGAGATTTGCATTTATTACAACAGAAAACCAGGCAAGATCTGTATGGCTTTGGATTCTGTAACAAAAGTTTCACCCGCTCTCACTGTAACTAATAACTCCCTTTCGATTCTGATGATTTATGCTATGAATGTGTATTAAAAAGAGTAATATACTGAATTTGGCTGGAAATATCTCATACCAGTGCCCAGAGAAAGAAGGCATTAAAGCATTATATCATCACACTTTTTAAGGGACAGATGATGTCCTATTTAGTAAAAGAGAGCCTTTGACCTACTAATCTGTAACTTCCAAATTCATTTTGGTTGGGTCTGTTTTCTTTAGAGTGACACTGTCAAGAATTTTATTTTACCTAATTTTAAATAGCTGTTCTCTGGTGAGGAAGATTTCCCTGCGACACTACCACACATTCCTCCTTATGTGTATTCCAGTCTGGGGATGTGCATGTGCTTCATGTACCTGGAATCAGAGAATTCTTGGAAGCACTGTCTGTTGGTTCACGCATGCGTCCTGGCCTTCCTTATGCTTTTCAGTGAAAGCATAAAGGGTGGAGCAGACGGACCACCTTTCCAATTTCTTCTTACAGGCCATGTGACAGTATCAGACCCTCCAGTGTCTGGAGCTTTCCTTTGATTTTCTTCCATCTGAAAATATTTCAAAGTTTGCCTTAATGCTTCTTGCATATAGTTCTTTATAGTTAGTAAAGGGGGCTTTTTCTTATATAGGCCCCTATAACCCCCCCTCCCCCCGTCCTGATTTTTCACACTTGCCCTCTGGTCACCCTACCTTCCCTACTCATGCCCCATTATGGGTATTGGACTATAACCAGAAATCCAGGCTTCAAAAACTGTGTCCTGCTCCCATTCATTCTTGGTCAGCGATAACCACCAGTGCTGTTTGTGCTGTCTTACGGAGACACATAATGCGGCTAGGTGTAACATCTGCTGCTCTTTCCCTAGCAGTACCATGAGGAGAGGGAAATTCACACTGGAATACACATATGGACCTTAGAAAACACCTCATGCAGAAGGCCATCAGGCCACAATCAAACCCAGTCTGAAGCACCCACCCTGTACATCAGCCTGAATCGACATATACCTCATGGCGGAAGGCATGCTCCAACTCTGTTTGGGGGTATCTGTGGGTACAGATTCCCCTTAATTGGTCTCATTGGGAAGGCAGAGAACACTCACACAAGCATCAGAGCAGGTTTCCCTTTAAAGGTGCTTCAAAGACATCTGACACAACTCCACCTACATTGAACAAATCTGCTTGTTCAACTCCTAAAGATTTAGGACAGGGGTAGGCAACCTATGGCACGCGTGCCGAAAGTGGCACACGAGCTGATTTTCAGCGGCACTCACATTGCCTGGGTCCTGGCCACCGGTCCAGGGGGCTCTGCATTTTAATTTAATTTTAAATGAAGCTTCTTAAACATTTTAAAAAAACCTTATTTACTTTATATACAAAAGTTTAGTTATATATTATAGACTTGTAGAAAGAGACCTTCTAAAAACCTTAAAATGTATTACTGGCATGCAAAATCTTAAATTAGAGTGAATAAATGAAGACTCGGCACCCCACTTCTGAAAGGTTGCTGACCCCTGATTTAGGACATACTAAGTCCCAGGGCCATGACTCTAAAGTCCACAAACCCAGGGCTCTACCGGTACTGGGCCCTGTACCAGCAACACCCTCTTCACCGGTATCATCCAAATGAAAATGTCAGGATCAGTCAATTCTGGCACAGTCGTACTGTCATTATTTCCCACTCTGGCCACACACAGAGTCCCTCCTCCTACACTCATCAGCATGAACAGATCAGACCCCTCACACTCCAGGGAAGTCAGACTTGTACTGCACCAGAAGATGTCTTTGCTTTTCCCAAGTCTCAGTTTTCCACATCATCAGGACCTTCTCTCACTATGGAGGTGGTGACTCCCCCAGGGAATGTTACTTTGATAGAAGCCCTATGCCCTCTTTCATCTGCCAGCTGTGCCTTTCCTCCATCAGTACCACTGTTGGATCTAGACCCTTTCTTCTCTTTCTACGGAGAATCCAATCCTCTAGAGGAGCTTCCATCTGCTCCTCTGAGAAGTTTTAGAGCAGCCTGGTACCAACCTCTACCTCAGTATTTGCTTTGGGACCATTGATACCCTGTGCCTTGAGGACCCACATAACTTCCTCCTAAACCAGTGGGTTGGGGAATATGTGACCTGTATGCCTGATATAGAGAGCCCATGCATTCTGCCAGGAAATTGCTCCACCCTTGTCCTGTAAGGGAACAGTAAGAGCCTTCTCCTGACTCCATGGAAGAAGAGGCATACAAATCAGTTCCGTTGATTCCACCGGTACTGACAAGATTGTCATCATCTTCTCTGGATGAAGCAATCACACTGGCATCTCTGTCCCCTCTGGATGACCGTAAACCCCTTCAACATTTATGGCAAAGGGTGGTAGAGGAACTCCACATCTCCCTAGAGGAGGTTCATGACCCTCAACACAAACTCCTGGATATCCTATAAATCACCAGATCCAGCTGAATAGCACTTCCAGTTAATAAAGCTATTCTGGAACCTACTAAAGCACTCTGGTTTGCATCAGCCACATGTGCTGCTACCCTGAAGAGGGCAAAGAAATGTTGTTTAGTTCCAGCTAAAGGAGCAGAATTTCATTTTACCCACCCTGCACCAAACTCTCTGGTCATCCAGGCTGCCACAGAGAAATCTAGACAACATCATAAATCACTTCTGACAAGAAGGCTAAGCATCTTGAGTTGTGGGAAGAAAGGTCTTCACATCTACTAGCCTTCAGTTTTGTATAGGGAACAGTCAAGTGCTGTTGGCTAAGTACAACTATCTCAGCTATTCCAAATTCACAGATTTTTGTGGACAAGCTACCACAGCAGGGCAGAGGTCACTTCCAGGCTGTTACTGAAGAGAGCAAACGGCTGGCCAGAAACACACTTCAGTCATCAGTTGATGCAGTAGACACATCTAGGTTGATGGGACTGGATATTGTGACGCACCATGAGTCATGGTTGCATGCTTCAGGGTTTTGTAGGGAGGTTTGAAACACCGTGGAGGACTTCACCTTTGATGAAACCTGTTTTTTTTGTTTTGTTTTTTGTTCAATGAAAATACACCTGTCCCCAAAAGGAAGTATCATAGCCAGTTTTACAAACCTAGACTGGCATCTCACCAGTTTGATCACCAGTGGTCTTTATGACCTTTCTTGTGAGAGACCGAGTACAGAAGTCTCATTTCCCTGCTCCTCCAACTTTTACATAATCTCAATCCCATCCCCTGTTGAAAAGATATTTTTGATGGGCATTCAATTCCTACAAGCCATTTATGTCACTACTGTTCAATTCCCCACATTGCTTTCAGGGGATATTTAGCACCATAGTGGTATAATAGTGGACAAGTGGGTATTGGATATCATCCATTCTGGCTATGCAATCAAGTTTTATTTCCCTCCTCCAAAACCCACTTCTGCTTTACTCCTCCAAAATCCCAGTCCCTCTTCAGGGACCATTTTCACAAGGGGTTTCTCAGGCAGAAGCAATAGAGCAACTACCCCTTCAAAACCAGGAAATGTTTTTACTCTATGTACTTCCTAGTGCCCAAGAAACAGGTGGTTGAAAACCTGTCCTCGATCTCTGCAATCTCAACCACTTTATTCACACACAGAGATTTTGCATTGTCACTCTAGCATCAATAAGCCCATCTCTGGAAAAAAGCCATTTGGTTTACAGCTCTTGATAATGAAGGATGCTTACACATGGATATTCAGCCAGCCCAGAGGTGTTTTCTCAGATTCACCACTTTCATTACAGGGTGCTCTCATTCGGCCTCCCCTCTGCCCCTAGGGTCATCACCAAGGTCTTTCTGGTGGTAGTAGCAGCTCATTGGTTGGCTTCTTGTTGCCAAGACATCTCAAGAAGCCTATAAGTCAACTTCATTGAGTCAACCGCTTTCTTCCCTAGGACTTAGTGTGAACTTGGAAAAGTCTGACCTCACTCTGACACAGACTAGTGACTATTCTCAGCAACAGCTTAACTACAGGTTTTGAACCATGAGCAACCTAATATAGATTGGGTTGCACATAACCTGAAGCTCTAGTCAGAACTTGCCTTTCCTTCCTGGGGCACATAGCTTCATGCACTTTGTTACACCATTTGTGAGACACCACCTTGGTTTCCTGCAGACAGGTTCCAGACAGTGTATTCACCAACCAAACACAGCATGAATACCATGGTAAGAATTTCTTCCAGAGTAGCATCTTCTCAACAGTGATCCTTCTGCCACATTAAAGTATATGTGAGTGCCCCTTCTGACTACCTTTGCCACACAAGATGATCATCACTGATGCCTCTCTCTTAGGCTGGGGAGCCCACATGGATAATCATATGGCACAGGGCACTTGAACACCTCAGGATGCACACCAATCTTCCGGAACTCCAGGCAGGCAGAGAAGCTCACAAGGTTCATTCAACGCTTTCTGTTGGTGAGGGGAGAGAGATGGTATTGTGGATAAGAAACGGGAGGGGGGGATCAAATCACCAGTGGCTTACTTTCCAGAAACTCATACTGTATTGGCTGACATTTTGCCATTGATCACGAGTGAAAATTGCACAATTCAGCAGCTCTGCTCAAAGGAAAACCCCCAACTGGGATCCGTTTGCCTCGCAAACAAACAAGATATGCAACTCACATGGCTTCAGAGGACGTCTTGGACAACATTCTCAGGAAAATGCTCTCCTTCTCCCCTGGTCAGACCATCTGAACTATGCCTTTCCTCCCTTACTGCTCCTGCCTTGGTTCTTAAGGAATATTCATTAGGATAGGGCACAAGTCATCCTCATTGTCCCCAATTAGCCCAGACAGTTTTGGTTCCCAAATCTCCTAGGACTGTCATTTTGGATTCCAATCAGCATCCCATCCTTTCCTTATCTCTTGACCCCAAGAGAAGGGCAAGGTCAGACATCCCAAACCTGAAGCACTTCATGTCATGGCTTATTTTTTGGATGGGCATCAACATTAGGGCATTCTTGCTCTGAAGTCATACAAACTATCCTTAATTGCAGAAATTGCTCCACTAGGAAGTGCTATTCAGCCAAGTGGCACATTTCCATCTGGGCATAGCAGAAACATCTATCTCCTGAGTCAGCAGATAGAGGATAGTCCCCTCATTTTTGGACTTTCTCACAAAACATCTGGACTTTTCCTCAGTTTTATACAAATCCACCTGGAAGTAATTTAGTGTGCGCCATCCATCATCAGATGGTTATTCAATTTTCACTCACCCATTGAGTAGCAGATTCTTAAAGGGCCTAATCAGAACTTTCCAGTCAGTAAAGAAGCCTACTCCTCATTGGGACTTAAATTATTTACTTTTGGCACTCACCAAGCCTCCCCTGGAACACATAGCTAGTGGTTCAATGTCTCACTTAGCAAGGAAAATGGCATTTCTTGTGGTCATCACCTTAGTCTGGAGGGTGGATAAGCTGGGAATCCTACTGGCAGATCCATCATACACTATATTCCATAAGGACAAAGTCTCTTTATGACTACATTCAAAATTTACCCCCAAAGTAGTTTTAGTGTTTCACATAAACCAGTCAATCCTCTTACCTGCATGTGTGGTGTCTGGGTTTTTTCCCCCCAAAACTGCATGCATCTGATGAGAGGAGACTTCACTCCCTCAGTGTATGATGTACTCTGTCCTTCTACCTGCAAAAGACAAAAATAATTAGAAAATCACCTAGATTATTTCTTGCCACAGCAGAGCAAGTCCGAGGTCAAGCTATATCCTACCAGAGGATTTCTAAGTGGCTCTCAGGCTGTTACCAGTTGTTGTATCTTCCTCCAGCTCATGGTGTAAGGGCTCATTCTACAAGAGCACAAGCCACTTCAGTGGCATCATTTCATGAAGTATCCTTACTTGTCATTTGCAAGGCAGCTACATGGAGTTCCATCCATATGTTCACAAGACATTATGCTCTAGATGCCTCGAGCCACTGAGGCATCCTTTGGGAAAGCAGTTCTCCAACTGGCTTTGCTGTTTGCATTCTTGCATGCTCTTTCTACTTGATTACTGCTTGTAAGTCACTTACAGTGGAATACAAACAGGGACCTACACTCGAAGAGGAAGCTACTTACCTTATAATTGGAGGTTCTTTGAGATGTGTGGTCCCTATGTGCATTCCATGAACCCTCCTTCTTCTCTGCTTTGGATATTTACTGGATTTGCACTAGAAAAGGAACTGGAGAGGTGGTCAGTCCGGTCTGCCTTTATGCCGTTTCTTGAAAGCACAAGGAAGACAAGGGTGCATGCATGGACCAACAGACACTGCTTGCAAGAATTCTTAGACTTTAGGTCATGGAAGCCTGGATATGGCTTTCATGATACAGGCCTACTGAGATTTTCAAAGTGCCTAAACATGTTAGGTGCCTAACTCCAATTTAAATCAATGGGAGTTAGACAGACAGCCATCTTATGTAGGTACTTTTGAAAACTTTACACACAATCTGTAATAGTAGCCTTCTTAGAATAGCACTTTGCAATGCTATAGCACTTTCTTTCAGACGATCTCAAAGCACTTGTATATTGATGAATTTGAAATAGTGTTTTCACCCCTATTTTATAGACTGGAAACTGAGGTGTAGAGGGATTAATGGCCTGATTTTTCACAACATCAGAAACCCAGGACACTGTAGAAAAATTAATACGCAATCTCATGTCTAACTTTGCACAGTTACCATGGTTGCAGTTTTGCTAACTGTCCTGACTTCATGGTAAGTAATGTGATTGTGGCCCCTGCTGAGGCAGTCTCTGAATGCCTGACCAGAGATGGTGTAGACTTCACATGATTCCCAAAAGCTCTGGTTGGTTGCCTTTCCCAGTTCCCAGCCTCTTGTGAAAGAACAGCTAATTACAGCTGCTGCAGGAAGGGGAACCAGAACTCTCTTCACCTCTCCTCAGGGGCCAATGGAATTCTGTAGGTAGGGGAGGAGGAGACAGGGAACAACCGATACAATTTTCACAGGAAAGAAGGAAGGAGGGAGCAGAATGAGCTGAGGAGCAGTGCTCCTCTGTTCCTCCTTCCTCCCTTTCCCTATATCCTGAAAAACGAGGATTAGAAAGGCAGAGAAGAGGGCTCCTTCTGGAGCTGATCCCATCCTCAGAGGAATGTACATGAAGATTCACTGGAGCAGCCTCCTCCCCAGGCCTGGTCAAGGAGGATGAAGAACCTCCACAGCTGCAGGAGGAACAGAAGTGGGAATGGGAGTAAGGGGTAGATGTGAACCTGGGGGGAGGCAGAAATGATGTGGGACTGGGGCAGATGTAGAGGCTGGGAGCACAAAATTAATTGATGTGATTATTTTGAGAGATGCAGAATTTACATGGGTCTGTGGAGGAGGCATAAATTAATTGGTTGAGGCCAGGCAGGGGTGGCACACAGCATTAATTAATTGGAATTCCTAGGTCTGTGAAGAACCTGTAAGCTCTCTGAATCATCAGGCAGCACTTTGTGCAAATTACTGTAATTTGACCTCAGTTGGGTCTTCCAGCAAAAACTCCTGCAGCGGGGCCACAAACATGTTGCTTACTTTATCTATGTGAGGATTGGCAGTACTGTAATTGTCACCCAAAATGGAGGTGGGCAGTGGAAGCTTAAAAATGAGAAGGCAGATTAAAAACACTTATCTTTGTGCCCAAAATCATAAGATTTAAAAAAAACAAAACAAAAAAACCTCATGATTTTGATTTGAATGTGCAATTGTGACTATTACTTGGATGTTTTTGCCAACAGCTCTAGGCTTCTGTAAATCAGGTCTTCTGTAGCTTGCTCAAAACTATACTGGAGGCCTGTGGCAGGAGTTCCCCCCCCCCGCCCTTTCTTATCCACAATACCATCTCTCTCCCCTCACCAACAAAAAGTGTTGAATGAACCTTGAAGGCTTAGATTTCCCATGATGATACTGGCTGACATTGGGAGGTACTGTGGCGTGGTCTCACTGCAGCATGAGTTCCAGGAGTCTTACATCTGCTGAGGCACAATGCCTTCCAAAGCACTGGGCAGGACAGGGGAACAGAGTACTACACGATTGTTTTAGGGGGAGAATCCCTTGCACTACAGTGGGCCATAAAAAGTGTGGCCTTGACAGTGCCTCTGTGAGGCTAGTTCTTCTTGCCTTTTATTGATATGGCATAGCAGCCCGGCTAGTTTCTGAAAAACTGATTCCAAGGATAACTTAATAATTTGGCAAGAAAAGGCCAGCTTCTTTTACTCACATTGAATACCATCCTACTCTGAGTAGTCCAGTTTACTTCAAAGAGATCAGTTGCAGAGCAGAGGGCTACTCACAATGAGTAAAGATAGGAGAATCTGGTCCAAACACTAGAGAGCAAGCAATAGGTACCAGGTCATTGTATAAAATTAAAGTCAAGGTGACAGGTCCTCAGCAAATGTATATCTGGCCTAGAATGTCGGCAAATAATATGTGGTTTAGTAAAGCAATCGTATATGCTGTTCAATGACTACACAGCTCCAGAAATACTTGGAAATATAGTTAACATTAATATTGAACCAAATATGGGAAGATTATATCAGCAATTTCAGTGTTTAGATACCATGGTGAAAGGAAATCTAAGATCAGATCAGTGGAGTCAGAACAGGGCTAGACTCTTGAGGCAAGGGACTCTTGTGGGTTTCATTTTTCCCTTTGACTTGGGGTTGGTCTCCATAGTTAGGCTCTTCTTTTCTGCCCAACAAAGGCTCTCAGTGAAAGGGTGTATCTTCATCCCCACCATATTTTTGCTTGGGCCTTTCTTCCCTTGCCTGTTTATAATAAGTAACTTCTAATATTGCTATAATAGAGTTTAAGAAAGGAAAAAGAAAGACAAAATAGTTTTGAAGTTTCACTGTGCATTTGTTGGCACTTTGGTTTATTCAGTTTCACTTTCTTGGGCGTAGCCAGTTGATGTGTTTTCCCCCTTTGGTTCATTTGGGTCTTTTATTCAGCAATAAGAGAGAAGCATATATTATAAAAAGCACACCGATGGGAAGTGGACTTGTGGGGAATGTGTAGTCCTTGCAATGGCTTTACATCCAATTTCTTTAAATTGGTTAGATTTCAAGTTGGCACTCATAGAATCATAGAAATGTAGGGCTAGAAGGAACCTCAAAAGGTCCATCCTCTCCCATCCAGAGGTAGGACCAGTCTAGGTGACTTGGAGGTTAGACAATGACAAGGACTCCACAGCCTTCCTTGGTGACCCATTCCAGTGCTTAACTATCCTTCTAGTAAGAAGGTTTTCCCAAATATCTAACCTAAATCGCTCTCATACAGATAAAGCTGATTACTACTTGTCCTACCTTCAGTGGACATAGAGAGCAACATATTTGAAGACTGTTCTCAGGTCCCCACTCAGTTGTCTTTTCTCAAGACTAAACATGTCCAATTCTTTTTTAACTTTTCTTTATATGTCATTTTGTTAGGGCTAGGGTAAAAGGCTGGCCAAGCCCTACTTTCTGGTAGGGAAGCCAGATGCAGGGGCCCAGGCAGCCAGCAGAGAGCCCAGCTGCAGGCCCTAACGAGGGCCAGCTCACAGCAATGACTTGAGCTAAGCAGAGACAGCTGGGCTGAGGAAGGGGGAGGGCTATAAAAGCCCCAGAGAAAGCTCAGTCAGGAGGCTAGCATGGGAGGAGATAGGAGGCTTATATCTCTGTCTCCTCACCAAAGGCAAGGGGCCTCACAGGCCAAGAGACCCCGGGAAGGGTCTGACTGGGGATAGCTGTTGCGGGAATAAGGGGGACTACACTGTGGAACTGTAAATAAGGACACAAGGGTGAAGCACTGAAGAAGGCGTGGGGACTCTTTATTTAACCAGCCAACACAGGGCACAGGCTTGAGAGGGCGGAGACCTGTGCGGACCCTGTGACAGTCATGTTATCAAAACCGTTCATAATTTTTGTTGTTGTTCTCTGCACTCCAATTAGTCCCCATCTTTCCTAAAGTGTGGTGCCCAAAACTGGACACAGTACTCCAGATGGGGCCTCAACAGTGCAGAGTAGAGCTGAACTGTTATCTTCCATATCTTTTATATGATGCTCCTATTAATACACCTAGAATATTTGCCTTTTTTGCAATTGTATCACACTGTTGACTCTCATTCAATTTGTGATCCACTATAACCCTCAAATCCTTTTCTGCAGTACCACTGCCTACCCACTTTTTTCCTTTCTAAGCATAGTACTTTGCACTTGTCTTTATTGAATATCATCTTGTTGACTTCAGACCAATTCTCCAATTTGTCAAGACACTTTCTAATTCTGTCCTCCAAGGTGCTTGCAATCCCACCCAGCTCAGGTTTCTATGCCCCAAACATTATGTAGGCTCTTATACATCAGTTATAATATGTTGTTGCTTTTACGTTTCACTATACTAATTTAGCAAAAATGAATTACTATATGCTTGGTATTACTCTTTGAGAGAGGTGCTGTATTTGAGGGAAAACTATAACCTAAGATTGTACAGAGAGATGTCAACAGAATCTAATGAGTGTATTTGAAAATCAGGATGACTAGGAGAATGAGAAAGACAAGGTGGGTGAAGTAATATATTTTATTGGACAAACTTCTTGGACCGACACAGCTACAACAACACTGCATACAGGAGAATTAGCACACTTTCTAAGCCACATTTATGAAATAGAATGGCTTGGATTGAATTCTCACAGGAAAATATAGGGGCACCATGGAGCTGGTTGCTGAGTTTCTTCAGGGTTTGGACCCTCATATGCACAGTATGCAACCTTGATCTGCTGTTCATTCTGGCTGATAATTTGCCAGAGAAATGACTTTTAGGATTGTTCCTCAATCTAAATTTTTCTGTTGTAACCTGTTGCTGATACCAGCCACATGAAAATGAGGTTTTTTTGTTTGTTTTTTAATGAGTTTGGCAGTTGGTTAGCATAATGTTTGGACTCGTTACTATAACAGTGTTGGACTATTGTTGGTTTGTGTATTTTGTGCTCCTAGAGAACCTGATTACCATTAATCAATTACCACCTTTCTAGGCTAATAGTGCCACTGTTATCAATGAGATTTCTCATGACGTAATGGCCTGATCCAGAGAGGATTGAAGTCAATGGAATGAATCCACTTACTTTTCTCTAGGCTTTGGATCAGCCCAAAGATACCATTCAGTGTGACTAAGAGTGACAGGATCTATTTTTGAATGATTATGATAAGTACACCTCGCCTTGCTTACATTTTGCAAAAGCTTTGGTTTTAAAAAGTCAATATTTGAAAATTAATAAAAATATTTTGAACTCTTTCAGCTGTTATCAGCAATATCCACACAGCGGTGTGACAGACACCACAGTTATGTACTAAGTATATGAAAAGAGGCCTCAATTCAAGAAGGTACTTAAGGGCAGGCTTTACTGTATGGGAGGACTGCAGGGCTGAGACTTGCCTGTCCTGGGCCTCTGTCAAGGTAACTTTGGGAGAAGTTTCACAGTTGAAAGGGGAAAACATTTTTCTGCAAGGCTGATTTTATTTTTTAAGAAGCCAGAAAAAAGAAGAAAACTGGCAGCTGCTTGACAGTCCTCAGGTGTTTTGAAATGTTATCCGTCTCTCCCAGGATTTAGTCTAAGTGAGCAGAGATCAGGTGAGATGATCAAAGGAGCATGATAAAGTCATTTATCACATCCACATATGTAGTGTACTGATAGATATACAATCTGGGTGAAATCATGGCCCCATTCAAGTCAATAGCAAAACTCTTACTAACTTCAGTGGGTGGAAGACTTCACCTTCTGTGTGTATATAAAATATTTGAATCTAGAAATTGGCCTGCATATCTCATGAGAACAACTCTCGTGAAATTTTCTTTACCTCTGGCTCTGGCTATGGTCCAAAATGCTCCCACAGCCTTCTTTCTTCTTGTATTTCAGCTTCCAGGCCCAACCAATGGTAGAATGTGCAGAGATAGAAAAATGGAGGGTAGCAAAAAAGTGACTGATATGTTTTAAATTTCAAAATAAATTTGGGTTTGATTCCAGTTTGGGACAAAGGTTCAAGGGAATTACTATTTTGTTAATCGCCCATCTTTAGATACACACTGGGCCAAATTTTCCCCTTCTCCCCTCTCTCAAACTTAACTAGAGTTATACTTATGTAATTGAGGAGATAATTTTGCCAGTTTTCTTTTGGAAGAAGATACTTCAGTATAATTTTCACATGTGCAACATTTTGTGTTGTTTCCTTCCTGTTCACTAACCAACTGTTAGTACTGAGTATTGTATGTTTGATTTAGCAGCCTTTAGTGGAGCAGCAAAGTGCATCCGTCTGTTGTTTCAACCCCCTGATAATAACCCTTGTGTCTCTTAAACTTAAAAAAAAAAATCAGTAAAACCTTTTTAAGTTTGCAGCTTCCCTGCTGCAAGGTATCTGTAAGAAAAGTCAGCATATTGCCTCTAGGGAGTAGATTAAAGGGAAAATGAGTGTGGTTCTGCTTACTTTCTTGGCTCATTGCTTTATGGATATGAGGGACCTAAAAAATAAGTGGTGGTCAAAAAAAAAAGAACAAACACATTTATTAGAGCAGTTAGAAAAAGACACTGTTTTGATATTTGCCAAGGTCCTTCTGAATAGCATGTTTGGCAGCTACCAAATGACATGGCTTGCACAGAGTTGATTTTGATGAAGCCTTGGGGATGTGTTAAAAAGTAAACCAGAGCAAATCACGTACTGGAAAGCATAACTCAATCAAGGAAAAATGTATGATTAAGGGTGACATGGGCAAGGAAAGCTGTGCCAGAGCTCAGGGTAAATATTTGTATCAGTGTGAAGTGAAAGCTTCACATCACTGATGTCAAGCAGCTGGAATTTTCATTGTTTATAAACTTTTGTTGTTACAGTTGGATTTTGGCAGAAAAGGTACCAAAGAAAGAGCAGTTTCCCAGCAAGAAAGTTTGAATTTTGATAAGGCAGCTTGAGTAGATAGGAACGCAAGGATGCAATATTTCTGTACCTCTTTTTAAAATAGCATTAAATTTGACCAACAATCGTTTTGTAATGCTCAATTGACCAACACTGACAGCATTAGGGTGTGGGTGTGTGGGTGTGTGTGGGGTAAAAGCAGCAAAGAGCCTTGTGGCACCTTATAGACTAACAGACGTTTGGGAGCATGAGCTTTCGTGGGTGAATACTTTCTTCGTCGGATGTGTGTGTGGTGTTGCTGTGCTAAGGTGTCCAGTGAATGACAAATTATCTAATTCAAAAAGTAGATTTTCATACATTTTTGTGTTTCTGAGTTCAGAGTTCATTTTTCTTTAGAGAATGTTGCCAATATGAGTCAAATAGTTTAATGAGAGAAAAATATATGACCTACTTGGGGATTGAACCCAATTCTTTGGATTCTGTCCAGAGGCGTTAAGAAGATAAGCTAATAGGCCTACACGCTTCCCTCCCCGATGCGGTTAAACTGTAGCTATGGACATGTGGTGTTGTCTCTTTAACTATATTTTACTCCCAGCTTAGTTTATTAGAGCATCACAACAATTTGAAAGCTACAAGTTTAATCTCTAGCTATTTATTTCTCTGTAAAAAAAACCTCTGGATTCTAATTTTTTTTTTAAAAATTCTGAATTGAATGATAAGATGTGTATCCAATGTAATATAGGAGAAATTTGAGAATGTGTGAGAATTTAGGGCCTGATCAAAAGTCCAATGGCATTCTTTCCATTGACTTCAGTGGGCTTTGGATCAGGCGCTGAATTCAATGGAATGATTCAGTATAAAAAGGGCAGGTTTAGAAATGTGAAGGAGACAGTATATTTCCAGCCTAGCCTTTTTACTTCCTCAGATGGGTGGTGGGAGCTCAGTGAAGTTGTGCAGCTCGCAGAAGGGACTGTGTTTGTATTTACTGAGTGGGGAAGCAGGGGAAGGAGCAGTTTAACTTTGCAGTTCTTGTGACTCTAGCCAGAATGTGCGGCAGCAGCTTTGAGAGCCTCTGAATAGAGTTGTTCCCAGCCCACTCTAATGGGAGGCTGTAAGCTGCAAAGTTCAGCCTCTTAGCAGTTTAATGCCTCTTCCTCCTGTGACGGGACATGGTGGAAGAAATTAAACAAGGAAATTGAAATATCAAGTATTAGGTAAATTGTATTGTTTGGTTTATGTTTTCATAACGATAAGGCTCTGAGACCAAGAACATCACTAGATTCATTAAGTAACTGAGACATTGAACTTCATAGAGATGTGGGCCCTGCTAAACAGGTTGTTTTGTGTATGCTGCTGAAACGTGCATGCTTGGTTACACATGTATGTGAGGAAGCTCCAAGTTAAAGAGCTCTTTATATTTGTCAAAGTAAACCGGAGCCTAGCCCCGCCAATGAGAAAACAGTGTGCTGCAAGAACCTAACAACATTACCCAGCTGCACTAAGAATAGAAATCAAGCCCCTGCTGGTATAATTAAGAAATCTTCACTTCCAGTCCCTGGGCTTTAGAGACCTGGATCACTAACTAATTCCAATTTAGAGAGCTTTTTTGATAAGAGCTTTTGTAAACTAGGAAATAAGCCGAGAATGAAAACTTTTCATTGCAAGAATTTCAGCTCCACGAGCCCAGTTCAGTGTTAATGAATCTTTGGCCTGTACACGTTGGGAGACGCGCATCAGAAGTTTGTAATCTACCCTGCAGTGATGGGTTGCACTAGCAGCATGAACCCATTCTCTAAAGTTTTCATGAAATGGCGGCTGTCATCCATTTGCTACCACCTGACACTTTGGGGAAATATTAATTTCACTGATAAATATGGTAATCAGGCTGGCCCAGCGGTTTGGTCAGCACTGCAGTATTTTGCTTCTCATACTGCTAGGAGCTCTGAGCATTGCAGGTGCAGCACGTGGGTTGATGAGTATCATGCCACATCTCTGTAGAGTGACTCACTCTGGTCAGCTTGCAAAGCTTTTCCCCCTGTAACATACATTCACGTGGTTTGCTTCTGAGCTCATTTACACTGGTTTAACACCAATGTAATGTAAGTAGAACTGCACCTAATTCTCATTCATGTGAGATCGGAATCACACCTTTGGATTTTTGATTCAAAGCAGATTAAGAAAAAAAAAGAGATCTTGCAGGTAAATGGAAGAAAGTGTGTTAGGGATAGAAACAGAGACCCAAAAGTTTGACTGGTACAGGTAGGTTCTCTGTATACATGTGTATATACTTTACCTATGTTTTTATTAGTTTTTCTCTTTCCTTATCTCTTTTCTTTTCTTTGGAGTAAAGTACACAGTCCCAAATATTGGGCCAGACTATGACTTTTAAGCCACAGGCAGTGCTGGAAGGGGATGCAGCAGGGCTGCACTCCTGCAGGAGCCCACAGCATGGATTTGGATTTGCTCAGCCAGAACTCCTGCTGGGACCTTTCAAGGAGCACATCCTGTAGCAGCAGCTGTGCCACCCTCTCAAGAGATGCTGCATGTGATCCCTCTGTTTGCTTTTCACTTTACACACTGTGTCATTCTGCACCAATCGGATATTTTCTTTCTGATTCTTTTTCCTCCAGTCTTTCTGAAGCAGAATGCAAATTCAGTATGGTTCCTGTGTGATTTAAGGCTTGCAACCCACAACATTCCAATGTGTTTTAATTACAGCAGTGAGATTAAAAGCACCTGCCCAGTCATTAGTTAGTATTATTTGATGTATCATAACGCAACAGGTCAGAAAATTGCTTTGTAAAAGTGCATCAGGAAATGGCTTAGCTCTGTTTCATAATGGTTAGAGCAGAGGGCTAGGAGTTAAGAAAACTGCTATAGATTCTATTTCTAGCACTGCTATTGACTTCAAAGTCAGTTAGCCTCTCTGTTTGTTTCATCACCTGTGAAGCAGTGATGATAAAATTTACCAGCCTCTATAAAGTGCTTTGAGATCTCTAATGAAAGGTGTTTTGTAAGTGCAAAGCAGTATTATTATCACTATAGATCCTGCCTGCTCCTAAACAATCCTCATTCTGTGTCTCAGGGGACTGGTATATATGGGTTATTGTTTTGTTTTAATTGCCTAAGTAACTATTTGAAATATATATTGTTCTGGAGGGTTTTGATAGTTGTATGGCTCTGGTCTTACACTAGAGCACCATAGTCAGGTAAATAATATCCATTGTTGAAAGATTCTTCTCACACAAGCAGAGCTTTTATAGGCCTGTCTACCATTGCAAGGTGAGAGCTTGGGAAGTTGAGCGTGTTCGTGGTGCCTGAGCAACAGTTTTGTTTGTGGTGCCCAAGTTCCAGTTTTGCTTGAACTAGACCTCCCCAAAGAGTGAAGCCCTCTCTTCATCCACAGAACAGATAAAGCATAGACAGCAGGTGTACAAGCGTCCCCAAACTTCCCTGGCAACATCTTTTACCCACCTGTTCTGGGATGAGGGAAGAATCCTTACCCATTTCATCCTGGGCCTGTCTATTGAGACTACTCCAAAAGAGTTACCATTTGTGGTGGGGAGAGGGGTGTTAGTCCAAATTCTACTGAATAAGTAGCCATGGCACAAAGAGCACCAACACATGTCATGCACTGAAATCCACCATGCAGTTCTCAGATTATCACTTTCAGTAATTGCTGATCTGGGGCCCTATTCTCCCCATCCAGAGTACAAGCAACTTCCACTAAAGTCCAGTATACCCCCTGGGGTGGATTCAAGCTAGTGACCTAGAGGTGAAAGGCTCTAGTTCTCATTACCAGTCCCCTGGGCCATCCAGTTCCCCTTGTGACCTCACTCTTCTTCTGAAATGTATGCCTTCTTTAGTCATAGTGTGCCACCAGTACCAGACATTGCAACAGCTTCCAAGATTTTGTAAATAAGCAGAAAATGGGGATGGCTTTACTTGTTTTAAAGCTTGCCTACTGCTCTTAAAAGCTAAAACCACAAACCTCATTTTGAAGCTAAAAGTTTGTCAGGAAGGACAAGAATACAATTTAAACAAACACATGATGAATTCTACCAGCTTGAACTTGCAATCAAACTGCAATAAAACTGTGAAATGCTGTCAGCAGATATGAAGCTGGTGAAAATGAAAGCCAGAGATAAAGAAAATGAATCCTAAAATTAATTCCAGAAAAAAGATTATTTACTATCAAAATGCAGAAAGCAAACTCACCTTAAAAAGTACTCAGGCAACATGTTTTCTTTTTCCATAATCATCTATAGCCAAACTAAAAATCCCAGCTCTTTTTAAAAGAAAACCATGTGAGCTAATTGAAACAAACAAAGAAAAAACCCTAAAAGAACCCTGAGAAAAAGTTTTCTGTTCTGTTCTTAGTTCTTCCTGTGTAAATGGTTGTAAAAATCCAGCTTTACAAATGGTCCTGTAGGTGGAGCTACACTCTGCAATTCCTACACTGCCTGCTCGACAATGAAGCAATTGTTTCCTGTCTCCACTTAGCAATTCCTCCTTCTCTTTCTGTTCTTTCTGGTTGTATGTTCTATTTATTTTAATGTATACCTTTGTGCAAAGCCTGTCTCTGAGTGGTTAGATACCCCGTTGATATGTGGCCTTCAAGAGGGGAAAAAGGAGTGCAGCCTATTCCCATGACATGCTTGGGCTTTGTAGAGCCAAAAAAACCTTCTCAGGAACACCTAATCCTTGGGCTGATTCCAAGTACCACAATCTCTCTGCACAACTGACATGGGCCACTTGGGACACTTGAGAGCTTTAGGTGTGTCTCTCTGAAGTCAGCCACAGCCAAGCATGAGGCAAATGTGCCCAGACCAAAGAAAATAAATTATGTGGACTCCAGATTTCAGCAGTTATGAAGTATTAAATTACACATCTGAAGAATTCACTTTGGGATTAACCCTTTAGAATCTGAACACAATTTTGTCATGGCTCTTCCTCGAGGAATTGTGCTGTGCATACTGCCTGCATTTCAAAGACCTTTGGGTTATTGATCACAGGGCTGAAGCACTAATTGAAATATATGCTGTAATTAACTGCTAACATGGAGGGGAAAAGGTACCTGTGCAAAAGGGGGGATTTGGACAATGTTTCAGACATTGACTGCCTCTCTTAATGCATTCTGAGTGGGGCCTTGTGTGCTGGAATGGATTTAAACAGTACTGTGAAGTTTTTTAGAATCCCTTTTGGAACCATGAATGCAACTTCCAGCACTTAATTAGTATGCATTTTAGCACAATTAGCATGGCCCCTGTGGCTGCTTCTTCATTCAGGTTTAGAGACGTGGTCGAGAGCCAATGAAACTCTACTAAAATCACTACTGAAGAGCTCCTGAAAAGACATTAGCTCTTGGTAAGAGATATAAAAAGTACATCCTGCCCTGCCTCTTTCAAGTATTTCTGGTTCCCCACAACCATCTGTAGCATCAAATATCCAGTACATTATGTTGCTGAAATGTAAAGTGCAAACCCCACACTGGAAAAACAAACCACTACAATTTATTTTAAGGTATTTTTTTAACCAAGTGATCATAGTGTAGAAAGCTATAGAGATAAGAAAAAAATAGTTACTGGGGGGAGAGTGGGGGATTGGAGGTGTTTGATTTCCCGCAACAGTGAGCTAATTGGAGTTTTGAGTCTTGTTGAAACAGCTGAACTGAAGCTACGCATACTGTAATTATATTCAGAATGTGTCGAAATACTCCTAAGGTGAGCTCAGTTGAGCATTGGTGATGTGAGGTGGTCCAAGGCTGCTGGTATTCACATACTGCTATCTACTGGTATATATGCAGTGTAGCCAGAGATGAAATCATAGTAATTGCAGCACTAACACATTGGTGTGTGTTTTGTTTTTCCAACTCACACTGGGGCCTGATCCTGAACCTTTGTGCAAGATTCACAGTAAAAGGGCTTTGTTTGCCTAAATCAAGGTTGAATCTGGGGGATGGAGTCTTCACCTCAAAAAGAAGCAGCAAGTTCTGTGCAGCTAGTTCATGTCTATTTTCTCACTCGGACTCTCATAATGTGATTGGGTAATATAGTATGGTGAGTTTAGGGGCTGTTCCTATCTGACAGAGCTTTTGTGACCCTATGGAACCATTCTGTGCACAAACCTATTGGATACACCTGTTGCGCGCACACACCCACATTCCCTTCTGTCTTCTGTGGGAGCTGTACAACCCTCTACTGGTCTTGGTATGCACACAGTCACTACCACCTCTGCTATGCAGAGGAGCACAGATACCTCTGAGCAGGGTCAGGCTCCCCTCTCTCCAGTCAGGGCCAGCTCCAGACCCCAGCGCGGCAAGCACGCGCGTGGGGCGGCCCTTTCCCGGGGGGGCGGCAGGCTGGGCCGGCGGACCTGCCGCAGTCATGCCTGCGGGAGGTCCACCGGAGCCCCGGGACGACCGGACCTGCCGCAGGCATGACTGCGGAGGGGGCGCTCCTCCCGCGGCTCCAGTGGACCTCCCGCAGGCATGACTGCGGACGGTTCGCTGGTCCCGCGGCTCGGCTGGACGTCCCGCAGGCATGCCTGCGGCAGCTCAAGCAGAGCCGCTGGACCTGCGAACCGTCCGCAGCTGCGGGAGGTCCAGCCGAGCCCCGCGACCAGCGGACCCTCCGCAGTCATGCCCACGGGAGGTCCGCGGCTCCGGGGCGCCTCCCGCGCATGACTGCTTGGGGCGGCCAAAAAGGTAGAGCTGCCCCTGTCTCCAGTGCAGCAATTTTAAATTGTTTTGGGGTTTAATGTGTTACTGTAAAATGTTAGGTCCGAACCCACAGAGATCAGAGATGATTAACATTTTGACTGCCTAAGAATACCCTTCTAAAACATTCTGGTATGTAGAGTTCCTCCTCCCTCTGCACCCAATCACATTTGCTTTTTGGAGCTGTAACATAGCAGGGAAATTGCCCACTTTCTTGGGTATGGTTCCCACAATGGGATTTTTTTTTGTCTGTGAGTATGTCTACACTGCAAAGAAAGGTTTGTTCTTAACTTGGGCTAGCTAGCACAGGAGTGAAAACCAGGGCCGCCCAGAGGGGGGGGCAAGAGGGGCAATTTGCCTCAGGCCCCGAGCCCCACAGGGGCCCCCACGAGAGTTTTTCGGGGCCCCTGGAGTGGGGTCCCTCACTCGCTCCGGGGGGCCCGGAAAACTCTTGCGGGGCCAGGCGCAGGAGCTTCTTCGCTCCCGGTCTTTGCCGGCGGGAGGTCCTTCCGCTCCAGGGCGGAAGGACCCCCCACTGGTGAATTACCGCCGAAGACGGAGCGGGACCCGCCGCCGAAGTTCAGTTTGGTCTTCGGCGGTAATTCGGCGGCGGGGGACCCTTCCGTTCTAGGACCCACCGCCGAAGTGCCCCGAAGGGCCCCCCGCCACCAAATTACCACCGAAGACCGGGCTGCACTTCGGCGGTAATTCAGCGGCGGGGGGGGCCCCCGCCGCGGGTCTTCGGGGCACTTCGGCGGCGGGTCCTGGAACGGAAGGGCCACCTGCCGCCGAAGACCCCGGGCCCCTGGAATCCTCTGGGCGGCCCTGGTGAAAACACACCAGCTTGGCCTTTTTACTCATGTTAGCAGCTCAAGTGTCATTGAGTAGAATCATAGAATATCAGAGTTGGAAGGGACCTCAAGAGATCATTTAGTTCAACCCCCTGCTCAGAGCAGAACCAATCCCCAGACAGATTTTTGTCTCAGGTCCCTAAATGGTCTCCTTAAGAATTGAACTCAGAACCCTGGCTTTAGCAGGCCAATGCTCAAACCACTGAGCTATCCCTTCCCAAGTATAACCCCAGCCTCCCCTATAGACTTTAACCCTGTGCTTTTGAGGAAGGCTTTGCAGGACCAGGAGAAGGAATTCTGATACATGAGAAGGAGGCAACTGTAAATATTAGTGGTGGCAGGGAAGATGGTGCAAAAGCAAAATATAAATGAGGTATACATAAACTTTGAGTTTATTTTGAAGGTGTAAATGTAAATGAGGATGTGTGCAGCAGATTTTTCTTGTTGCCTTTAGTTTGTTCAAGAAGGAAGGAAGGAGTGTTGTTTGAAATGTCTCATTTTTGAGTTTGCCTTTCAGTAACATTATGTGTATTCAGGAGTTTCTAAAAACCACTTCATGCATGCAGCATCCCCCAACTGCATCTTCTTATCAACAAGCTGGTATCAAAATTCAGGCTGTATACGATTTGGGGAAATTTTGTAATAAAGAATGGATTGCTGTTGTATTGTAATGACAACATGAAAAACTTGGAGTCTGTCTCCTTCATACGCACAAATGATCAGAGAGAGTGACCTGAAGAAGAGCTCTGTGTAGCTCGAAAGCTTGTCTCTCTCCCCAAGAGAAGTTGATCCACTAAAAGATATTACCTCACCCACCTTGTCTCTCTAAATTCCACTCTTAAGTCACATACATGTGCCTTTTTTCCTTTGTCTTTCCTCCTCTCTCTCTTTCTCTCCCACTACCCCCATAAGAATGTGAGTTGAGCCCACAGTGTCAGCCCAGATTTTTAGGCTTAACTCTGTATCTGTTTCCTTTTGTGGGTTTAAGTCAGACCCTAAATGTAACTTAAATGTTATATTTATGGTTGAATTATTTCTTTTTGTGCTCGTAAAGTTTAGAGATCTAACATGACATGCACATTGAAGTCCGACCTTCATCTAAGCCCCCAAAACCCATCAAACTAGAATCTCTCCTCGAAGACCCAGAAATTGCTTTCTAAATTGTTACATTTTATTGCAATAGTGCAGAAGGCTACATGCTAAGTGAAAACAATTTTTATAACAAGCTGTGCCCTGTTCATTTTCCAGGTATAGGGTTTTCTTTCATCCAGCCTAGGGTTGATAGAATATGTACCATTTGACATCCAAGTGAACTAATCACTATTGTTAAGATCAAACGTAAAACATTATTTGCACATCTGAAAACAAGGCCCTCTGATGTTTGTTGTTACAGGGGGAAGAGTCTTTGTGTGGTAGGGAAAAGAGCTGTGTACAAGAGCACGATTCCAATCCAGACAGATTTAGAACATGCCAGAGTTTTGAGATATTTGGATCAGCCTATATTGAAATGGGGTCAGATACAAAATTTAGATCTAGATTAAGATTCTGTCCCCAGCATCCAAAGTTCTTAGATGGTCAGATCCAGGGTGTTGATTTGGTGCCATCTCTAGGGCCAGCTAGTGCTCTGTTTTCTGTGTAATAAGAGGCCGTGGGCATGTGAACCTCCGCATTTCAACTGACTCTATAGTACTTCCCCCTCTTTGGAACCAGTCAATACGTCTGTTTGGGGTCAGGGTCCATGTCTGGGGAAGGTGAGGAGACTCAGTAAAATTGAGGAATACTGGATGGGACAGGAGGCAGGGAAGGGGGTGGGGATGCATATCCTCCCCAGGCTACCCGACTATGCACAGATTAGTCATGGCCAGAGAGGAGAAGTGTGTACCTGAGATTAAATTTTCTTATCTGGGTAGTCCACCCCCGTGGAGGTCCCATTCCCAGGGCCAGGGGCAGTCCCTGGTAGCATGGCTCCAATGGAGTCATTACCAGGGAACTGAAGAGAGCAGGTGTGGAAGAACAGGACCTCTTACAGAGGTCTTTGGTTTCCTGAAGATCCCTGGGAGTCTGCTAGGTTTGAGGCTGCGCCTAGAAGTCTTTTTCTTCCACTTCCCAGAAACCCTGCCTCCACAACAGGACAGTGTAGGAGGGATTTCTTCAATGAGATCCTTGTGGAGAATTTCCTCCCAGAGTTCTCTTTGACATGAACGAGCTGTGCTTTTTAGTGAAGAGTGAGTTTAAAAACAAACAGTAATTTTTGGCGACATAAAGGCCTAAGCATAAACTAAAAATGGCAAAGAGAAGGAATGATGGGGTAATGATTATAACTGGAGAAAGAACTTGTACGTAGGGAAACAGGCCAAAGCACAACCAAAAATGCATTTTTTTTTCCAGATTTGTGACGGAAATGAACTCCTTTATTGTTGTTCCTTTTGTGATTTCCCACCAAAAGCCCCCCAAACTGTTATTTCACACAGGTCTAGTCAAAAGCTCAACAAAGGGAATCTGATGTCAAAGTAGAAAACAAATATCCCCAAAGCTCACAAAATTCAAGAGTAGTCTCTCTTCCTTTAGTCAGATAGTTCCAACATATGCTCACAGGGCAGTAGAAAAAGCTAAGTCTAAATGGAGCATCAGACATAGCTGCAATGTTATCTACCTTAGATACAACAGATCAGATCTTGGGGGGGTGCTAATCTGCAGAGCGCAAGTCAGTGTGTCTGTGCTAAGGTGGCTGAAACCTCAGCTTTGCGTTTGAGTGATCTAGGCATGGACCTTGGCTGCTCTAATTTATATCTGTCTCTTGTGGCCACTGGGGGGCAAAAATGCATCTGAGAATTGCAGGTCAACCTAGCCACATCTGTTTTCCTCCAGCCACATTACTTTTCCTTGTCACACCAGCAACAGGGAAGGGAGGTGGTATAAGTCTCTTTATGTTGGTGCTACCCCACCATAAGATGTCCTTGACTCTGATGTGGCCAAATTGTGCTGGAGCACCTGGCCCTATGGTGGTTGTGAAGTGTTAGCAGCATCTGCACAAAAAAATGAGGGGAATCAAACTGGTGGTCTCTCTGACAAACTCCAAAGGAGCATTCTCTGACTGTAAATAATAATATTCCTAGGTAGAAGAGGGAACAGTGCTGGCTGTGGTAGCAGGACCTAAAAATAGGTACAGTGATTCATGGATGAGCAAGGAAATATTTTTAAATGAGTTCTGACAGTTTGGGGATACACTCAAATACTCAGCCAACTTACGTAATATTAAACAAACACCTGAAGTTCCCAATGTCCCTGCCTTGAATCAGCACCTCCTGCAGTTATTACTCTACTGATCTATATTTAGGCTTTGAGTACTAAAAAAAATCTAACATTATGCCTATGCCAATGCCAAGGAAAGAGCATCACAGTGCTTCTTGTACACCCTTAACATACACCGCCATGAGGGGATCGTGGATGAAGTCTGGCTCCAGGATAACTTCCTCTGAGATAAAATAACAACTGAGGTAGCAACCAGGCTCATTAAATCCAAATCTGTGACACATCTGCGCATATGCACATATATAAAATTGCAATAGCAGCCCTCTCATAACTATGATAACGGATACCACTAAGCTTATTTGGAATTGCTTGCTATGAGGGATGATGGTATCATGCTCTGCCTTCAATACCAAGTGCAGCTCTTAGTAGCACCTCGTGTAATGACTTTTCTCCCATAATGCATGCAATACAGAGCCTAACCTCCCTGAAGCGACAGCAAGCCTCATTGAAAATGGTTGCAGAGACACAGAGGACATGGAGAGTCTGACATTTGGAACAATGTTAAAATGATTCACTCTTTTCAAAGATACGCCAGACTGAGACACCCTACTGCTTTTGTCACTAGTACTGATAATTGGTTACATGCCCTTAGCACGATTGAGTATTGTAACTCCTCTGTAGGCTGATTAAGGTTGCCTAACCATCCCCTGAGCCATCTTGGTGGTGATGTAGTTGTACTGTTGGTCTAAAAATTTGTTGTCCAATCCAGTTTACAGTTGTTTCATGCAATCCCTGTGCTAACACTGAAAGAAACTAACTGCAGTTCATCTTGCTAATGGAGAATGTGTCTAATATCAATGCTAGTTTAAGGCAATCCGGGGCCCCAGGTGTCAGGATATCTGCGGGAGGGTGGCTGGGGCAGAAGCAAGATCTGGATGAGGCTGGGACAGGGGCAGGAGCAGGAATGGGTGGGGGAGCTTTCAGAACTACCAGGCAGCTGGGAATTCTCCCAACCAAGTAGCAATGTTGAGCAGACTGGAGTGGCTGTTTCCATTGGGAGCCTATATATCTGCCTTGGGGTCACCTGGTTAGGCCCTTGCTTGTGGATTCGCTGGGCGTGGTTGATAGGCCTGTGACAATCATAGGACTTGCAAGTAATTACCTCAGATGACTCATCCACTCAAGCTCAGGGATGACTCATCACACTGGGCATACCATAGCCCTTAAAATGTTCATACCTCTCCCCATTTACCCACACCACATCCCCTACATCCACAAACAAACTGCCAGGTGGATTTGTTTGTCAGGGCCAGGTGGATTCTGCATATAACCTAGGTAGAACTGCAGCTCCTGTGCTCTGTGGATTACAAAAAAACTATTTGTTGTATAGTTTCAGGTGGTTTATTTGTCACATGAATGGAAGGAAGAGACCACATTTTTTAGTGTGATTAACTTAAAAAAAAAAGTTTTAGAAACCAATACGTAGGGTGCAAAAATGTACAGTTTTCTTCCCTGCCTTCAGGGGAGGAGTTTTTTCCCCATCCCAAGTGCCTGTCAATATCCACACTCTCATTTGTAATATTAAATGAGATCAAGACAGAGAGCAACAGATTCCCTTCCCTGAATACTGTGCTTCACCTGGGGTTTTGCTGTGCAAATTCTGGCTCAAGTTCTGCTATATTACAGGGGTGCAAACCCAGAAGTGTGGAGTTGAAGTTAATGGTGTTACTCTAGAATTTGGCTCACTAGATGCTGCCATCTTTTTTTCTTCTCCAGGGAAATATTATTTGTGTTTGTCTGCTGCTAGCACAATGCAATTGTGGTCTGTGATTCCTCCTTGCTACCGCAATAGAAATAATAATAAACAAACAAGAAGATAGCAAAGTATGAATGATGCTGCCACAATGTAGGATGATTATGGAAAACTAGAACAAATATGATACCAGTATTTATTGAGCACTTGGAGCGGTACCTAAGAGTATGAATGAGTAGAGCTCAAGACACATTACAGGTGTAAGACATCACAATCAGTGACCTCCAGAAGACAGTACTATGATAATTTTTATGCAGGAATTCTGCAGAGGGTTTAACAAAACTCCAGATTACTTAAACCTGTGGAGTCTCTTCCAGCAGCTCTCATTGGCCTGGAGCGGCGAACCGCGGCTAGTGGGAGCTGCGATTGGCTGAACCTGTGGACGCGGCAGGTACGCCAACTGGCCCGGCCCGCCAGGGGTTTTCCCTGCACAAGTGGCAGAACAAGTTTGGGAACCACTGCTCTATAGCCTAGTAAAGAGAAGATGATAGAAGTTGATAAAGTACAGGTAGGAGCTGAAGAGAAACAGTCAAATGATAAGCAGCAAAGAGTCTTGTGGCACCTTATAAACTAACAGACGTTTGGGAGCATGAGCTTTCGTGGGTGAATACCCATAGTCCCATTCAGTTACATCTCATGAAGGCAGACAACAAAATTTGAAACATTTTATATGTGCTTGTACACAAATGCAAGAAGTCTAAGTACTAAGATGGGTGAACCTGAGTACTTGGTATTAAATAAGGATATAGATATAATAGGCATCCCAGAAACTTGGTGGAATTATGATAATCAATGGGACACAGTAATATCAGGGTAAAATATACAGGAATGACAGAACAGATCACACTGGTGGGAGTGGCACCATATGTGAAAGAAAGCATGGAGTCAAATACAGTAAAAATCTTAGATGACTCAAATGGTACCATAGAATCTCTGTGGATAGAAATTCCATGCTTCACTAATAAGAGTGGAGCAGTAGGAATATATAACCGCCTGACCAGGATGGTAACAATGATTGTGAAATGCTCAGGAAAATAAGAGGGGTTACAAAAGCAAAAGACCAATGATAATGGGGGAGTTCAACTATCCCCATATTGATTGGGAACATGTCACTTCAGGACAGGATGCAGAGGTAAAAGTTCTAGACTCCATTAATGACTGCTTCTTGGAACCCACAAGAGGAGAGGCAATTCTTCATTTAATTCTAAGTGGCACACAGCTGTGGTCCAAAAGGCAAATAAACCACTTGGTAATAGCAACCATAATGTAATTAAACTTAACATTGCTGTTTAGGGGAAAATACCAAGAAGCCCACCCAAGTACCATTTAACTTAAAAAATGAGGAGGCTAGTTAAATGGAAATTAAAAGGAACAGTCATGAGTGAAATGCTGCAAGGGGCATGATTTTTTTTTTTAAATACCATAATAGAGGCTCAAACTATATGGATACCCCAAATAAAAAAAAATGTGAGAACTAAAAAACCCACACAGCACCTCTATGGCTAAATAACAGAGTAACAGGTGGTTAGAGACAAAAAAGACATCCTTTCAAAATTGGAAGGTCAGTCCTAGTGAAAAAAATAGAAAGGAATATAAACTCTGGCAAGTCAAGTGTAAAAGTATAATTAGGTAGGCCAAAAAAAAAGAATTTGAAGAGCAACTAGCAAAAGAGGCAAAAACAAATATCACTTTGTCAGGCTTTCTGCTTAAAAAAAAAGAAATCAGTGGGGCCACTGGATGATTGAGGTGCTAAAGGAGTCCACAAGGAAGAAAAGGCCATTGCAGAGAAGCTAAATGAATTATTTGCAGCAGTATTCACTGTAGAGGACGCGAGGGGGATTCCCATACCTGAGCCATTCTTTTTAGATGACATATCTGAGGAACTGTCCCAGTAGAGGAAGTTTGGAACAAATTGATAACCTAAAGAGTAGCAAGTCACCAAGAGCAGATGGTATTCACCCAATAGTTCTGAAGGAACTCAAATATGAAACTGCAAAACTACTATGGTATGTAACCTATCGCTTAAATCAGCCCATGTATTAGATGACTGATAGATAGCTAAAGTAACACTGATCTTTAAAAAAAGGTTCCAGAGTCAATCCTGATAATTACAGGCCAGTAAACCCAACTTCAATACCAGGAAAATTGTTTGAATCTATAGTAAAGAACAGAATTATGAGACACATAATGCACTGGAAGAGTCAACACAGCTTTTCTAAAGGGAAATCATGCCTCACCAATCTATTAGAATTTTGAGCATGTCAATAAATGTAGAGAAGGGTGATCCACTGGATACAGTGGACTTTCAAAAAACCTTTGACAAGGTTCCTCACCAGAGGCTGTTAAGCAAAATAAGGAGTCATGGGATAAGAGAGAAGGTCCTCTTATAGAGCAGTAATTGATTAAATGATAGTAATGAAAAGGTAGGAATAAATGGCCAGTTTTCATGGTGGAGAGAGGTAAATAGTGGGTTCTGTACTGGGGCCAGTGCAGTTCAATATATTCATATATGATCTGGAAAAAAAATGTAGACAGTGAGGTGGCCAAGTTTACAGATGGTACAAAACAACTCAAGATAGTTAAGTCCAAAACAAAGTGGGAAGAGTTACAAAGAGATCTCACAAATGGGTGATCGGGCAAGAAAATGGCAGATGAAATTCAATGCTGAGAAATGCAGAGTAATGCATATTGGAAAACATAATTCCAACTATATTTACAAAATGATGGGGTCTAAATTAGCTGTTAACACTTGAGAGAGACATCTTGAAGTCATTGTGGATAATTCTCTGAAAACATCCACTCAGTGTGCAGTGGCAGTCAAACAAGGTAATAGTGTTAGGAACCATTAGGAAAGGGATAGATAATAAGATAGAAACTATCATAATGTCTTTATATAAATGCATGTTATGCCCACTCCTTGAATGCTGCATGCAGTCCTAGTGACCCTGTCTCAACAAAGCTATATTAGAATTGGGGGAAAATACAGAGAAGGACAACAAAAATGATTAGTGGGATGGAACAGCTTCCATAGGAGGAGAGATTAAAAAGACATGGACTGTTCAGCTTGGAAAAGAGATGACTGAGGTCTATGATAGAGGTCTATAAAGTCATGAATGGTGAAGAACAGGTGAACTAGGAAGTGTTATTTATCCTTTCACAAAACACACAAACTGGGGACCACACAATTAAATTAATAGGCAGCAGGTTTAAAACAAACATAATGAAGTACTTCTTCATGTAATGCGTAGTCAACCTGTGGTACGCATTGCCAGGGAATGTTGTGAAGACCAAATGTATACCTGGGATAAAAAAAGAATTAGTTAAGTTCATGGAGGATAGGTCCATCAATGGCTATTGGTAAGGCTACGTTTTAGTCACGGGTATTTTTAGTAAAAGTCATGGACAGGTCACGGTTAGTAAACAAAAATTAACAGCCTGTGACCTGTCCATGACTTTTACTTTATACCCCTAACTAAAACTTGGGCTGGGGGGCCATGGGTGCTGGGGTGGGGGACAGTGGCGTGTGACCTGGACCCCTGATAGTGTTGGGAGAGGGGGCCGGGTGACAGCATGTGGCCTGGGACCCATGCTGGTCTTGGGAGGGCGGGGAGAGTTCGTGGGGTTGGCAGGCTCCCTACCTGTCTCCGAGCAGCATGTCCCTGCAGCTCTTAGGGGGAGGGGTGGCCAGGGGAGCTCTCTGCGCTGTTCCCACCACAAGCACTGGCTCTGCAGCTCCCATTGGACAGGAACCGCAGCCAACGGGAGCTGCGGGCATGGGCAGCATGCAGAGCCACCTGGCTCCTCTGCTAGGAGCTGCAGGGATATGCTGGTGGAAGCCAGGAAGCCCCCTCCAGGTAAGTACCGCCATGCAACCCAACCCACTGCCCCAGCCCTGAACCCCCTTCCACACACCCAGACTGCTGCTGCTGGCCCAGGGTCTACCCAGCTCGAGCAGCCCCTGAGCCAGCAGCGGCCACCGCAAAAGTCCTGGAGGTCACAGAAAGTCACGGAATCCGTGACCTCCATGACAGACATGCAGCCTTAGCTATTGGCCAAGATGGTCAGGGACATGACCCCATGCTCTGGTTGTCCCTAAACCTCTGACTGCCAGAAGCTGGGATTGGGCAGCAGGGGATGGATCGCTCAATAAATTACCCTGTTCTGTTCAGTCTCTCGAAGCACCAGGCATTGACCACTGTCTGAAGATAAGATACTGGGCTAGATGGACCATTGGTCTGACCCAATATGGCCATTCTTAGGTTCTCAGCAAAATGAGAAATGGCTGGTTGGCGTATTTTTTCTTTTGTGTGTGCAATCCTTTGCTTGGATAGTATCTTTATAAAATGATATTTAGAGGTTTTCCATAGCTCTAGATATAAGCCTCCTGCCTCTAGCTAGTGTTGCTCTGTTATACTTGAGACAGGTCACATGGGACAAATCAGACCCTCCAGTGCTCTTGCAAGAATTAAGATGACCACAAGAACAGCACATTTCTCAAAGTGTCGGGTGGTGAACTATGTAAGTGTCATGCTGTGTTTAAAAGCAAAACTTGTACTGTATCTATTTTGTAAAAATGAATCTTGAATAAAAATACTTTTTTTAAGGCTTCTTTAACTCCATTAACACAGCTGTTAAGAACATAACCACCAGACTGTTTATTTTTTGTGGGAATTCTTGGCAATCATACAGAGGATGCTTTTTCGCCCACTTATTTGCTTCTCCCTCCACTAGAGGCAGAAATTTAGCAGTTTTTCTGTCCATGAGAATAGGTCTTGTTACAATCTGAAAGCTGCCATCAGTGCTTTCCACTCAAGTCAATCACAGGGGTAGCTACAAGAACTTGAGCTCTTACCAGTCCCTTCACACTAACACAGAGGACCAAGTCTTGCAGTCCTTACTCTCACTTAATAGGAGTTTTCCCCATATAAGGACTAATGAATTTAGCTTGTAGGCTATAAGTACCACATATGTATTACACATCCAGTTTTAAATTCCACCATGCACTGTGACTGTGTGTGGCTGCGTTCACCCCCTTTAATCTGCTCTGGCAATGCAATCCATTGTGACTTTATCTCCTGATACAAACAGTAACACACTGTCTTTTTCACTTTGTGAAGTTTAAAACCAGAATTAGTGAGGTCTTTCACTGAATGTTCAATAGGTCAGCCCCTCTAGTCAGACAGCTAGCACACAAAATGTTCTTGTATTAGGGTATTTCTCCTAGAGTTGTGAAAACTGTTTTGTAATAGAACCATAAACTACAGGAAACTTACCTGGCTTGGTGTTTTGGTACAAACATGATAATCAGCCCAGATTAATCAAAAGATTAGTGATGTTTCGTGATTTTTATGTGATTGCAGATCCAGAGCAAAACTGGCTTGACTGATGGCTTTACATCTAAATGAGGGGAAAATTAATAATTCTGCATGGTTTCAGTGCAAAAGGAAGTGACCTCACAGCAGTTGTGAATGGATTTTGATTTGAGTTTGAGCTTTGTTGAAACCAGAAATGCAAAGTAAAACTCGGAGGCCTTGTCTACACTACCATGGTAAATCAACCTAAATTATGCTACTCCAACTTAGGTCGACTTACTGTAGTGTCTACAGAAAGCTGCATTGATGGCAGATGCTCTCCCATTGACTTACCTTAATCTTCCCGTTCTGGTGGAGTACCAGAGTCGACAGGAAGGCACTCTGCGGTCGATTTAGTGGGTCTTCCCTACACCCACTAAATTGACCCCTGCTTCATCTTTTGCAGCAGCGTCTATCCCCAGTAAGTGTAGACATGATTTTTTTTATTCTCATTCAGGCCAAGTTAAGGTTTGCACAGTCCTCTGTAGACATAAACTACACTATTGCTGCTGCCAGTAGCTTACATGCCAAGATGAAAATAAGAGAGGCCAGATTCTGATGCCCTTACTTATGAATGATATTTTACTCCATAAGTACTCCACTAATACCAAAACCAAAACATATTTATCAATAAGTGAACAATATTTTGTGCAAAGTTTGTACAGAGGGGAAGTTAATATATTTTTTTTAAATCTATTAGTGCTTACTTTTCTCTTTACAATGTCATCTTCCCCCAGCAAAGTTTCAAGTCTAGTAGGTACAAATGCTCAAACGGGAGGCAACAAGACTTGCTCCCCCCACCTCTGGACAAAGTTTTGTACCTTGCGTTAGAAAATTTTTGACCAGCCTATTCTACTCATCTATCAAAACTGTTTTTGATGGTAAAGTATGGTTTTGACAAAATAGGTTTTTTGTTTTTGTTTTGTTTTGTTTCGCCTCCCCCCCCCCGCCCCATGGAAAGTATCTGCTTTCTGTGGGAAAAGTTGACTTTGCATCCACAAGGTAAACACCCGATAACTCAAATATTTTGACTGAAAATTATTTTTTTTAAAAATAGTTAATACTGCCGTGATGCTTCCATTTGTGGGCTGAGTTCCTCAATCAGAATATATTTCTTATGATGCACTGCTGACAAAGACTCAGTGATGCACGTGGTGGCTTCTGGAAAGGGAAGGTCTTAGTGTGTAATGTAAGATGAAGTCTGGCTGGGGACCGTGGCCCATAGAAGAGAATGGGAACAGGAGCATGAGGCATCTGACCTACAACTCCCATCAGGCATCCTAGCGGGATTTCTGAATTTTTTTTTTTTAATTTTCAGCAAATCCCTTTTACATTTCCTTAAATTGGACACTCAAAAAATATGGTACATAAAATCACCAGTCACTTTTGAAAACTTGGCCCCAGAATATATTTCTAGGCCTAGAATTGACTAGATCTTATGTAAATCACTTAACTTTTATATATTTGTTTTTCCCCATCTGTAAAATAGTGCTTACCTTTGCAAAGTATTGCAGATGAAAAACATTATATGAGAACTAATTATTATTAAACATGAGCTTATATGAGTAATTAGGAAAAATTCTGTGAGGGGTATGATTTGATCTAGTCTTAATTTGATCTCAGTATTTCCAGTATTCGATGTAGTAAGAATAAATTTTGTTTTAAGGCAGTACTATTATTTTAAACATTGCAATTTAGGTTTCAGAATCTCTGTAGAAAAGTAATGGTGGCCTTTGAGAAACATGAGTTCAGTGCTAAAATGGCGTATTTCAACGTTCAGAATCAGGTATTCAGAATATGTTGGGAGGGGCGGGGGTCCAACATGCTCTAGCTTCATTAGTAAATATAGATTTAGAACTGCTATGAAAGGTTAAGCTAAATTGCCCATCACAGTTCAGTGGCTTGACTAACCTTAGTAAACAAAAGTCTTTTAACCTTAGTACAGTGGTGATGTGAGTTAATGGTGCAATTGTCACCTTATAATAACACAACTCCATGTGAAGTAAGTTGTCCATAGGCAATTGTTTCCTGCAGAGATGATGGCTTGCAGTGATACAGCCCAGTGGGCAATCTTGAGTGAAACTGTCTGAGATTTTACAAGGGCCAGGCTGTTAATTTGTGCCATCACTGCAAGTCACTGTAAAGAAACCTACTGCTATTGTTGCTGATGGTCTCATTTTAAAAATAATTATTTTAAACATTAAGAAGGTATATTTTCCAAGGAGTGTACAGGAGTTGGGGGACACAATCCCCATCAACATCAATGGGGATTGTATGTCTAAACTCCTGCAATGCTTCAAAATGTCCACCAATGTAATTTCTTAAGAGACGAACATATCAGAGATAAGGACGTAGGGGAGTATGGATACAGGAATAAAGGACTTCATACTTCTCTAATACTACATGATTATTTACTTGCTCACACACTTATCAATTCCCATGCTGTTCTGTTCTCTTTCCTGTGTTTTTCTTGGCTATCATACTTTCTATCTCCTCGCTGTTTTGTGCACAATTGTTGGTGGAATTCTGATGGCGCTTATTTTGTGTCCAAACAGTTCTAGCTTCCCCTTGCCATATGGTCATCCTCATGTTCCCATTTGCCTCAATCATCCATTTTGTAGCTGCTTGAACGTCTTAATTGATCTCATGAGCTATGTTAGGGATTTATAACAGACATCGGCATTATTCATTTCACAGGCACATATCTGAGTTGTTCCACCTGATTGGATGTCCATACCCCGCTCACACAAACTTGTACCCAAAACCTTTTGTCTCTGTCATAATATTATAATCTTCAAACTGCGTGCAACTCTACAATGACCAAAACTATAAGGTCTGGGTTCTGAGTAGTTGCTAATGTAATGTTCTCCATAATGCATTATATTCAAGTACCATTTCTTAGTGTCATTTTTGCCAGCAGCAAAAGTTGAAACCAATCTTCAACAGCTGCGTAATTCCCAATCTGTTACTCAGATTTCCAGATTCCAAAATAGGGTAACTGCAGCAATTCCAAGTCACAGAGGCCATTTTGCAGAGAGTAAAGCTAGATGAACTTTCACTACCTGGATGCACTAGTACCAACCCATATCTGCAGACCCGCACCATATTATAATTTGAGGGGCAATGGTTTGCAATGGGATAAATTGGCTACCTGCCAGCATTCACTGCCATGTTTCTGAATTAGTTAGTATGCACAATGTATAGGGGAAACTCATTGCTCCCATTATTGCCTTACTCCTCTCACATTGTTACTACTGCGTACCTACCCTGGAAACCAGTTCTGTATGTGGATTCTTCCACTTAATACATGACATACCTGGAGTGATACAAAAAAGTCTTTTCACAAGCGTACACTGGAACTTTGTAGATACTGCTTAACGCTGATCCTGAAATCTGCGGTAGCAGGTACACCTCAGCTTGAGGTCACAATCATAATATGGTCATTCCTGGTCAAGGCTGGCCTTAGGGATAGGCAATCAGGGCAGTCACCCTGCGTGCCAACTTCCAGGGGTACCAAATTGTTTTGCTGATCAGTGGGGAAGGGTCGAGGTCGGGTTGAGGGTGGTTGTTAATTTTTTTGCTGAGCTACTCGAAGGGCACAAAAAACATTTTCTGCCCTGGGTGGCAAAACACATAGGGACAGCCCTGATCCTGGTCCTTTATGCCTGAACCATCCATTCTGGTCCTGAATAGCTTGATCCACTTGTGGTCAGGAAGTGAGGGTCCTCTGGACAGCGCAAGAGACTGAGAACTCCTGGTTCAGGCCTTTGAATAAGTTTTTTGTGCCTTGGTTTGCCATCTGTAAAATGGGGATCATACTCTAATGACCAAAGTATGTTGCATTCTAATTCAAGTTTGTAAGGTATTTTAATATTCTTGGGCAAAAAATAAAAATGATTATTTTTAAAGGGTTACATTGAGCTTTTAGTCTGATCCCTGAGTTAGAGGTTGGTGCATAGTAGCCCAAGAGAAACACTTGATAGGAATGGGCCAGTGAATGGGGAATAATTATATCACCTCTTTTGGGGGTGCACAACACTTGCTCTTTGAATCTGGCACATCCCTCCCCAGTTGCTTACAGGGTGGACATCGGGTGCAAAGTCCTGGCCCTATTGAAATCGATGGCAAAACTCCTGTTCATTTTAATAGTGTCGGGATTTTGCCCTGAGCGCTCAGACCTTGCTCTTCCCCCCTGCTTCCTGGTGCCCAGATTGGGTATCCAGGTACTTTTATACGGCACATACCCATTCAAGAGGTCAGAGAAAGAGGGGGCTTCACTTCCTGGGTGGCTGCATAGGAAATGGTAAAATTAAGCCCTGATATTCATAGACATTTAGGGCTGGAAGGGATCTTCAGAAGTCAAGTCCAGCCCCCTGCACTGAGGCAGGACCAAGTAAAGCTAGATCACACCTGACAGGTGGTTGTCCAACCTGTTCTTAGAAACCTCCAATGATGGGTATTTCATAACCTCCCTTGGAAGCTTATTGAAGTGCTTAACTGCCATTATAGTTAGAAAGTTTTTCCTGATACGTAACCTAATTTTCTTAGGCTGCAAATTAAGCTGTTTACTTCTTGTCCTCTCTTCAAGGACATGGAGAACAACCGATCATCGCCTTTTTTTTTTATAAAAACCCTTAACATATTTGAAGGCTATCATCAGGTACCCACTCAGTCTTGGTTTTTTTCCCAAGGTTAAACATGCCAAGGTTTTTTAACCTTTCCTCATTTTTAACCTTTCCTTTTCTCACTTTTTTGTGCTCTCCTCTGGATTCTCACTGATTTGTCCACATCTTTCTTCAAGCCTGGTGCTCAGAATTGGACACGGTGCTCCAGCTGAGCCAAGTAGATCAGGACAATTACTTCCCCTGGCTTACATTTCACATTCTTATTTGTACACCTCAGAATGATTTTAGCCTTTTTTGCAACTGCATTATATTGTTGAGCCACATTCAATTTGTGATCCACTATAAAAACCCAGATTCTTTTCAGCAATGCTACTGCCTAGCCAGTTACTCCCCATTTTGTAGTTGTGCATTTTTTAATTCCTCAGTGAAGCATTTTGTACTTGTCCTTTATTTAATTTCCTCTTGTTGAATTCAGACCAGTTGTCTAATTTGTCAAGTTTGTTTTGAATTCTAATCCTGTCCTTCATAGTGCTCGCAAACCCTCCTAACTTGGTGTCATCTGCAAATTTTATAAGCAACTCTCCATTACATTATCCAAGTCATTAATGAACATATTGATTAGTAGTGGACCCAAGACAGTCTCCTGCAGTATCCCATTAGATATACCTTCCCAGTTTGACAGAGAACCATTGATAACTACTCTTTGAGTATGGTCCTTCAACCAGTTGTCCACCCACCCTATAGTAATTTCATCTAAACCGCAGGAGAATCTCGTGTGGAACTGCCAAAAGACTTACTAAAATCAAGCCATCTCACATTTAATGCTTCCTTCCTTATCAACTAGGCCAGTAACCTGTCAAAGAAAGAAATTAAGTTGGTTTGGCATGATTTTGTTCTTGAGAAATCCATAGTGGTTATATTCCTTATAATCCTATTATCTTCCAGGTGCTTACAACTTGTAATTAATAATTTGTTCCAGTATCTTTCCTCTACTTTTTTTTTGTAGGATTCCTTTTTGATTTTCAGATAATTAAAGAGCTCATGATGGCCTCTTGCTAGTCTTCCTATTTTTCCTTCACATCAGATTAGTTTGTAATTGTGCCTTTAATATTGTCTCCTTGAGAAACTGTCAGCTGTCCTGACCTCTTTTATCTCTTAGATTATCTTACATATGAGTTCTCTGAGTTGGTTAAAGTCTGCTTTTTTTAAAGTCCATTGTCCTTATTCTGAGGCTCTCACTCCTTCCTTTCCTTAGAATCTTACCAGCATTGCCTTCCACCTTCAGATTTGCTACCAATTCCTGCCTGTTGGTCAGAATCAATTCTAAAATGGTTTTCCCCGTGGTTACTTCCTCGACTTTCTGAAACACAAAAGTTGTCTCCAATACATTCCAAGAACTTATTGGAGATGTGTTTTGCCATATTACTTTTCCAACAGATGTCTCGGTAGTTAGTCCCCCATTACTGCCAGACCTTGTGTTTTGGATATTTGTTGTTTATCCTAAAAATGCCCCCATCCACCTCCTCTTCCTGCTTTCATGGTCTGTAATCAACCCCTATTTCACCCCTTTTTTAACCCCCTGTATTTTTACCCAGAGAGTTTCAACAGGTCTGCCTCTCACCTACTTCTGGACTTCAGAACAAAAGTATATATTCCTGAGGTATAGTCTCCCTTTTTATCCTTCCTGTCTTACCTGAAAAAAGCTATATCTATCTATCTATCTATCTATCAATATTCCAGTTATGAGACTTCTGTGATGCCAATTGAATCCTAATTTAGCTTATGTACTAATGCATCCTGTTTATTCCCCATACACCTCTACCCTGGTATAACACGACCCTATATAACATGAATTTGAATATAACGCAGTAAAGCAGTGCTCCAGGGGGGCGGGGCTGCGCACTCTGGCGGATCAAAGCAAGATCGATATAACGCGGGTTTATCTATAACTTAGTAAGATTTTTTTTGGGCTCCCGAGGACAGCGTTATAGCGGGGTAGAGGTGTACTTCTTGCATTTGTATATAGACATCTACGATGTTGAGCACATTTCCCCACTGATTTCCCTCTTATTACTCCTATGACTCTATTATAATTTTCCACGTCCCCCATTCCAATATCTAGCACTCTATTAAGGTCACCTTTTACTATGTTAACCTGTGGATTTTTGTCACCTTCCCCCTTTGAACCTAATTGAAAGCCCTCCTCACTAAGTTGGTGAGTCAGTGCACAAAGATGCTCTTCCCCTTCTTGGTGAGGTGGACTCCATCTCTTCCCAGCAGCCTTTCTGTCTGGAACAGCATCCCAGGGTTGAGAAAATGTGTCAAGGTTCAAGGAAAAGTGGGTCAATCTTCAGTGTCTTATGTTTTTCCTTTTTGTGCTTGGAAGATAACAGACAAAAACCTGCTAGATTTTTATGTTAAAATAAAATCTACCAAGTAAACATGTATCCATAAAATTGCAGCACAAAGATAGCAATACACTCATTTATTGACTTGGCAATCTAAAACTGCTATGACTATTGCTCATCATTTTACTTTCTTCTATAGAAACTGCATGAGCGATTAGAAGCCTAACTGTCATACTTAGAAGCTGAGCAAAGCTTAGCACTGGGTCTGTATTTTTACATAACACTAAAACAGCTGGTTTGGATTTAAAAAAATTCTATTTTTATTAGAACACTGACTCTTGTTTATCGTTATTGATTTTATTGGGTTATTATTGACTGACTGCACCCCATGGGCCTATTAGTGAGACGCTAGTAAAGCATTAAAGGAAGATTTAGGCTTTTCAGTGCTTCATAATTGCAACCTTTTGGTTTTATCAGAGAGTTTTAGATTTACAAACATGGACAGTTTCACTCTAAAGGCCAAAATCCTATCTTCAGTTATACCTGTGTAACCTAACTGAGATTGCACAGGGTGAAAACCAGGCAAGAATTTAGCCTAGATTTGTTTTATTCTATTATAACTTGAAAAATACCAAATTGTAGGGGTCCCTTTAGTGCCTTTGTGGAAAAGTTTTCATATCTAACTCTCTCTCTAGAATTTTTTACATCAGCCTTGTTTAGCTATGGCCATTGATTAGCATTAGAAATTGGTCTAAGGCCAGAACAAAATTTCCCCAAAGTTCAGAATGGTTTCTAACATTTGAAAATTTCTTCAGTGGGTGACTTTTTTAAATAATTCAGGCATTGTCTCTCATTTGCTAGATTTTTTGTGTGTGTGTTCTGGTGGATTGGAAGTTGTTTTTTTTTCTTCTTAGAAGGATGAGAGAAGTTATTGTAGCTCTTTTTTCTATTTATGAATCCACATCCTGATTTCCACTGAGATATTTGTTATCTGCAATAATTTCCTGAATAATATATATTGCTTATTTGCAAACAATTCACTTCAATTATAGCTTTTGCTGCTCCTTGTATGTGATATTAGTCTTGCAATCAAGGAGCAGAACAACTTTTTTTTAAAGGAAACATCAAATTATGAATAACCCACTTTTGATACTAATTTTCAGCCTATTCACCCTTTGCAAAACTGTCAGGATTTGTAAACATATTCATAAGTAAGTCACGTGAGCAAAAAATAAAATGACCCCATAAGTGACACTGGAGCAAACTCATTGCTTTTATTCACAAAAATACCTACAAATCACTTTGTGCTATTTGACCCATCTCTGTTTGAGACATTTATTTTGTATTCATATGAACCAGATGATGCATGCCACTCACTTAAAGCTCAAACATGCAAATTTGGTGAACTGTTTAATTGACCACATCACTGTGCTTTTACAGAATCCTCCTCAGTCTTTCCACTGCTTTCAGTGCTGTTGATCACTCCCTCTTCCTGGACAGCCTGCTGTCCCTTGGCACTTACTCTCTTGATGGTCGTATCTCTCTAACCAACTCTTCAATTTCTTCATTGGTGGGCCCTCCTCATCCCTATTCATCTCTCTGATGGGGTCCCATAAGGGTCAGGCCTTGTTCCTTCCTTTTCTCCCTCTATACCCTATCCTAGTGACCTCATCTGGGGTCATTGTCCTGGCTGCTGCACTAACATATAAAACATCATACTCTCAGCCCTGAAAATTTTACAAACTGATAAATAGAAAAGAGTAGCAAAAGGGGGGTGTGATACAACATGCAGAGTGACCAGGGTGATAACTGCCATAGCAAATGCTGATTCCATGTTTTTGTGACTGTTGAGGGAAAGGAGCAAGGGAAGGTTGTAGAGGGACATGGAGGTCAGAAGGAATGAGGCTGGCAGTGCAGGTACTGCGAGGATGAGGTAGGGTAATGAGGGGAAATCAGCCAATTAGAAAACAGGAATGTCTGTTCAGAGTTCAAACTGAAGAAAGCTGAATCTGATGAAAATCCCCGTGTCCATAAATGAGCAAGCAAAAGTGATGGGAGTGGCAGGGAGGACCTGATTGGGCATCTCCTTGCTTTCCTGCTGTTGCTCTGCTGCCCCTGTCTTTTGGGGAATTCTTCTGTGGGCTGGCTCCCTCTTTATGAGAACAGCGAAGGAATTAGGCTAGTGTTGTCAGAGCAAGGGGAAAAAATCAACTTGCAGTAAACATGAAAAAGAAGAAAATTTGTTATGAGTTATCTCTATTGAACCTATAACACTGAACAAAGATGGTTTCCTTAATAGCTCTGATAAAATAAAAACAAGTGTCAAAGTGATGACTTCACAATGTAAAACACATCTGCAGAGATATACAGAGATGGGAACTAATGGGCAAATTTCATTCTGCCTATGGTCAATAAGCCTTCAGGGGAACTGCAGGAAAATGACATTGCCTGGCATTGGGGAGACAGACATCAACAGGCATTTGAGCAGTTAAAAGGACTGATCACATGTCCATCAGTTTTAAAATAGTAGAGTTTTAAATAAGCCAGCTGCATTGCCTGTGAAGGGTGAGATGTCTCCCTTGTGCTGGCAGAACAAGTACTTGCATGTATTGAGCTCCCTGGACAAGGTAGACAGTACAATATACCCCGAGTAAAAAAAGGAGGTGCTACTAACTGGTTAGTTGTCTTACCTTCCATCAATTATATACGAGTGAAAAAAAATACATGTAGAAATGCTCATGGATCACTTGAAAGTTTGTTTTTGGGTGTTGGTACAGTTAACAGTAAATGCTGCAATCTTCTCTCCAACCAACCTAACTTGTGAATGCCTTATTAAACTTAATAGTGCAGGAAGTGTATTGGTAAGTTTGTTCAGATACTGGGTCTTAATTTGAAAAGGGCTCTAATATTGCCTTTGAATTCTAGTGAGGGTGGAGTTGATAGCAGCTAGACATCTACCATGGCTGTTTAATTTGCTGGTACAGTCAGACAATGAGATCTGTAAACACACAGCTGCATGGGCCCACAGTTGTGTGCTTATCATTAACTGCAGGTGCAAAGCTGTGGATGCTAAATTAGAGGATGGGTCAAGGATCATTTAAAAATTTGGTCCACTGCAGTCTGAATGCCTTCAATGCCTACTTCTCAGGAAGAGATTTGGTGTGTTTGCATTTACAGTCTCTCAATGTTACTCAATCAAATCACTCTCTAGGACAGACCAAAAAAATCTGCCTGTAAGACAGAAGGTATTTTGAGGTTCCAGGACTGTGTGTCTAATATTACATTGTGTGACTTAAATGAGCCAGATCTGCAGAGCTAAAAGGCTAGCAAATTGTCTCACTGTGTCCATCCAGAGCTGGAGAGTTACGGGTTTTTCTTCTTCTCAGGTTTTCCATGAACTCTACATGTAGTTTTCAGTCCTCTGATCATATAGGCTATGGAAGATCTTTATTATTAGATATCCCTGATTTTAAACAAACTTTATAAAAAAAAAAAAGTCCCATCCACCTGACCAAATAAGTGTTCAACTCCCTTAACACATTTTTTAAGATAGTATTAGACATAAAATATGAACCCATCAATATACTTCATGCAGTAGCTGTACCTGTATGCAGTATTAATCCTAGATTTCTGAGAAAGTCAATAATCTATTTGTATTCAGCTAAACCAGAACTCTCATGCTAGGCCAGACAATACAACTCAATGGCTGCTTCCTTATAACAATAAGCTCTACAATCTTACATTAGTTGAATATCAAATAATCTGACTAACCACAAACCAAAAAGTCCAGAAGAGTTTATAATTACAGCAATTAATAATGAGTTATTTCTGCAGAGTGGTTTTTTGGATGTACAGACTACGCTAAGCTTTTCAGTAGTTAGGGAGGAAAGAGTGAGAGTGAGTGCTTTTCCCCCCCCCCTTATCTAAACCTTTTGATAAATTTAAAAATGCAAATGTTTTTCTGAAGACATGAAAATCTTTAACAGTAAATAAGGATGTTGAAGATGAAATCAGCACACCTAAGAATGCTGTAAATTTGATTTGGGTGAAATTTTTCAGTTAAAACTTTTGGGGGGCAAAAGATCCAAATTCAAGAACACCAATCACTTTGCTAATTTGTGTTGGTTTGGCCAAATTTTCAAACCCCCTTCCCCCAAAAAAGAAGAAATCAGAAAGTCAAAATGTCTCCCCTTGACATTTTTAAATGAAACATTTTGATTTTTTTGTTTAAATGTATTAAAAAATTCAAAACCATGCAAACAGGTCAAAATCAAAACAAAGCATTTCATTCAACCCAAACAATGATTTTTACTTTTCAATTCGCCAAAACTTTTTGAAAATTTTCATTTGTCTGCCCAAAGCTATTTTTTTTTACTTTCCAAAATTTGCCACAAACTGAAAAATGTGTTATTTTCCCATCTGTACTGTAAGTATAGCAGATGGAGAGGAGGGATGGTCCATTGGGTTGAGCCCTAGCCTGGAACCTGGGAGACCTGAGTTCCCTGCTCTCCCACATGTTTCCTGCATGACCTTAGGCAAGTCACTTATCCTCTCTGAGCCAATCTGTAAAACAGGGATAATGGCACTCAAATATTAAGGTGATGGGTGCTATATAAGTACCTAAGAGAGATGATAACACTAAGTTATCTAGTTTGCCTTTGATTCATATATTTCATAATTCCTTTTTATGTTAACGAGCATCATGTGTATGCATTTCTAGAATAACAGACCAGTGAAAAAAGACACATAACAATCCCTATGTTGTGCAACACACATGGTATGATATATGAAGCAAGAGTATGGCTCGTCTTTCACATCCCCCTGCCATCTCTTTGTTTTTTCTTCCTTATCCTTTTCACACCCTACTTCCTCCTTCACTACTTTCCCATGTTCCTTTTTTTCTCCTCCTATCCTTTCTTCTTCTTCTTCTCTTTTTCTTCCCATCTTTTGCTCTCTTCCATTTTGTTCCTCTCTCTCCTCCCTTATTATTTCTTCTTCCTCACATTATTTTTCTATGAACTCCTCTATAATCCTTTCCTTGCCAGTTTTAACAGTCCATAATTTCAAATGGAAAATCTGCCACCAGAGCCCCCTCCTCCACTAACATTAATGACTGCTCTAGAAAGCCTGCCCTGCCCTCCATCATCTAATTTCAAACACTGAGGGGGCAGATAAAACAGATGGTTGGCACAGGGGAGGATGATTCACTGCTTGAAATCATGGTGCAACATTTCTGAAATTGGTGAGAGAGGCAGGCCTGACATTTGACAGAGCCATGTAAAAATTGCATGATCCAGACAAAGTTCAGTTTAATCAGCTTGACTCTTATTTTCCAGATGCATTGATCAGAGGATTATAACTCTAAGATTATGTTAAGAATATACCTGTTCCCAACACACCACAATCATTTTAAGCAATATGATTCTATCTCATGATGCCATGATCAGAGCGATGCTGTAAATTGAGCATGCTCCACTTCTATTTCATCCTAGTGGGTTTTTTTTCTTTTTCTTTTTTTGAGTTGGTTCAATCCCCTTCTCAGTCAGTGAGGGGTATAGATTTTCACTTTCCAAATTAATAAACCTGTTTGCTCCTTGATTCTCTGCCTGATTTCTCCATGAATTTTGTGGTTAAAATTGCAAGCCCTTAAAAGCAAACAACTAGAAAATTGCAAAGGCTAAACTCTACAAAATGTACCTTATCAAACAGAAGCATTTGTATAAGATACCATGGTCATGGTAACATGTGAACATAAAGACAGAATGACCCAAAATTAATTATGATGATATTGTTAGAAGAAGAAAAAACCCTCAAGAAATAAATTCTCTTCCTATACCTCTATTGCAGTATTTTTGGCAATTCTGGACACATCAAGAATGGGAAACATGTCAGGGTATGAAAATGAAAAATACTTCTTATGCAGTAAATGTAAGACTATGCAGATTCTTTGGATAATGGCTAACATTTTCAAAAGTGATTTAGGCACATAGGAGCCCAATTCTCATAGGCAATGGAATTTATGTTCCTAACCTACTCTAGGCACTTCTGAAAATTTTACCTGTTGTCTCAAGTTGTACTTGAACTTGAACCAAAGCTTTTTTTATGTGTACATTTCTGATCCTCCCCCCCCCAATATTTGTCAGCTTCACACCCTGTCATGTATCCTGGTTCTATAGCTAACCAGAATTTCCAAAAATACTGCAGGCGGCTATTCCTGTAATATTTCCAACCTGGCAGAAAGCAAGATGCACTGACAATTTCATCCTCCATAAAATACCATTTTTTTTCCTTAAAAGAATTCTAGCCCACTTTTACAGTTACAGGAATTTTGGGTTGATAGTTCAGATGACCTGTAGATAAGCATCTAAACTCTAACGTTTTAGGTACTTTTTGGAAATGAACTTCTGAATCTTTCCCCATAACTACTTAAAATTAAAATATACTACGTGTTTAATTATTGTCTTAATAAAAAGATTACTACTCGGTCTTACTGGGGTCCCGTACCCAGAAATCCCAGCTATAAATTTATTTGAACTTTGAGGGGGAGAAGATGACACTGACTTTAATGGCTTAACCAACAGCTTTGATTCAAATATTCCAGACCTGTGGGAAGGGGTTCAAAATCCAGATTTGGATCCAGATTTTCTAACCTTGGGGACCATTTCTGAGTATTCCAAATGGGATTAATACCTGGAGATCTACAAACATGCAGTCTAGAATTGTGATAGATGAACATCAGAGGCTTTAGAGGTTTAGTTCAGACAAGCCCATCGTAATTCAGATGTTTCTCCAAACTTTCTGACTTCCTTGTTCTTCAGAACAGGCTGGGAAACCTTCTCCACCAGGAAACACAGTAATGTGAACATTAAAAACATTTTGTAAGGTGGTAAATGAGGTTCCCGCCACATGGGGAGCAGTAGCAGTACTGGGAGGAGCTTGGAGGGAGCAGACTCCTTCTACAAAACGGCCAGCACCAGTCTGGATGGGAGCCAGTGGCCTTCCCTTCACCTCTCCATAAGAACAACAGTAGCAGCCAGGATAGATTGGAGGGAGCAATTTGTGAAAATACCCAGGCTCTCTGTTTCCTTTCCTCAGCCAGCACTAATTGAAATCAACAAGAGCTGCAGGTTCACCAGCAATTCTGAAAATCAGCTGAAATTTACTTGGGTGCCTAAATATGGATTTCGGAGTCACTTTATGCAGCCAAGTTAGCAAATGCTGGTCTTAATATCCTTCTGAAGGACTTTTGAGGGATTGTTTTGGAAATACATGAGACTTTTACTTTCACCAGGCAAGTGAGGAGATTATCAATCTATCAAGTCACCCTAAATTAATTTCCACACTTAATGTGAATGCATTTTAAAATAACTTAGAAATAAGTTTTAAAAAAAAATCTTAACCCTATTTTTCTGCCAAGTTCTTTGACCCTGCATGACGCTAAGTGCTTCTTGCTACATGCTGTTGCTGGAATTTTGAAAGGAGCTTAGGGGAGTTAGGTGCCCAGATCTCATTGAAAATTACCCTAAATATCTTCAGCTTTCATTGGATGAAATACTGGCTCCATTGAAGGCAGTGGGAGTTTTGCCATTGACTTCAGCGGGATCAGGATTATACCCATCAACCTCAGTTTCCTTAGCCCATTGCAGGAGGTTGTTTCTTTTTGGCTTTTAAAAATGTATTTAGGATGAAAACAATTTAAGCTGTAAGGTTGTATTAACAAAACCCGAATTCCTCATTATTATAGTGTAATTGACAGGAAGGACTGAAATGTAAAAGGAAAATACTGTCCATCAAGCATTTAATTTTTTTATATGATGATAATCCAAAGTCACCAAAATAAGTCATGCTGTTTAAAGAAGTATATGTAACATTTCTCTTATGTCCTTATTTTAATGTGTTGGCTCCTAAAACCAAGCAGCTTCACAATTTATAGAAAGCTACAGTACTGAATGTGTTTGTCCTTTCCCACCGATCTGAAACTTCAAAGGCTAGATAGCGCTTTACATGAAACACAACGTAATGATTTTATCTCACAATGGATTCTGGGAATCTTTCCTATCTGATGCTGCTGAATATGACAAATAAAAGGAGTTTCTGTATTCCCAGCCATAGTCATTTAGAGCATGTTACTGAATAAACACTCCCATTCCACTGTCACTGAAAAATACGGGGTGGGGGCGAAGCGGGAAAATCATTACTTTGGGAGAGGAGGATTTTCTTTGTTAATACAATCATGTTTGGCAACATTTAGTTCAGAAGTGTGTTGTACTGCTCTCTACAAACTGCTGCAGTAACACATTTTGCTGTTTCCCGGAATACTGCTTTTGCTTTCATTTCATAAAGATCAAGGAGTAGGTGTGGTGTCATTATGGATAAAATATTAATTGTTAATCTAAGTTTTGTGGCAGTTTAGGCCTTTGGGAGCTTAATGGTGTGACATCAGGGTGACATCATAATTAAATATTTTTTCTTGTGGAAGTAAGACAGGTAGAGAACCTGCATCTCTTGTACACACCCGCCTTTTTACTGTAGCATACTTTGAGCTGCTGATGCAATGCAATATAGAAGAAAGCATTATGAATAGCAGAAGGACTGCTGGGTTGACTTTTAATCAAGTCAGCAGCAGAGCTGGGAGTACAGGTATCTTGTCTCTCAGTCCCTTTTGCTAACCAGTGCATGGCACCCATTAATGATATAACTAATGCTGAATCTAGGAGCCTCCAACACTGAAGCCAAAGATATTATCAACCACACACTGTGTAAAGCTTCAAATATGAGTGCAAGCTGGGTGAGATTTATGGTCCTAATAAAGTAATACTATGGTGCAGTTTCAGAGAAAGGTAAGCAGGTGAATATCTACAGGGGGCTTGGAAGGGAAGGAAGAAGAGTTTGTGGAGTTTTTGCATTACAAAACGTTTAAGCAGATAAGGTAATAAGTCAGTAGCAGTAAGTTCATGGACATGTCTTCTAGCCAAAAACAAATCTGGAAAAGATATGCAGTATTTCAGTAGCTGGAGGAGGGATAGCTCAGTGGTTTGAGTATTGGCCTGCTAAACCCAGGGTTGCGAGTTCAATCCTTAGGAAAGCCATTTGGGGAACTGGAGTAAAAATCTGTCTGGGGAGTGGTCCTGCTTTGAGCAGGGGTTTGGACTAAATGATCTTCTGAGGTCCCTTCCAACCCTGATATTCTGCTTTTCCTATCTCTTTAATTTACCTTTTTTTCTTTTTTCTCTTACTCCAAGTATACCTAACAGATACTTATAAACAAGATAAATAAGGCTTAATTCTCTCCCTTGCACTGGTGTAAATCAAAAGTAATACCTATGGAATCATTGTGGTTACTTTGCTGTAAAACTAGTTTAAGTGAGAGGAAGTTCAGGTTCATAGTCTCATGGGCACAAATAAATATATCCTCAGTAAAAGTGTTGAATGTCCTAGGAGGTATATGTTTTGGGTTGGGACACTTTTACAGTGACAATAGCAGTATTTTCTATTTACATACTGACTTCATCCTGAAAAATTTCAGAATGTAAGGATCAGTCACTTGCCACCAAAATGCAGCCACCTCTGGGATGGAATGTATCCAGTGTTTAACAATTAACTGCAACACTAAGTAACAATTCACTTTAGGAAAGACCATGAAGAATACGGCTAAGCTCCAGTTATGTGAATGAGAATATCCAAAACCTTGAATTAGGTAGAGTTTCAGAGCAAATGGATTGTGGTTCCTACATGAATTTTGGATTTGGACAGAAGTTAAGTTTGATAAGCAAGATTTAGCTGCATCCAGTTGAAAATGCAAGGGGAACTTAAATGGGCAGAATGCCGGAGGGCAAAAAGGGCCCATAGGATTGAGCCTTAGTTTAACAACTCTTCCAAAGGATGGCACTATACTCCTAACACCATATAGGTTCACTACTGACTCAGAGAACAAATCATCAATACCACATCTTTAAGCACAAACTAGGTTTTCCTTAAAGGCAGAGGTGAAAGTAAGCCGGTACGGGCCGGTACGGAGGACCGGTAAGAAAAGGAGACTGGCTGAGGGAGGGAGAAGCCTGCCCCCTGCATAAGAATAGTTTAAACTCAGCTGTTCCCTGAGTGGTTCAGCCCTCGGGGTTAGGAGTGGTTTCTGGCATCCTTGTTAATTTCACTCACAGTAGCTGGGGGAGTAGGGAGGGTGTGTGTGACCATGGCAGGGGCAGTCCTTTTCTGCCCCCGGGATGAGGGGATCTGGTCTCCAATACTAATATACACAACAAATACAAGCATTTGGCTGCACAGCTTAAATCCAGAGCTAATAAAAGCAGGTGGAAGGGGAAAACTCACTGTCACATTGGTTTCTCATCTCCTCCCTCCCCCTCCTCCAGCCAGGCTGCAGACAAGGCTCTGCATTCCTCCTCCCCCCCAGCAGGGGTTCTCCTCTAGGCTCTAGCTTGCAATAGGGACACTGGCTGAGATGCCTGCTGCTGCTGCCTGCATAAGAACAGTTTAAACTCAGCTGTTCCCTGTGCAGTTCAGCCAGGGTTAGAAGCCGTTTCTGGCATCCTTGTTAATTTCACTCCCAGTTGTTGTTGTTGTTGTTGTTGTTGGAGGCGGGGAGGGAGGGTATGTGTGACCATGGAAGGAGCAGTTCTTTTCTGCCCCCAGGCTGAGGGGATCTCCTATACACAAAAAACACAATCAAAATCAGGAACCATTTCCAAGTTCAAATTTATCCCATTCCCTCCCCAGTAGAGGATCATGGTTGTGATGTCCAAACTGCCTGCAGATCCTCTTTGAAATGTTACTGAACCATGCAGGGAACAGCTGAGTTTAAACTGATCTTATGCAGGAGGTAGGCTTCTCCCTCCCTCAGCCAGTCTCCCTGTTCCTGCTGCAAGCTAGAGGGAAGCCCCTGCAGCTGCTGCTCAGTGCCAGGCAGGGAGAAAGCATGGAGCCTAGTGTCCACAGCCTGGCTGGAGGAGGAGGGAAGACACAGAGAAAAATGTGACAGTGAGTTTTCACTTTTTCAGGCTTATTCCAATAGTAAAGTTTTATTACAGACAGTACTGGTAGTAGTAGTAATAGTAGCTTTATTTTCTCTATCAATGTCATACAATGGGAGGGATCCATGAAGTACGTAGGAGAGGTGGGTTGCTTGCGATTGGACCATATGGGTAAGAAATGTAAATTACTTTCACCCTTGCCCAAACCCCAGGGCTCCCAGCTGCCTCTGCAGCTGGTAGCACTGGGGGTGATTTAAAGGGCCCAGCTCCTAGCTTCAGCTGAATCCTCGAGCCCTTTAAATCCTGATTTAAAAGCCCCAGGCTTTAAAGGCCCCACTTCTTCTGATAGAGGCCACGCCTCTTCTGGTTGAGGCCCCTCCCCCTCCACAGGACTCTGGAATACCGGCAAGTCCTTTAAGTTACTTTCACCCCTGCTTAAAGGTCTCCCATTCAAGAATCTGGCCTGCCGTCAATTAGCTTGTGAGAGCAGGATTGTAGCCTTTTCTGGTATGGCTGCAGGCGAGTCACCCTTTTTCCTGAGCTTACCAGATGTAAGGCTTTCAGTTCAGAAGTTTTCCCCCCAAAAGCTTACAGGAGAGTTTTTCATCAAAGTTCAGGCTTCTGGTGACTACATCAGCTGTATAATCAGCCAAGTGATTCACAAAAATCTGAATGGAAAAGCGATCAAAGCTGTAGCTGTACAATACTACCAGCACACACCACATTATTTTTAGGTTAGGGTATTTTAAAAAAAAAATCCCATTCAAATTTAGTTCCCTTTGGATTTGTTCGCTTTACTCATTGTGGAAAAATGATTTGCTTATAAATAAGCTAAGAATGCTGGGGTTTCCATGTTGAGTTCAGAAATCTATATTGTACCTCCCTTTGCCCAGGAAGGATACAGTAGTTAGCTGTAAATGTACTTTCCCCACAATGTGGTTAATGAATCAGCAAGTGTTACAGGAGTTCAGGGTGAAATGTCAGGTGCTATTTCAAAATTCTTTCACAACTATTAGGGTGGATCATGACCAAGGGACCTGATAGGGTTACTGGAACTCAGAAGTACTGAGACAGACAGCAGGGTTAACACCCTGCGCTTTCATGCTATCTGAACGTGGAAGGTAGTCACAGAGACGTGCTTCCTATTTTTGGCAATATGCTGTCCAACCACAAACTGCTTAATAAATAAGCCCTGTCTGGAAAATATTATTCACTGAAATCATGTCTGAATTGCACAAAGTTAAATTTTGCAATTAGTAAAAGCATCTGTCTTGGGGAGAGTTGCTTGTTTTTTGCTTTGGTTTTTTTGTGTTTGTCAGGACACTCACTATAGTGTCTGCCTGAAAAGAGATTTATTTGCAAAACTTTGCAATGCGAATATTGAAATGAGTGATCATTACAAAGAAATGGCATGCCTTTCAAATGAAGGGTACAAATAGGTTTGTAACTTTCTATCTTTGGTAAATTACCCAAGTGAGGCCAAATCACATTCCTAAAGACAGTCCCCTGGCATCCTTCAATAAACAGATTTTGCCCTGTGTATAAAATGTTTAGCTCACTGCTTTATGAAGTAAAGGTCATCTGAACATAGATGTTGCAATAAAGGGCTGCCTGAAAGTGTTTCCACTGAGCGTGAATAGGAACAATATTGCCTTGAAAACTCTGTGCTAATTGATTAAATCCCAACAAACTAATTTTAATTAGCAATACTAGGTTAACTTTATTTGTCCTTTGTATGATTCCAAAGATTTATTTACAATGCACATAGTGTCCCAGATATTTATTACTGGAAATATTAATGGTATTAGAGAGAAAATATTTAAAAACTCTTCTTTTTTGACATACTAGTTTTCTGCTGAAATGTAATCATTCTTGGCTCATAGATAAAAGAAGAACCACTTCTTTCATTGCTGCTGGTCCTTAACTATTACACATTTACCCTCAAACCTCTCCCATAAAAGCCACGAGACTGGTGGCAGATACCTTATAGCCCACTGTACATTTTAAAGGCACTTGTCTTTTTGCAAGTCTTATGTTAGAGAAGCTTGTAACAAATTTCTGGAGGGTTATGAGCATCCCCCTCCCAGGTATTTATACAGCATATATATTTTGAGTGGGGTCAAGCTGCACTCTAGCAAATTATCCATCACAGTGATATTTCCCCAGCACATTTAACATCCTTTCATATCTTCTTGTAGAGTGAAGGTTGTGTGCTTTGTAGCCTTCCTTAATACAGCGTTTCTTTCTTCCATTATTTTGTGTTGAAAATAAGTAACTAAAGGCAGATTTTTTGAGTGATTTTGGTTGTTTGAAAACTCCTATCTGATATTTTCTTATTTAAAAAGGGATGGGAACCATCCCAAGATAGAATTTTGGGTCATGGTTTGTGTTTGGTTTAAAGTTTAGGTTAAAAGTTCAATGAACTGCATTGTGAAAAGATGACACCTCTGTCCTGACATTGCAGTCAACTGCCAGCCCAGCAGAGCCCTTCTATTGCATGATCATCTGGGTAGCAGGAGTGGTGGGCTCTGTGTGTGAAACTAGGCTTCTTTTCCCTGTAGTAAAGACTTGAGAACTTGTAGATTCATAGGACTCATGTTACAGGACTCTTTTTTTTGGTCTGACTGCTTTGTCTTGCTGCTGGCCTGTTCTAACAACTTGTATTTTGGGAATGAAGTCTCCAACCATGGGCTCTGCTGGGCTGGTACCATAACATCAATATAGGCTGTGTGAGGAAATGTAGGTACTGTTTCTTTAAACCTGCTGTTGGCAGTCAGGCAGGAGGGGTCTGGGAAAGGCTTAGGTAGAAGTTCCATAGTGAAGCAGAGTGAGAGAGAAACAGACAGTAACGCTCAGAGTAACTTCAGGAATGATTATTTTCCTTATTATAATGAAGTTGCTTCAGTTTTAGAAGAAGGCAACTCTATGGTTTATTGGCTTTGTCACATGACAGGCTGACATCCTGCTGTTGTCATTACTCCATCCAGAACTTCCTCATTGATGCTATGCTGTATCCAGAATTCTGGATCTAGATACGTACAAGTATATGTTGAAGATTGCCTAAACTCTTTAGGGAATCTGTGTTACTGGCATTAGAAAGAAAAAAAAAACCCTATTCTGGGACTATCAGTATTTTGAGATATTTGAAAGAGGAAGAAGGGGGGGGACCCACCTCCGAACACCTTGTTAATTCCACTCTTCTGTGACACATGCAGTGGGAACTGTGCTACCTACTCTGAAAACACTTGGCAGTGGTTGCAAGACAAGAAGCAAAGACAAAATATTCTCCACCCCATGCCCGAATACATCTGACTGCCATTCCTGGAGCAGTGGCCAATTCATTATGTGAGCTAGACAGAGAAAGTATTCTGATTAACTGGAAAGACCTCGTTTATTTAGGTGTTGCATATTTTGGACACAGACTGCCAAGTACGTTTAAATTAGACCCTGTAATAAGTGATGATTATGCAATATGGACTTGGAGCTTAATATGAGAACATTAAATTTATTACAGTACCCTCTGAGCTATATCTAGGTTGCCAAATAGGCTAATCTACTAATCCACTTTGCCACTACCTGCTCTCAAAACAAACCCAACTTTCGGATAGCCTCCATTCGCAATTATAATCAAATGACAAGATGTGATACAAGGAAGGAAGCAATGTGTGAGGAATAGAACAAAGCCACTTATTAAGCCCCTGGAGGAACTATTTAAAACATTTTCATATACCAAAAAAAAAAAAAAATCTCCTGAATGCCATTGCAGGAACAGCGTATCAGCTGTGGTAAAGATATAAAATAAATGAAATTGTAAAGGATTAGTTTGATATCTGAGGTGGGAATAAATCTTTTCAAAAGGGTTAACCCATTGAAGAGCCAGTCAAGTTGGTTTGAAGGCCCAGTATCAGGGTGGGGGGATAACTCCACAGGGCTCAACCTGGTTCCTCAAATCAAGCGGCTTTCAAATATTTAGGTGATAAATTCAAGCAGATCTGGGAGATATAATTATTTTGGGGCAGGTATATTAAATGTGGAGATGATTACAGCCCTCTCCCTCCCCCCCCCCAAATGGCTGTGGTTTGAAGAAGGGTGTGGGCCACAATGCTTGCTATGTGGGCATTGAGAGGTTATGTAGTTTAGTGCATAGGGCAGTAGACTCAGGAGAACTTGCTTCTGCTCCTACCCCAACTACTGACCTGCTGTGTGTCCTTGGTCAAGTCACTTCATCTATCTGTCTCTCTCTGTTCTCCTTCCCACCCTTGTCTGTCACGTCTATTTAATCTGTAAGCTCTTTGGATCCTGATATTGGTTGTGACCTGTAGGAACTAATGCAAATAAAGGAAAATCAGATTCCCACCTCCCTTTGAAACTGCCAAACCACCTGCAGCAGGGCACATTCACTGCCTAAGTTTCCCTTCTGGGGCCTGGTCTGTTACTGTAAAAATAACACTCAAAACCTAGCCTTCTTCATGAGGCTTAATTGGTCCTTTTGGTTTATGACAGGTTTCAGCATCCATATAGCCTTCCCACTAGACTGAAAAATCCTTCTGGTCCTTTACCTTCTGTGACTTTGCACTCTATATGATTTTATGAAAATATGCTAATGTAACTGGAATATGCTTTATGCAAAAGGTTTCATTATGTAAAGTATCATTACAAAGCTTATAATCTACTGAGTGTGATCATCCTATTTGTATAAATGTACCACTCTTGTATCTGAAACTAGAAATATGAAATATAACTCTGAGGGCCTATTGTAATTATGCAAAGTGTGGGCCATTAATGGTGGTTTGGAATCTTGATGACTCCCATTAACCAGGACAATTGACTGCAGATGACTCTGTTTTACCTGTAAGTCTTCCTGTAGACCTGTGTGCTGGCAAGGGGTAATGAAGTTTTACAGTGACGTGATCATGTCACCTGAACTGGAATCCATCTTTAACCCGGTGCTTTTCCATTGAGGAGGGGGAACCCAGAGGAACAAAAGATTCCCGCCTCATGCAAAAGATATATAAGTGGGTGGAACAGAACAAAGGGAGCAACCATCATGAGGAATACCTTGGCTACCACCTGAGCTGGAACAAGGGCTGTACCAGGGGAAAGGATTGTGCCCAGACTAGAAAGGCATCCAGTCTGTGAAAGAAATGTATTGAAACATCTCTGAGGGTGAGATCTTATCTGTATTCAATTTCTTACTGTATTAGACATAGACTTACATGCTCTATTTTATTTTGCTTGGTAATTCACTTTGTTCTGTCTGTTACTACTTGGAACCATTTAAATCCTACTTTCTGTATTTAATAAAATCACTTTTTACTTATTAACCCAGAGTATGTATAAATACCTGGGGCGGGCGGTGTGCAAACAGCTGTGCATATCTCTCTATCCATGTTATAGAGAGCGAACAATTTATGAGTTTACCCTGTATACGCGTTACACAGGGTAAAATGGATTTATTTGGGGTTTGGACCCCATTGGGAGTTGGACATCTGAGTGTTAAAGACAAGAACACTTCTGTAAGCTGCTTTCAGTTAAGTCTGCAGCTTTGGGGCAAGTAATTCAGACCCTGGGTCTGTGCTGGCGTGTCTGGCTCAGCAAGACAGGATTCTGGAGTCCCGAGCTGGCAGAGAAAGCAAGGGCAGAGGTAGTTTTGGTGCAGCAGGTGGCAGCTCCCAGGGCAGGTTCTGTGATCCAACCCGTCACACCTTCCTTATAGCTCTCCCTTTTAGGGCTTCACAGTTCTTTGCAGCCTTCCCAGCTGGGATTTCTCCACCTGCAGCCTTTTGGAAATTTCTCTCAAGCCATCTGCCTGGGAGTTCTTGATGGAATCTCCTAACCTCTCACCCTCAAGTCTCACTGACTGAGTTAACTTCTCGGCTTACTTTATATATGGTGGCTAGTCATGTAACTGCCAGCTAACTCCCATAGGACTATAAGTTCCCCAGATCCCTCAGGAAACTACCTGGCCCAGCATGCTTGCTTTAGAGGGGCTGGGACTTGGAACAGGGCTGACTGGTCCCGAGCCTGCACTACTCTTCATGTGAACAAGCCATTGCGTTACACTACTATTAAATTATAGATCCAAGATATGATATAAAGGAAATATCATATAAGGTAACCAAAAAATGAATCCCCCTTGTTCCTTTGTCTTCTCGTTCATATTCTCCATTTTTCCTCCTATATCTTCCTGGGTCTTTTCTTTGGTCTTTCTCAGTGTCTGTGCTTTTCCCCAATGAATATTTTTATAACTTTACTTCATTATTATGCTTGTATATTATTAAAACTCATTTTCTTCCAGATGTTTTTATCTTCCGATTTGGCTTCGATCCCTCTAGCTAGCTGAGGACCAGTTCTATGAGCTGCTGCATTGAATCTTATCCTCTGAGGCCCAAGCAGCATCCTGCTGTCAGCCTGTGAAAATTCATACCTCCCACTCAGGTTCCCATCCTGCCCCCTCAAACTTCTGGTACACCCTTCTTTATCAGCTTCCTCTAGACAAGGGACACTAAGTGGCAAACATTCAGCTACACCTCTACCTCGATATAACGCTGTCCTTGGGAGCCAAAAAATCTTACCGTGTTATAGGTGAAACCGCGTTATGTAGAACTTGCTTTGATCCACCAGAGTGCCTGCCCCCCCCTCGCCTGGAGTGCTGCTTTACCGCGTTATATCCAAATTGGTGTTATATCGGGTCACATTATATTGAGTTAGAGGTGTACTTGCATACAAATTTTAAAAGGTGGCTGCAAATTTTGAGTTCCTCAGTGTATAAGTGCCCACTTCCACACACTTGCATTACTAGGATTCACTAGGTGGCTCTAATACAGGTGGTGGTGGTGGTGATGGGAGGCAGTATTGCCTAACGGACAGAGCAGTGGATTTGAACTCTATTCCTGGCTCTGCTACTGGGCTTCTGTGCTTTCGTTTCCCCCCCGCCACATACACACACTGTAAAATGGGGCTAATTATGCTTATCTCCTATGTAAAGAGCTTGGAGTTCTACTGTGCATTATAGTCAGTTAACTCCACTCACTCACACATTTGTTTTAACTGCTTACAGAGACAGTTAGATTTTGGGGAAAATGCTCATTTTTTGCTGTGATACAGTACTTTCTGAAAGCTGAGCACATCACTAGTAGTGTCTGCTCTGCTTTAGAATCTGTGCTGATTGATTTATTTTCTAAAGTGGATAAATGTTGCCTACAGGTTATAAAAACAAAAACCAAAACAGTACATGATAGAAAAACATTACACCTTGAAGGCCTAAATTTCACCAACTTCAGTTGGCATGGTGGTTGCTTAGCACCTCTGAAAATTATGCCTCAGGTATGTAAAGTTGGGCACAAAGAACTTGAAGGCACCAAGAACTTGAAGACATTTTAAAAAGAATTAGGTCCTGGTGCTTTACAGCTGGGATGTCTGCTGCGCAGCTGCCAAGTCTCTTCTATTCAGGTTCTTATGCCTTGCCCATCACCATGGTATCTCAGTGCACAGGTTCTTGTCAGCATATGATTAGGAGGTGATTGCCTTGCCTGTGCCTTCAGTCTGGAAGTAAAGCTGCAAACATGACCTCATATCAAAGGCTCTGATTGTGCATTATTCTGTCATCTCTTTACACTGTTTTGGTGATTATAAAGGGGTGTAAACTGCTCCCAGAGACTATCCAGTGTGTGTATATATTGTGTGTGTGTGGGGGGTGAGCTTCTGCTGAGTTTAAAGTACTTTACGTAGACTGTTTGCTCCCCTATGGGCTCCTGGCATAGGGGTATGTCAGGGGCAGTCTGGAAGGCAGGAGGTGATGCCTCTGGAGAACAATGTATGCTATCTATGGTAGGCTAGCATAAACGCTTAGAGTAGGTCATTACACATTAGTGCAATTTAGAGCAGCCTGAAGAGTGCACAAGGTTGTGATGATGACCAAGTCCTGTTCAGGAGGTTCAAAAATATCCTAAAGTCACCTTTGGCCCACCTCCCACTCCTTTTCTGCACCCAGCATAGGACAGGAGGAACAGAGAATATGGCCCAAAGTTTAGTAAGAAATATATAATGCTTTTTGAAAACTACTAACCAGCTTTTCCTTATCTGTATAACATTACAAAGATATAAAAACCCTTTAGCCACCCTTTAATGACCAGTTGGAGTTGGTGGCACTGAGCTATCCTTTGAGCCATCACTGCATCCCAGATGGTCATTAATCTTTGCCAGATGACCCCACTTTGCTCATTACTGCTTAAATAAAGATGACATATTATGGCTTTTTAACAATTTGTACCAAGCCTGCAATGTTATTTAACCACATACTTATGTATTCAGGTTTATAAAAGTATATAGCATGTTTAAAACTCTGCTCTAAAACCATGCAATACCACTGACTATCAGACCGGAATGGCCAGGCAGTTAACAACAAACAAACATGTATTGTATACAGAATATCATATACATAATTGTTTTGGAACCATTCCCATCTATCTATTGCATAATTACCTAATTAATACAATCTGTAATAATTAAAAATCCTTTGGAGAATTTGTAAAAACATTTTACTATGCACGTGTTGTAGATAATTTTTGGACTCAGTGTCTCAACTGTTAGCTTTTTTTTTTTTTTTAATTTGGTCTTTCAAATTGCCAACCATCTTATTGCTGCTCTGCAGCCTAGGCACTTAACAAATTTCATTTTTTAAATGGAAAGGATCAATATTCTCTCCCCCCAAATGTGCAGTTCCCAGTGAACAGTAGAATTAGGTGTAAACTATTTTTGCAATACAAAAGCACAAAACAGTTTTATGTCAACTGACTTCTAGCATCTTCAAAGGAGAGGAATAGCTCAGTGGTTTGAGTGTTGGCCTGCTAAACCCAGGGTTGTGAGCTCAGTCCTTGAAGGGACCTTTTAGGGATCTGGGCAAAAATCTGTCAGGGATGGTACTTGGTCCTGCTAGTGAAGGCAGGGGGCTGGAATTGATGACTTTTCAAGGTCCTTTCCAATTCTATGAGATAGGTATATCTCCATATATTATATTATTAAAACCAAACATCCTTATGAATTCATATCCAGAAGGAAGAAAAGTAAGGTGCTCCTAGCTAGACCTTGTAAACTGAGTTTCAGCTCCATTTGTAATTTTGCGGATGAATTATAACTCCACCCACCTTTCAAATAGCCTCTTAATTAATTTTTTAATGAATTTAGTTATTTACAAAAAATTCTGGAGCACTCATCACTGTGGCATTATATAAGCCTCTTTGTATGTTATATTATATAAATATAAAATGTGATGTCCCTGTTCTGGCTATTTTTTCAATGTTTTTATTGTGGAAAGCAGCTATAAACCCAGTATATTTGGGCATCTCAGGAATCCCCAGGTGGCATAGAGCCAGCCAGCTATCTCCCCTCCTGGCTTCAGCATAGATTCTGTGGCTGAGGAAAAGGAGAAGTAGCTAGAGCAGTGGTGGGAAACCTGCAGCCCGTGGGCCACACGCAGCCCATCAGGTAATCCCCTGGATGGCCGCCAGACAGTTTGTTTAGATTTGCATGGCTCCCAGTGTCCGCGGTTCACCATTCCCTGCCAAAGGGAGCTGTGGGAAGCGACGGCCAGCACGTCCCTGCGGCCCGCACCTGACGGGCTGCGGATTGCCCGCTATTGCTATAGGGCCATTAATTCCCATGCAGCACGGAGTCCTGTGGTTACTGCATCATACACTTATCCTTTCTTCTTCCTTTTTAGCATGGTGCATTTGTGAGCTACGGGCAAAATTGTGTCAGAGAGACTTGGAAAGGAAGAGTTTAAGGTACAATTCCGTTGAAGAAAACTTGGTTTTTTTTCTTATCTGGAGATTGTATTGCGGCAATTATGTCTCATACGAGCTTGAGCCATGCTGAAATGAAGGGGATTCATTAACCAGAGCAGTGAGCACAGTGAGCGATTGCCTTTGTTACACCTTTGCAACTGTGTAGCTAGCTGTCCCCAAACCTGATCCCTGCTAGCTATCCAGGCCACTGGCCTGTCCAGACATATCTTCTCTGGTCAGAGCTCCGAAACCAAATTGTAGTTGCCCTTAGTGCTGAAGTAGAGTGTGTCCTCTTCCTTCTCTAGCGCACCATATCGGAGTGGCCATGGTTTAGTTTTTGGTGTTTATGGTGTATCAATATTCTGATCACAAACCATATCTCCCTGACACCATCATGAAAATTCCCTGTGGGCTGCAACTAGAAAACAAGGCACCAAGATCACCCCTAACATATGCAACTCCCCCAAGGAGTATGCTACTGCAGTGTTTTTCAAACCGTGGGTTGTGACCCAGTACTGGGTCACGGCATGTCAAGTACTGGGTCGCCTTGCTCTGGTCAGCACTGATTTTCATAATTTTTACAACGCCTCCCTTTTTTTTTTAACATCTGTTTCACAATTATTGGCTATCATATGACCAGCCTAAGAATATGCATTTTGCAAATCATACCAGATTATTATTAGGCTTAGACTATCCATAAGAGAGGAGAGGTAGGGGGGAACCTTTGCACACACTTGCAATCCAGTTGTGTTAATTTAATGATCTCCCTTGCATACACACAAAAAAAAGTCATTTTTTTTTTTGTTGTAGTTGGGTCATATGTACCCAAAGAGGAGTGGCTGATTTTCTTACTACTTTGAGGTAAGTCATAATGTGAATTTCGGTACAAAAAAGCAAGAATGTTCAAGGATGAGGAGAAAAGAGTTCAAACAGCCACCAACTTATCCTCTCTCCTGCTGGCAGGAAATACCTGAGGATAAAGGCACCAACAAATTTGCATTTTTGGTATTTTAATATACTTTTCTGAGAGGACCCTCTTTCAGAGAGTGCTTCTGGGAATGACCACAGCATGTTTGGGGCTGCTCCAATCTCTGGCAATGAAGTATGTTCAGCACCACCTGCCTTTCTGTGGTGGTTGATGGGCACCTCTGTTTCTTTACTATATCATTCCTGGAGGTTCTGGCTTTTGATTACATAAAAAGAAAACTTGCCTTCCAGGTGCTTTTTGCTAGGCTGCCACAATTCAACTTATAACTTGTAACTTCTCCTTAACCTGGAGTCAGTTTTCAGGTGTCAAGTATCATTTTTCATTAGGTCTTTTTGATAGCAATAATATGGCTAGTGCACTCTTGTTTTTATTTGCATTTGTCTTTGCAAACAGTTACGCTAATTCAAAATGAACAGCGGTCGTTTAAAATTATTTGTGACCTAGTGGTGTAAGATGATGTAGCATATCACTTGAAAAGCTACAGTATGTTTTGTGACATCATCATGACATGATGTAAAACATCATGTGACAGGTCCTATTGCACACATGTCATTACACCTTGCATCAAGACATTGAAAATCTCTTTTGTCAGTTTGCTAATTGCCTTGCATTTCTGTGTGGTAATTCTCAGCCCCATGATCTTGGTAAAATGAAGTAGGAAGCATATAACAGTGCTCACACCCCTATGTCTAATATTATTAGGTGATACCTCTGTCTTGCTGTTTGTAGCAAAGTAATGTTTCATTCTACACACAACACAGGAGCCTTATGATATTATTTAGATTGATTACATTGATCACAGAATCATAGGACTGGAAGGGACCTTGAGAGGTCATCTAGTCTAGTCCCCTGCACTCACAGCAGGACTAAGTATTATCTACACCATCCCTGACAGGTGTTTGCCTAACCTTTCTTAATAATCTCCCATGGTGGGGGAGCTTGGGGTTTCTGCCCTGTGGCGGGATAGTGGGGCTAGAGGCTTCTGCCCAATGGAGGGGGCTGTCTCAGCTAAGTTTCCTGTACAGACTATCAAGGGACACGCAGTCAGGGAGAGGTGGCCCTCGCTCAGCCCTGCTGGAGCTGCTGCAATGAGGAGACCCTCCCCTGGCCCGGCCCAGCCCAGGCCCACCGAGCTGCTGTGGTGAGAGAGGGCTGGGGGGAGTTCTCTCTCCCCGCTGCAGCCCCGGGGCAGCTTGTACCCCAAACCCCTGGAAGAGAAAGTCAAGGAGGTAGTGCAGCCAGGTGTCAGAGTAAGGAAAGGACAGAATCTGGAAAGAGCATGGGATCTAAGTGGGTCGAAGAATGGGTAGAGGATTTAAAAACTGTAAAAACCTGGATTAGTTAGAATAAGGTTTACAGAGGCAGATCTGGGGTGAAATCCTGGCCCCATTGAAGTCAATGGGAGTTTTGCTGTTAACTTCAATGGGGCTGTGATTGCACCCTTGTACTTCTGGTGGGTTATCTGAACTTTCAGAATAATTTGATGTTTGCTGCTCATTAATATATAAAACCTTAATTATAACTGATATACTGATGTTTGGAAATTCAGCTGAACTCCCTGCACTAAGTTTGCTGCGCAAATTTGTTTCATAATGTACCGTGTTCTTGCACTTCTTTCCTGCACCATTAAGGACCATATCCTACCCCTGTTGGGTATTTGACATTGCTTCTGTGGGAGCAGGAATGGGCTCTGCCAGCTACAAGTATGCTGTCTTGAGTTCCTTCACTATCATAGAAAATTTGAAGCACTGTGCTAGGAGTTTTCATTTCTCTAAAACACACATCATGACAACCAATGGAAATGTTTATATAATGTGCAAAGCAGTAAACATTCTGCTTATTCTTGGATTTCTCATTCTGTGTAAAATAAAGTGTAGAAATTTCACCCGTTGCACTTTGAAAAGAACGAAACTGCAACTGATATATAGTTGTAATAAAAATCATTCACATTTAAAGTTAGCCCAGACTATTACTGAATTATATAAATTAAAACAACTACAGTGTTACATATGAATCAAATATAGCCCGTAATTATCCAATGCCAGCATTAAGTTATTACTCAGAATTTACAATTATAATCTCATTTATATTGTCCTCTATTGTATGATTATTCCATGGTAAAATTAGTGGAATCAATGAAGTGTATATTTACAACTTTGTAAAAGAAGCAGAAACGTAAGTCGAATGCTGAACTATTGAAGAATGAATGGTACAGGAGTCAGAAAAATCAGGTGGGGAGGGAATCATTATTAATGTAGATGAAGAACAAATAAAGTTTGAGGAAACATGACTCGTGTCTGTCAATGTGTAATAGCACTTTGATAATTAATAGCTCTGACCAGTTCTCGTTCTTCCATAGTAAAACCTGAAACCATTTAAAACTGAGTTTGGGGTCTTAGAGTTTCATTAACATCTTTTTTGGACTTGCAAACTTTCCATCCAGACTTGAAGCAAGAACAGAAAGCTTTTCTGGATAGGTAATTTTTATTTTTTTTAAAGCTTGAGTTTTGTGGCTTTAGTTTCTTAATCAAATACTGCTGGCACTACTCCTTGAAAACACTTAGGAACATATAGGCAGGCAGTTTTAAGAAACTCATCAGTTATTCAACTTTTTCATATTGGTTTTGAATGAACCAGAAACTTTTGGAGAAACTCAATGGGTATTAACTGCAACTAATAAAAAAGCAATTAAAAGTGAAGTAAGGTATGAAGTAGGTAAATTTCAAGTATTTATAGCTTATGTGTGTGTGTGCAGGTGGTATGAGTCATATAGTTTTATTTAATATGTAGTTGCATGCAGTTGTTTGTAAATTGCAAATGCTCAGGTACCACAGTATGAGGTGCTTTAGAAATAGCTAAGAAAGTAGATGGATACAAATATTTAACCCAGGCAATGAATGTCAGTGTCAGTCCTACACGGTGGGATTTTATACTGGTCAGGCACTAAATTGTATACCTTCTTTTAGAAAGAGATATTTATTACAAGGAAGTCCCCCTGGTAATTTTTAATGGTATGCAATGGTGCATTATTTAATTAAATACTGAATAGCTGGACAAGGAAAAGTTCAACTGGGACCACTTACAATATTTTTTTAATTTGCACCTAAACTATTTGTTAGTAAGATACACTGAGTAGATCAGGTTTCCTAAATGTGCAGCCAGTGACTCCATGCTTAAGGGGGAGGTGTGATCCATAGCAACACACAGCGCCACAAGAATGGGGAACATATCTTCAGCCAGGTGCCCACCCTCAAATATATGCAGAAGCTAAAAGAGAAAGGTCTCCCTTAAGGAGAAATGAAATGATCCTACACCAAGTGACAGTCACATAATGTTTGCTATGCAGACATGTTAGAATTGCCAGGGGAGGAAAAATAGAAACAAAAAGAATAAAGCCAGAGCTCATTATTACAAAAAGGCTAGAAAGCAATACATAGCCAATTATTTAACCACAGCATCAGAGGTGAAAGTAGGTCGGTACGGTGTACCAGTAACACAGCGGCTGCCGGTACGGGCCGGTACACAGCCGACGTTAAAGTGCTGCTGCGTCAGAGCTTTAAGGACCGTACCAGCAGGCCTGCTGATGGGGGGGGTGGTGGCAAAAGGGGACAGCTGCCCTAGGGCCAAGTGATTTAAAATCGCCGCTGTAGCCCCGGGCGGCACTGGCTGGGCAGCGCTGAAGGGCTGGCTGGGAGGAGTCTGGCCCCAGCCCTTCCCCTTATGCCCAAGGCCCCGCCCCTTCTGGGGGCCCAGAGTCTCCCCCCACACACACCTTGCTCAGGCCATCCTGCGTGTACCGGTAAGTCCTTGAAGTTACTTTCACCCCTGCACAGCATCCAAGACAATTTAACCAAAGCATTCAGACATTACAGCTGGCAATATTAATTTAAAGAGGCACTATACACCCCATTTAGGCTTTAACATAGACTTCCAATACATTCACCCTGGAGACTGCCTTTTATATATGGGAAGCTTGAATGAGAGAGAGATTCACTGATTTGCTGCTGCTTATCAAAGGCACTGTTCTTTCTGGGATTAAAAGGGGAAGGCCCAAAGCACTAAATGATACCCTCTGATTTGCTGGATTTCCATCTGATAAAAGTGAGGTAAGAGAGCAGAAGCAGGAGTGGAGTGGGGTGGCTCTGGGTTGGAATTAGGTCCACTGAGAGGGCAGGTTGTCTTCAGTGGGGAGGAATAATTTGGACAGTTCCAATATGAACAAAGTTTTGAATTCAGCTTGGCTCTCTAGAGTTTTTATTTTGCCTATTCTTGTTAGCTCATTCCTAAATATTTCAGTGGTTTAAGCAGTTGTTTGATATACACAATCATTACTTACTTGCTAGACTTGCACAAACAGGATTTTATACAAAATACTATTGTCAGAATGAAAAACTTTATTTCTGATGCTTAGGATGGGGTTTTCAAATGCACTCAACATTGCCCTAACTTTGCTCCTATGTGTTTAATCTCACTGTCAAAAACACAAAGAGAAGTCCTTTCCTTTCCTCCTTCCCCCGGAATCCTAGAGACCGAGAGGCCAAAAAAAGCTGTAATGGAATGTGAAATGTAAGGAGACCTAGAATGGATGGACAGAAGCCACAATCCAAGATAAAATCCTTCAGACAAGAAACTCAGAAAAGTAGCATAGTTACTGTCTATGAAAAGTTTCATCTTTAAGAATCTACCCTTTTGAGGATTATTTAATGACTAACAAGAAACCAATGTGAATAATAAAAGAAAACAGGATTAGTATCATCAGCGGTTTTAAGCCACGGCAGAAGTCTTGCTGCCGTGATCTGAACTCACTGAAGGGAACTAATACTAACAAGAGGAAGATAAGCAGGAAAAAAAAACATAGCAGTAATCAGATCTGATTGTAATGAAAGCATTAATAAGAATACATAAGTCCATTATAGAAAGGGAAAATAATCTTTTTAGGGGAAAAAATCTATTTTTAATGTGAAAAGAGTGGCAGCAATATGCTTATCTATGGAAAGCCTAGTGCCCAATGATCCCAGAATTGCTAAGATACCCCAGTTGCCAAGATAACTGAGTAGAGCTGGGTGATTACTGGAATTTTTTGGTTTGTTGCTAATTTCAAAAAGTTGATTTGGATTGGACTGATAATGAAAATTTTCTAAATTTTCACAGAATCAAAATGTTGAAATAAAATTTAATTTTAGTTTTGACCCTTTTTGATGCTTTTTGCATTTTAAAAAATAAAATTAAAGTGTTTTTTAAACAAAGTAGTTTCAGACTGAAAAATCAAAATGTTTTTTGTTTCAAAAACATGAAGAAATAAACTGTTTTGTTTCAATCTTTTTTTGTTTGTTTGTTTGTTTCCAAATAAAGAGTTTGGCAAAACAGGCAAACATTTGTGAACAGTTTTGGTGTTGCAAAATCTCTATTTTTTTTTTCCCGGAAAAAAAAGTTTTGATGGTATGTTTCAGCCATGTCTATATTTGAGTCATCATTAGCCAAACTAAGAAAGTTTGCATCTCCACAAAGCTGTCTTGTACCAATCAGTGGCAATCTGTTCTTGTCTGGCTTCTGTCAAGACCTGATAATAGCCTTCCAAATCTGGATTTCAAGTCTAGAGTTTGATGGGAAAATTATGAGTAGATTATCTGTACAGCTAAGGAAAACATAATTCATATTGCCTAATGATGATGCATTAAGAGGTGTAATACAGAGAAATCCAATGAAATGGTGCTAGAATAGAACCCTGCAGAATAACACAATTTCAGCATGGGCAAATGTGCTATTAAAGAAACAAACTGAAATCTGTGAGGCAAATAGGACTGAAACCAAGCTGTTAGTCCAGCACAGGACATTAGACAGTCCAATAAAACTGCATGGTTCACAGAGCTGAAGGCTGCTGCAATCTTTAATAACATGAGTACAGTCAAAGACCATGCAACAGAGTTAATAAGCAGATCATTACAGACTCTGACCAAGGCACTTTCCATACTGACCTAATCGAAATCCGGAATAAAAATTATCGTAAAGTGTATGATGAACCAATTAGTCTGGAACTCGGTTTCTTCCACCTGCTCTAGTATCTCAGCTTGGAATGGTATATTAAAAACCAAAAAGTATTTAGATAACATGGCAGAAGAACTCCTGTTTCCTTAACACAGGAGTACAGAGTTTTAAACAAGAGTGGTCTTACTCACCTTGCAATGGCTCATTGTGGCCAAGCAATCTAGTTTTCTATGTATTTGTATAGCCCCTATTAATATCTAAGCATCTCACAACCTTTAATGCATTTGTCCTCACAAAATCCATCTGAAGTAGGGAGTACTCATACACCCATTTTACAGATGAGGAACTGAGACAGAGACTTGCATCTGAAGAAGTGGGTATTCACCCACGAAAGCTCATGCTGCAAAACGTCTGTTAGTCTATAAGGTGAGACAGAGAGACGTAGGCCAGATTTTTAAAGGTATTTTGGCACTTCAAGATAGGCACCTAGTGGGATTTTCAAAAGCAAAATCAGTGGGAGTTACATGTTTAGATTCTTTTGAAAATTCCATTAGTGAGTATCTGTATTGTTTGGATCTAAATGCTTTTAAAAATCTGGCCCAAAGTTACTTTCCTAAGTTACACAGAGAGCCTGTAGCAGATCAAGGATTTAAAAAAAAAAAGTATCCTGAGTCCTAGACTAGTACCTCTCCAGTAATAGAAGACCAAACTTGTGAAAAAGTTATGCTGGCCATAGATTTGAGCTGTAAGTGATGACAGCTATAGGGCAATTTGACTTAAATTCAGAGATTGGGTGGAATTTAGATTAGTTAACTCTGGGCCAGCTGCTCCTACTCACTTAGTTATGTTGAACAGGACCTATGAGTTGTAACTGAAAGAAGTAGGACTCATTTAGTATGCTAGTATTCGGTGTGATAAGGGGGAACAGAATCTGGCCATTTATGTGTGGCAATATGTGAACTTTTGTAAAGGAATCCCTTGGCTCGCTTGGCTGTCCAGCATCTTGACAGATAAAAGGAGACATGACAAAGTCAGTCCATCAGTGGTGCTTAGCAATGGTATGGAAAAAGAGCCTGATGCTTGAGCAGCAAACCTTCTCACAGTGGCTACAGCTCCAACTGTCAGATGGAAGTTGAAGGATACTCTGCTGCTTGGCTTGCTTGCAAACCTTAGCCTGGGGTCTCTGACAACTTTCCATGGTGACTGTACCAGCCTTAATGTAGCTTCTCCAAACTGAGCAATGGTGGGCAGGATTTTCCCAGTTGTCAGTGGGAATGCTGAATTTCTTAAGACCTTGCTTGACCTTGTCTCTATATCAGAGCTTTGGTCTTCCCCTGTGTCATGGGTGGTTCTTAAGCAGGCCATAGAGCACAGCCTTTGGCAGACGTTCATGAGGCATGCACTCCACGTGTCCCAGCAACAAAGCCTGCAAAGTCCAGCATAGTCTGCATAGACTGCAGGCCGGTTCACCTAAGAATCTCGTTATTGGTGATCCATTGGTCCCAAGTAACTCCCAGGATTTTTCTAAGATAGCAGAGGTGTAAACTGTTCAATCTCTGCTCCTGCTTGGAGTTTGTAACCCAGATTTACTATCATAAAGAAGAGTATTAAGGATACAAGCCTGATAAACAGACACCATTGTGTTCAGGGTTAGCAACTACTTGTTTCAAACATGAGGTAAGTTTGTCAAAAGTGACAGAAGCTTTGCCGATTCTAGACTTAAGTTCCCTATCAAGGTTAAGTGAGCTGGTAAGAATTGAGCCGAGATAGCAGAAGTGATCCATGTTATCCAGAGCTTCATTATTGACATATTGTTGGTACCTTGTGACATGACAACTGTTTTCTTGATACTGAGTTCCATGCCAAACTTGGTGCATACATCAGACCTGCAATTCATCTAGTGAATTAGAGATGAATGCAAGGTCATCTGTGAAAAGCAGATCCCAGATAGTAAGCTGGGTGACATGCCTTCTGCTTTGGAACTGTCTGATGTTGAACAAGCTGCCGTCCATCCTCAACTCAATTAGTATGCCAGATTGATCATTTCCAAAGGCATACTTAAGAAGAATACAGAAGAAGATGCCAAATACGGTGCGTGCTAAGACACAGCCTTGCTTCATAACAATATCAATACTAAACTCAGATGATGTTTCATTTTCATACTGGAAGGTTACCTTCATTCCTTCATGGAACTCCTTAAATATAAGAGGAGGGGTAGCTCAGTGGCTTGAGCATTGGCCAGCCAAACCCAGGGTTGTGAGTTCCGTCCTTGAGAGGGCCGTTTAGGGATGTAGGGTGAAAAATCTATCTGGGGATTGGTCCTGTTTTGAGCAGGGAGGTTGGACTAGATGATCTCCTGAGGTCCCCTCAAACCCTGATATTCTGTGATGAAATAGGGAGAGCACCTTTTTGGACAGACAGTTTTCAACGGGATCTTATAGATGCCATTCCTGCTAAATGTGTTGAAGGCCTTTTGTTGGTCAGTGAATCTTACAGAGAGAGGTACCTGTTCATGGCTTTTTTTTCTTGCAACAAGCATAATGTAAAGGACATGTCAGTCGTGGAGCATCCAGTTCTGAACCCACACTGGCTCTCGGGGTGGACTCTCTCAGCAGGACTTTGAATCTTTTCAGCAGGCCCCTTGCAAGCACCTTCCAATCACCTAAGCAAAGATATCCCTCGATAGTTGTTCCAGTCAGCTCTCCCTGTTATTTTCATATATAGTAATTACCTTTGCATCTTTCAGATCCTGGGATATGTGGCTTTCTTCACAACAGGTGAAGAGAAGTGCATAGATGTCAATTGCAAGCTTCTCCCCCACCCCGCCCACTTTTAAGATGCGCCAGAGGTATCTGATCATTGCCTTCTACTTTCCTATGCACAGTCTTTTTGATAGCTTGCTTAACATCTTCAAGAGTTGGTGTTTTGGTCCAGCTCCTGCATCATTGGAGGCTGGGGAATGGCATATAAGGCAGTATCATGGATAATGGCATCCTTTGAATATAGTTCTTTGTAATGCTCAGTCCATCTGTCAAGTTGTTCTTGCCTGCCAATAAATATGGTACCATCTTTTGCTTTCAGATTAGCTGTCTTTTTAAAAGGTAGAACAAGTGCCTCTTTAATTCCATTATAGGTACCATGAATGTCCGCGCTTTCAGAGCAGGTCTGAAGCTTTTTGTACAGGTTTTGCCAATACTTCTGGGCACATTCTCTGGTGGCTTTCTAAACTGCAGCCTTGGTCTATTTAAACTTGAGAGTTCTGAGCTTGGTCAGTTGTTGAAGTAGAAGTAGGTGAGCTTCCTTTTTCTTTCCTATAAATGGGAGCAGCAGATGGTCAGATGCTGCGAACCAGTCAGGATGTTTTTGTTTTGTTGATCCAAAGACATCCTTGGCAGTAGCCAGTGTCTTGCTCTTAAAATTATCTCACAAGATGTCAGAATCAAGGGAATCAGGGTTGATCATTTTAAAAAAACATGCTCAAGTGCACACTGAAACTTTGCACAAGTGTCAGAGTCCTTCATGTTACTGATGTTGAGGTGAGGTTTGCCTTCGCATAACAAATCTTTTTAAGATGTACTTGGAGGTTGGCCCTGACCAAGAGCATAATCAGAGTTGCAATCAGCACTGTGCATTGATCGAGCATGCAATACCTCACAAATGTTTCTGTGATGGATGAGGATGAAGTCAAGTTGATGCCAGTGTCTTGAGTGAGGATGCCTCCAAGTGACTTTGCTGCTGCTGCTGTCAGGAAAATAGACGCTCAAGACTATCAGCAATGAGGCACAAAGCTCAAGGACACACTGGCCATTTTTGTTGAAGCTAGCTGTGCCGTGTTGACCAATGATGTGTCCCCATAGACACTGAAATCACCAAGACCAGTGAGTCTGTCTTTTCGCAGGGACATTCTTAATAAAGAAATCTGGAACAAGCCAAAAAAAAATTTTTAAAAATCAAACTATGGCTTAAAACAACTTCACAAAAATGTCACTGGAAGTGGTAGGGGCCAATGAGGATGGATAAAGCAACTGGATTTGGCCAACTGGCATCCCAATACAACTGGATAGGTGGAGACATTTGCCAGTCAGAATGCTACAGTGTCCAAAAAAGTAGCCTGTATGTCTAAATCCAAACTGATTTCTGTTAAGTTTAGATATGATGGAGAGGGCATGTGACCCTGGCCTTTGTAAAGCTGCTACAAAAGACCTGTCCTGTGTCCTTAATAAAAAGTGCAAACAACTCTAATGTGATTTTTTTAATTTAAGAGAAAGTGTGACACCCAATCACCATTTCTAGTTCAGTGTCCTGGTAGGTCAGTGAGATATCAAGCCTTGAGCTACAGTTTGGAAGGCGCTAAGCATCTGTTGGTAAAGCATTGATTCCCAGCACTTCTATAAACAAGCAGTCACCCAAATAAGTCACTGAATTTACTCTGGTTTCCTTTTCATAACTAGTTTCAAGATTAAACTGATTGCCTCAAAGACAGTGCAGAAAACAGGTAGAATGCAGTCATTTTTGCCTTCACCTGTCCTAGAATTCATGTAATAAGGCCCCCAGGTGAACAGTTTGTACTGATTATGTGTGTGCTTAGATTACATGAAGATGCCATTTTAAATATATATTTGTATACACAGAAATATCTTAAATGTGAAATATTATACTAAATAAAATACTTCATCAGCCAACTAGCCAGTGGTGCCTAGCTAAGATCAGAGCTTACAGAAGCCTTAAGCCCTCACTTTTTGCCCCTACTGAGTTACCCAGGTCCAGCCCCCAAATGGTGAGTTTTCAATATGGTAGATGTTTAACAGTGGGAGGTAGGGTTTGGAGGGTGACATAAGGTTGTATAGTAGGTCTGTTGTTTAATATATTTGTCCATTATCTGGAAAAAGGGTTGGACAATGTGAATAATCTGCAAATGTTGCCCCCTTTTTTAGGTTAGTCCAGATTAGTGAAGATAGTGGGGAATTTCAGAGGGACCTAACAAAGCTAAATGAATGGGTAGCATGATGGTAGATGAAATTCACTGGCGGTAAATACTGGCTAATATACATGGGAAGAAATAATTTGATCTACTCAGAAAGTGTACTGAGTTCTAAGTTAACTGTAACCTTTCTTTAAAATGATTTTGGTATCACTGAACAGATAAAATTATCTTCTGAGTGTTCAATGGCTATCAAATGTTACAGTGCATGAAAAATGAGAGGGACAATATAATGAATGCCATTGTATCAATCAATGGCACACCCACATATGGAACACTATGCTCAATGTTGGTCATTTTATCTCAAAAAGGTTTATATAAAGCAGCGGTTCTCAAACTTTTATTTTCATAGATGACTTGAAAATTGCTGAGGATCTCGGCGGACCACTTAATGATCTTTCCAAATGTTGTTTGTACCGTTAGCTAACTATTGTAAAGTGCTTTGGATATATATATCCTTTGGTTGATTTTATATATATATATATATATATATATATATATATATAAAATCAACCAAAGGAAAAAAATTACCAATGCATAATTAACCTTTGAAACTCTTTGCCACAAGGTGGTATTGAGGCCAGTAGTTCAGTAGGATTCAGAAAAGGATTAGATAATTTATGTGAAAAAAGAGAATACCAACAATTATTATATTAGGTAGAACAAAAAATAGAAGGGATATAGATCTTCATGCTTTAGGGCATAATAAACCAATACTAAGCAGAGAGGATTAAGGAGATCCTTTCCTACTGGGCAGGTTATTCCATAATTGTCTACTGTAGGGGTCTCTTGCAACTCCTTTTGAATCACCTGGCACCAATCTCTTGTAGAATGGGTTGCTGGACAAGAGGGACCATTAATCTGACCTGGTTTTGCAATTCCTATACCTAGCATTTTATCTTTATTTAATCTTTGTTTAACCTTTATTTGGTAAATTCTTTGTTGAAGGACTGGAACTAAAATTTTTCACCTGTTTACCATCAGATTATATATCACTTAACTACTTGCGCCAGATAAACAAAATTTATGCTAAAACTGTCCCAGTTAACCAGCATTCATTGTAGTGGTAAAGCCGTATTACTAGGATAAATCAGTTCTCTGGGAGCCATCCAGACAAAATGGTCATTCCATTTAAGTGCATGTAATTGCACTGGAATACTGTACATTATATTGACAAACTGAATATTGGTAGTTTTTACTCAGTTCTGAATCTCTAGTTTGATCCCAGTGTTGGTATATTTTATTCGGGAATGGGAAAGCAAGAGGGGTGAATGGCTGAAAACAAAAATATCATTGTTGAATATCTGCGTCTTGGGCTGCCATTGTTTTTTCAGAGTCCAGCCCACATTTGCATTGCAGAATGCTCGTACAAGTGGCATCTTGCATCTTGTAATCTTCAGTCTTGTGATTACATGAGAATCTCAACTTTCATTACAAATAATGTTAAGTTGTAGCCCTTGTGACTGCAGAGAAAAGCTTGAAAATGTGATCCCTAAAGATTCAAATACAAGAAGGCAAATATAGAGAATGCAAAATTTAAAAAATCTCCAGATATTTAAGCAGTCCTTGTGATTTTGGGGTGGGAGAGGCTGAAGTGATTGTTGAGCGTTTGGGGTTGGCAGTAATCCATGCAGGTGAATGTATGTTGTTTTGTGGTGCTGTTGTTGAATCTGCAGTATAGAATCCAAGCAGCAGAGTGGTGGCACAGGGTGGATCATTTCAAACAGCATCCTTTCACTGGTAATGAGGGGGGAGCACAAAAAGGAAGGCCAGGCCCCTGAGTACACATAGGTGTCCCAGAGCCCTGACTTTAGCAAGGAAATAGGAAAGGTTTTAATTTAAAAATTGATTTAAGAGAGAGCCCCTTTTTCATTAGTATAGCAGTTACTCAGTTGGGAGCTATTGGAAGAAATTAAAGTACATTGGCAATCTGTATGCTTCAAAGGGAGTGGGATCTATCTATTTTTCTACCTATCTGTCTAATCACTTAAATACCAGGGTATCCAGTGTTATGTTTTCCCTTTCCCAAATCCCTGCAAAATGTCACTATGCAAAATTCACTTAAAAAACCCATGAAGAAGCAAGTCATGCTTTAATGGAAGCAATGTCTACCACTACCCTTTATATTTTCACAATGCTAATTTTTGTGATGCTAACATAGAATGATTTTTTTTCTCATTGGTACAGTTTAAAAATGACACAGAAAAGCTTTTTAAAAAATGAAGGCAAGTGAAAACATACGATAAGTCAAATGGGCCTTGGATCTTGACAAAAATGAAGGGAAAATTTGACATGCAGGCTCTTCCTTTCTCAGAGCCTAGCATAAAGTTTTGTAGTCTGTCTTTCTTTTTCTTTCTTTCTTTCTTGTCAGAAAAAATTATGAAAGTGTCACTTTCCCTTTGCAGTTAATTCAGGAGAGATCCTCAATTCGAGCAGGGCACATTTTCATGCAAATGCAGCAGCACAGTTTCCAGCCCCCTAATAGCTTCTTACAAATGATGTGCCATTACAACGAGGTTTATTTAAACAAATTTAATACATCTTTAATCAAGCTGGAGAGCATTTTCAAAGGTCACGCTCCAAATCAGGATCACTGTACAGAGCTTATCAAAGTATTAGCTTAAGGGGGAGGGAGAATTATTTCTTGGACAAGTAATTTTAGGCAAATCTTTATTTACATTTTTATTCAGTTATTAAATTTTATTCCTTTCCCTCCTCCTCCTAGTCTCCATTTATGAACCTATAAGAAAGTCTGTAAATGGAGCCATAAGCATATCACAGCAGTTAGTGTTTCCAGGGGCGATTTCCTTTGAATGTAGAGGGCCTATAAAAGCGAGGATGAAGTCAGATTTTTTTTAAACACAAGCTATATGTATCCATTTAATACAACAAGCCTTTGCCTGAGGTTCTGATATTAAGAGAAAAATATGATTATCTATATTTGAAATTAACAAAACAAATTCTGAACTTAATGGGTATTTAAGGATTCTTGTGTATTCCTGCTGAGAGAGGACAATCATTCATGTCACTCCCATTGAATCTAATGGGAATTACACTAATGTATCAAGAGACTCTACCCCAATTCTGAACCCTGATATTGTTCATTAAAAGTTTATCTCTAAATAGGTCACAAATATTTTTTGCTTGCATAACAAGTGGGTTAGTTTTCTGTACCAGATGCCTTCCTGAGTCTACAGTGACAACACCAGCCTGATTTAGCTATATTCTCTAAGTAAAGATAACTCTTTTCACAGTGCAATCTTGTATTCATAGAATTCAATCTTTTGGCCTTCTGTTTTGTAAAAGTATATAATGAGATGTCAGGATTAAAGGGGAAGTGAACTCTGTAAATGCACAGACAGAAATACTCCTGAGATTTTAATGTTCATTAGACTTCAAACTTGTTAATACAGAGAAGTAAAACTGGGCATCTGAAAAGATAATGAAGATCTTGTATGGGTTCTGCTAATTCTTTTTTTACAGCTCACCTTGTTGCTAGCATTTGACTATAGGGTGAAAAGGAACAGTGTAAAACAATAATGAAAAGACTTACAAGGAAAATAATTATTGCAGGCCAATGAGTTGGATGGTTGATGTCAAGCACTGTCCTGCACCCAAGCCCTCTATCCCTGCAAATAAATATCTTCCACTAGCACCTACCAGAGTCAACACAGCTTCCAGATCATGTGCAATGAACTATACAAAATAAATAAAACACATTCATGTCTGAGAGTTCTTATGAATTTAACATTTATCTGACATCAATTTACAGGTACATACAGCAGGACAGGGTTTTACAAATAAGATTCCATGTACGAGTCTAATAATTTTGATTTTGTTCTTCACTGTTTGGCAGTGACGCTTTTGTGATTCACAAAGCAAATGAGGTGAACTAGTTAGCTTCCAGCTTTCCGCCAAAAGTCAGTGTGGAAATTTGTGAGGAAAAAATAGCTCTTCAGCCACAACTAAACAACACACACAGCACAATTTCAGCAGGAGGAGTGTAAAGGTGGTTTTAGCCCTGGGCTGGGTTGATTTCAGAAGTATATTAATATAATCTCATCCAATCACAGAACAGAAACAAAACCATTAAAAAATTTAAATTAAAAAAAATTTGTGATTAAAAAAACAACAAACTAATCACAACTAATTCAGCTCAAAATTTGATTAAGAAAAGTGAAATCCTGACTCCATTGAAGCCAATGACAAAATTCCCATTGAATTCACTGGAGCCAAGATTTCACCCAATGTATTTAACATTTAGTACAAATTGTTCCTGATAATCCATTGAGGGGAAAACAAAACAAATCTTACAACTGTGTAAATTCAAATAAGAAACTAATTCTGTAAGCCAAAGATAACTGGGGCACAGACACCCCCCCTATCAAACTCACTCTCATCAGAGGTTCCCAGAATAGTGACGGATCCTCCTGTAGCCAGCTGTTTTGACTGGTGATGGCTGGCAGAGAAGGACAAAAGGTAGGGTGACCAGATGTCCCAATTTTATAGGGATAGTCCTGATATTCGGTGCTTTGTCTTATATAGGTGCCTATGCCCCCCGCCCCCATCGCGATTTTTCACACTTGCTATCTGGTCACCCTAGCAAAAGGGCCAAATGAAGGGGACACTCTATGCCAATATACTTACATGGGAATTGGGAATCTAACTTGTTTGTTTCAGAAATACACATTTCAACTGAGTAATTTATACAGAAACAAACTGATATGCTGGTTCTGTGCTGTGTTCTGACAGCTTAGCATGGCAAATAGTGGTGTTATAATAAAGCCAAAGAATGGAGCAAACCAAAGACTCTTTCTCTACATTTAAAGACTGCTAATATTTTTTTTACTAGAGCTGAATGAAAAATCCAGAAGCTGATTTACTGAATGAATTATCTTCTTTCTCCTGTTTGCAAATGACAGTTTCCTAGAATGTATTAGTTATTTAAATTTGCATGGAATTTGTGGGTTTTCTTTTTATTTTTCTGCTCAATTTATTAATCATGAACAGTTTTTCTGTGGACATTAAATACTTTGGTTATCACAGTTTTAACTGTGTACTTTAGTTGTGATTGATGAAATAAGTCACATGGTATTGTTTCTTTTCCTTGATTGAATTAACATAAGTCTTCTATTCAGGAAGATGTGAAGAAGGCCACTGGTCTTTGAATTTCTGAGGGAGTTTAAAGAGAGATACCAGATGAAAAGGATAAGGAGATTTTAGAAAACATTAAGGCTGATATTGTCAAACAGCCTAGGAGATTTGGACATCCAATTTCAAAGATTTTTAATGGGAACTGTATATACCCAAATCCTGTATGCTGTTCTGAAAATCTCACCCTAAACCATTTCATTGTTGGCCCACTCAAGGAATCCTTCTTCCCTTCTACTTATTTTTTAAGGTTGCTTTATGAAATGTATTGGTTCTGTGCAGAGTTTACATTTAATTTTCTCATCACATTAATCCAAAGTAATTGCTCATTTGTGTGTAGTTTTAGTTATGGAAGATGTGGTTTCCCCATGTGGTTTGTTCAAATTGTGTCTCTGCCTGTGCTCTCATGAGCAGTTTCATTCACCTACTGTTTCAAGTAGTGCCTTGTTCCAGTCCAAATGCAAGAGTCTGTGGGAGTGAAGCTCACTTAGTCGCGTGTTTACCAGTGGTGAACACACGAAAAGGGGTTTGCGTGGCTGAAGTGAATTAATTTCTAATTTGAAATACATACTCTGTTAATAAAAAAGAGAGAAATTTACCGAGTTCTAGTTTTGACATACACCTATAAAATAATTTTTTAAAATATGTAATTTCCATCCTTGGCCTACACTTTTGTCCCTTGGTGTTGCCAAAAACTAAAACTGTCATATGAGTGTTAGTATCATATCAGTGGAAATACCTAAAGATAAAATAAGCAAGAGATGGGGGTTTATACAACTACAGGTATAGGTTAATTTTCAGCTTTGCTCCTACCCTATTCAAAGGTGCCATTTACACCCATTTGTCTGCACCTGCATAATGAATTCTGACTACAAATCAGAAGGCAGTTGCAACTCTAACTACATGATTTGGGTCTACAGTCAGATAATTCAGTGGTGCAACTTATCAGCTTTGCACTTGCAATTGAATTGTGGACACAAATTTTGTGGGTATAAATTGCACCTGCAGAAGGGAGGATGCCCTTCAGAAAATATTTCCCGAGATCTCCTTTTATCATGTAACATGACAAATATTAATGTGAATTAACTATGTAGCCCTTTTGGGCTCCGATTTTCCTTGTTTATTTTGTGGTTGTTTCAAAAAATAGACAAAATATGAGTTTTGACACTGTAAACCCTAAGGGCCCTTTTGAAGATACACTCAGTTGAGTCAGAGCAAATAGGTCAGCCAGCTATGCAGACAGCATCCCTGGCCTTCCAGGACTTGTGCGACCCACCAGGCAATGGATGATTTTGGTCAGATAGACCCCTTACATGCTCCAGTGGAGCCCAAAAGACACTTTCTCATGAAATAACAGCTCACATAGATGGGACTGAAAATCCATTCTTGTGTTCCTGGGAAAGTGTTTTGTTGTATAGCATGATGATGCATTGTTAACATGCATAATTGTTGTGAATATTATATTTCTATCACTTATTTACTATAAATATAATCTCTTATATCGATGATCATTATTGACCTGCAAATTGCTTATGGTATTACAATAATGCAATTTGCCTGTATAAGGAAAAAATAAACGCAAAAGGCAATTAACATTACTGCAATGTTAAGTTTGTACAGCTGAAATAAAAATGTCAGAAAATGCAAAAGTTAAAATTATCTTAGCAGCGCTAATTCATTTGCATTACACAACAACAACAATTAAATATATTTAACCAGAAAAAACAAGACTGGAAAATACTAAGTCTAGATTTTTGTATGGGTATGTATATAAATATAGGTCTTGATTCTGGAATTTAATATATGCAGCACAACATGATTCCCCTGAAATACTGTTAGAATAACAAAAATGAAAAAAAAAGTTCTGTAAAAGCATTCTTTTTATGCATTATAGCACCTTTTGATGTCACTGGCAAACCTTTTTACTTCATGAAAATCAAGTCTGTAGTCTTATGCTACGAGATGAATGTCATGACATTATCCCAGTTTCCATATATTTTGGTTGTTATAGAATACTGCCATCATGTTCCTCTTATGGCTCCCCTACCTCAAGAAATGAGGTGGCTATGGAACCCAGGAAGGAATTCAGTCTAAGGATGTAAAGCTCACCTGCCTGTCATCTTAAAAAACAAACAACAAAAAATTATAATTATAGTACCCAGAAGCATATTCTTAGTCTAGTGTTCAGAGGAGTTGCCTGGTGGATGGATGCTGGATATACAGTTGTTAGGATACTTGCAAGCACAGTTTTCCTGAATAAAAGACATTTAACTTGTTGTAGGAGACAGTGCTAACCCCTTAAAATGTAGTTAAGGACTCCTGCTCCAAATTCCCATATACCCTTAGCTCTGGTCTACACTATGAGTTTAGGTCGAATTTAGCAGCCATAGATTGATTTAACCCTGCATCTGTCCACACGACGAAGCCGTTTTTGTTGACTTAAAGGGCTTTTAAAGTCGATTTCTTTACTCCTCCCTGACAAGGGGATTAGCACTGAAATCGACATAGCCGGGTCGAATTTGGTGTAGTGTGGATGCAATTCGACGGTATTGGCCTCCAGGAGCTATCCCAGAGTGCTCCATTGTGACCACTCTGGACAGCGCTTTGAACTCAGATGCACTAGCCAGGTACACAGGAAAATCCCCGGGAAATTTTGAATTTCATTTCCTGTTTGGCCAGCGTGGCAAACTCAGCAGCACAGGTGACCAGGCAGTCCCCCCAGTATATTTCTACGCTCCCCCTAACATCTCCGTCCCTGAGGTTATCACAGATTAGAAGGTGGAAAAAAACACACTTGCAATGACATGTTTTCCGAGCTCACGCAGTCCTCCCGCACTGATAGGGCACAGCGTAATGCATGGAGGCATTTAGTGGCAGAGGCCAGGAAAGAATTGCTGTGTTTGCTCAAAGGCAAAAGTATCATGCCTCGCTAGTGATTCTGCCCGAGCCAGGTCGCTGTGTCACATGCACTCCGCGCTGTGTCAGCCTTGGGCAGGGGCATGACCGCTTTGTGAGCAGGAAGGCCATAGCTATAGACGTTGCATTAAGTAGCTTCCGTAGCTAGAGAAAACATTCCTGTGCATTCAGCAAAGTCTGTGGCAAAAAAAGAGGAGCCCTGTAGTGTAGTTGTTATCACATTGACCTAACATGCAAAACATCCCCTGTTCAAAACTGGGTGGGAACAAGTCCCTGTTCCTTTTTCTGACTCCCCTCCTGCATTTTTAGTCTTAGAACAGACAGTGCTGTGAAATTTTACTTTGAATGATATCAATTATGAGTTAAATAATGTGGAAGCTCTCTCTAAGTTATAGTCCCAGGTTCCTTACCCTTTCAGCTGCTCTGATAAATTAACATTTTGGTTAGGGGCGGGGGGAAATTTTCATGAAGCTTTTTATAGGGACTAAATGCTATCTAGGACTCTGAAATAATCTTAACGTGTCCCACAGAGTACAATCCTTCATTCTGGATTTGTCATTCCACAAGTTGACTGCTCCTTACTACTGCCCAGGCTTCATGAGCCATGGGAGCAAGGGGCAGGCTGGGCTAGGTGTGACCATGCGGTGCTGCCGGCTGGGAGAGCAGCCTGAGGCAGAAGCCTCCAGCTCGCATGATTTTCCATGCAGGACTGAATCTCCATGAGACTAAACTTAAAGAAGAGAGTGACCTGGAGTCACTCCCATTCGGTGCTCTAAGAGGAGGATAGCCATGCCTGTCCAGGCACTCCTGATCGACCTCACTGAGGTCTGCCAGTTGAGAGGGGCTGAGCGGGACCCCAGTTGGCAGGAGCCGGCAGACGGAGCCCCAGACCAGCAGTGGGCTGAGCCACTCAGCCAGCTGCCGGTCTGGGGTTCCGTCTGCTGGCCCCGCTCAGTCCGCTGCCTTCCTGGGGTTCTGATCATCCAGGCAGGCAGAAGGCTGAGTGGGGCCCCGGCAGACGGGACCCCGGAAAAAAGGCTTGAAACGATTGTCTGCCATTGCTTTCGGGGGGGGAGGGGGAGGCTGACGACATGTACCCAAAACCACCTGCAACAAAGTTTTTGCCCCATCAGACATTGGGAGCTTAACCCAGAATTCCAATGGGCAGCGGAGACTGGGGGAACTGTGGGATAGCTACCCACAGTGCACCGCTCTGTAAGTCGATGATAGCCATGGTAGTGAGGATGCTCTCCGCCGACTTAATGTGCTTAGTGTGGACTTATGCAATAGACTGTTTAAAATAGAATTCTAAAAAATCGACTTCTATAAAATCGACCTAATTTCGTAGTGTAGACATACAGAGAAATTATGAAGCTGCCCATCAAAACCACCTGAATATCTTTCTTCTCTTTAGAGAAAGTGTCCTTTCTCTTGCTCTTCTAATCTCTTCATATTCCTGGAGACATGATGCAAATAGCTCCTGAGTGCAATTTTAGCAATACAGACAGTAGGAGTGACTAATTATTATAATAAGGAAATTACATATTAATCTGATAAGCATGCACCTACAAAACATTGCTGATGATAATGACCTAAGTTTTTGCTTTTGTATTACTGAGCAGCAGTGCAAAGCCAATTTTCCTAGGCCCAGATTCAGTTTTAGGCTATGTCTGTTCAATTTCTTATTTTGTTCCCGAGAATTGTTAAAACCTGGTCCTTAGTTATACATTTTCAATGAACTTTTGACTGCACTTTTCCATTTGAAAATCCTCTCACCGCACTGCATCTGTTCAACATTGCATTTCTATTTGCACTCACAATACTTCGTCTCTGAAGTTTACCCGTAAAGAGTTATAGAAATTAGAAGTTGGGGTTAAAAAGATGTACATGTTGTTCATTGCGACAGCTCAGGGGCAAGCTGTGCTTGTGATCTCTCCCACGGGCATTCCTTCTAAGGGCCAGGCCTTGACTTGTACTCTTCCCAGTTTACAACACTCCCTATTCCCACCATCTTGCCGTGGTTACAGGGCAAGTGGTACCTTTATACCCCCTTGTGGTCCTTCAGGAGTGGACCCTTCAGGTGACAAGTTTCAATATCTTCACCTCTGCTAGGGGGGAACCATAGGGTTCTAACACCCTTCGCCTAGATCCCGGGGTGCCAGCCCATCTGTTTCCAGTCATGTTAACATGACCGGCCCACCTGTTACTGGTACCTGGAAGACGCTTCTGTTTAGGTGTCTAACTGGTGGCTGATGAGAGAGACTTAAAACACCTCCTCCCAAACAGATGTATTGTCATTCACCTAAAGGTACATAGAAAGCCAAGAAACGGGGTTAAACCCACAGCAGGCCCACACAGCTGGGGCTTGCATGCAGATCATCACCTCTCAAAGCTTAGGAGAGCCAGGTTGTCTCAGGCACATCCTGCAGAGCCCCTCCCTTAGTTCCCCAGACCTGCTGCATGTACTGCCCAAATCCGTATCTCTCCCAAGAAGCTGCTGCTGCTTATTCCCATCCCTTTTCTTTAGGCTAGGGGTTTAACCACTTGGCATTCTTTTGATCTTCGTCTGTGGTCTTGATAATATAGGCCAGTCACCCTTCTGGTGAGAGGTAGGTAGGCATTTTTCAATGACTAGCTCACCCATTGTTTCTATTAAAGATCCTTGGTATTCTCCCTGGAGATACCTTCTCTCTGTCATTTTGTCTCCTGCTTGCTCCCCCATAACTGCTTCCTTTGATTTAACTCCATGAAGTCAACTAGAATAATGCCAAGCAGGTAAACTGAGACACCTATAATATAATAAATTATACAGATATCTCCCTTGTTCTGCTCAACCATTAAGGGCCAAATCCTGGGGGTGGCTCTTAGCCTAGTTACTTGACTGTGTACTAATCTGCGGGGAGGAGAGAGAGAAGGAATCTTCCCACCCTCCCCGGCCATAGAGTAGTTGTGAATCCTCTCAGCAGCTTCTCTATGACCAAGGTATAGGCCAGTGCTTTAGCGGTTTCTTCAGAGAGAAGGGGCAGCACCTGCCAGGACACCACATTGCCTGAAATAGTTTTCAGAAACTGATCTTGAAAACTGATCCAAAATTCAGGGAAACTTGTAGCACAGATGGAGCCTTAGAAATATAAAAGCGAGTGAGCATCTGTGGAGGTCTGAGGTGTTGTAGGACAAGGGTAATTGTTTGGGCACACTGTTTCACTCCTATGTCTTGTAACTGTTCTGAGATTTAGACAGCTACCCAGTAAAAGAGTAGTAAACTACCTGTAGTTACCCTCTTTTGAAGCTGGTATTGGAATGGGTTTGATTCATTTCTAAGTGATCCGGGGAAATATTCCCTGTTCTTATTGTATATGGAGAAGCATTCTCAGTTTCTCACATTTTAAATCAATCTCAGGTTTAAGTGAAGGTGCAGGCTTAAAAGTTATTACAGCTCCACTGTTTCCCCTGATAAATTACATGAATAACATTTGAGACAATGCATTGTTAAATATTTATGTCTAGTACTATAGAACCAGAAAAGGCACAAGAACCCCTAGAAGAATAAATATATTTACCTAAATAAATTACTAAGACAAATATACTCCTATGTGCTCTGTACCAATAAACAGTAGGTATTCACTAAATTGTGGAATATAAATGGCTCATTTCCTCTAAATGTACACTGAAAGATCTATAACATGTTACACATTTCCTGTGCTTTGCATATATATTTCAATATTCATCATGAAAAGGCTTGCTTAGGTGTCAATATACATTACTTTGCATATATTAAGAAAATATTTTTTTTAATTTTACCATTACAGATGTGCTTTACTATTGGGGGTGGGGAAAGTGGAGGTCTTATTTCATGATTAACCCTTTCACAGCTCGTCCTTTTTTTATCAGCTTGACATTTGCACAAAATGAATTGCTAGCTTAGACACAGCTAACTAAATAAAAGCAGGCCAGAGCTGATAGTATGAAAAATGGATTTTCATTACTGTTTCATTGATTCTTGTAAATAAGGGCCTGAGGCCTGCTCCGAAAAGGCTGCAAACAGCAATAATTTAATCTGAGGTGACATAGACCAAAATGTATGTGGACAAAAATCATCCTTGAATATTAAACAACAGCCTCAAGACAGAGAAAAGTGTTGCAGGCAAATTTAAATGTATGCAGATCGGTGGGTAACATATTTAAAAACAGAAATTAAAGATTCCTGTCATAAATCACATTTGCTGCCATGGATATGCCTTGTTATGCTGGCGTTTAAGAAAACCTGAAAGGTTAAGGCAGTTGGTGCATTAAATCGTACAAGGATAATTAATACTTTTCTTGTGGCTATTTATAAGAAATGGAAAATATAGTCAGATCAGCTGTGGCACTGTAGTAATTTGAGGGGGAAGAAATGAAAGCATGAGTCAATAGTTTTAACTGGACAAATGTCAAATGCTTAATGATGCAGTATCCCAATTTAGAGGCCTTTTGAAAGTTATATGTGAAAAAAATAGATAAAATAGTTCATTCTTCTATTACAAATATAATTTATTTGGTTTCCCTCCTCTACACTGCTTAAGAAATAAATGTATTTATCCAACTGGGATTCTTTTTTTAATTCCTAGAAATCTTTACCATAGATGCAAAGTGTAGCTCAATCCTTGACTCTAGAATCATAATCTTTGTCTTTTACTTTACATCTCCTGATTAAAAAATACTGCAGTAGTTTCAGTGATAGTCCAAAGCTCTGGAGGAACATTATTGTAAATTGAAGTATTTTGGCCCATCACAGCAGAATACTGCAGTACCTTATACAAAGGGTGTCTCATAACAACAATAATGTGGAATGTAATTCCCCTCCCACCCATCTGCTAAAACACTAATCTATTTTTTACCATGGAGTTTACATTCCAACAGCCCCTTCCAAATACTGTAATTCCCCAGAGGAATTACTCCTTCAACACTCACTGAACTCAGGCTTATGGTCGACCTAGTATTTAAAATTCTTATTTTTCCTTTGTATTACTTTCATGAATAAAAACAATAAATTTTACTGGTATCAAACATTATTAAAGGGTCTCAGAATGACAAGACAGAAGGTTTATATGACCAACTCTCTTAATATAAAGAGGTCATATATTCTCAGTTGCCACTGCGATCCATCTCTCTCTCTCTCTCTCTCTCTCTCCCCCCGAAGCTTGAGAATAAAGATCCTATTAAAAAATTCTCACACCCAAATAATCACTTTTCACCTGTTTCATGAAAAATGAAAGATTTATGAAATTATCTTTGCCAATTTTTTCATTATTTTTCTGTTTCAAATGCAAACAAGAAGCATTTTTTCCAGAGGAAAAAAACTTCAATTTAGCTCTGAAAACAGCAACTTTTATATGTAGAGGAAAAAATGAATTTTTCAGGACTTGGCATATTTCTGATTTTGCTTTGGGGAAGGATTTCATCACAGTTTGAATGAAATGAAAAAGTGTGTTCAAAGTTTTACCCTGGTTTAGATTTCCAAATTCTCACAAATATTTCCCAAAACATCCATCTTTACAGGTAGATCTTAGCAAAGCAATAATTAGCAGTTTTTCCCATTCAAGTGAGAATTGACCATCTTCGGCAAGTTTTGCTTTGCAATAACAACAACAAAAGCTACAAACAAAATGTGATACTTTATAGATTATAATATTCATAATTGCTCTGATGTGTCATTTGTATGTGGTGTCATACCCAGTTTACTCTCTGCCAGCATTACATATGAGGTTGCTGAAAACTGTTTTTTTTAAGCTGCAGCTTTAGCCTAAACTGTAGAAACATAAATTAACTTAAAAATCAATAAATGGTCTCGACATTTACTCCTCCCCAAAAAATATTTAGCAAATAAAAGATAGGGCCTATAGATCAGGGGTGGGCAAACTGTGGCCAGGGGGCTGCATCTGGCCTGCCAGACGTTTTAATCCGGCCATCAAGCTCCAGCTGGGGAGTTGGATTGGGGGTTTGTCCCACTCCGCATGGCTCCCAGAAGCAATGACATGTCCCTCCTCCGACTCCTAAGTGTAGGGGCAACCAAGGGGCTCTGCATGCTGCCCCCGGCCCAAGCACCACCCCCACAGCTCCCATTGGCCAGGAACTCTGGCGAATGGGAGCTGCAGGGGTGGCGCCTGTGGACAGGGCAGTGTGCAGAGTTGCCTGGCCACACCTCTGCATAGGAGCTGGAGCAGGGACATACCGCTGCTTCTGGGAGCCGCTTGAGGTAAGCACCACCCAGAGCCAGCACCCCTGACTCCCTCCTGTACCCCAATCCCCTGCCCCAGATCTGATCCCCCTCCTGCCCTCCAAACCCTCAGTCCCAGCCCGGAGCACCCTCCTGCACCCCCAACCCCTTATCCACAGCCCTACCACAGAGCCCGCACCCCCAGCCAGAGCCCCCACCCACCCCCCCGCACCACGACCTCCTGCCCCAGCCTGGAGCTCCCTCCCGCACCCTGAACTACTCATTTCTGGCCCTATCTGAGAGCCTATACCCCCAGCCAGAGCCCTCACCCCCTTCTGCATCCCAAACCTCAATTTCATGAGCATTCATGGCCCACCATACAATTTCCATACCCAGATGCAGTGCTCGGACCAAATATTTTTTCCCACCCCGCTATAGATTATGCTGTGCGATTACTCCAGATCAATTGTTGAAACTAACTTGAGTTCCAAAGATAAGGTACAAAATGAAAGATTTTTTTTTCCCCTGCTAGGTGGCAAGTTAGTTGAAATAGCTAAAAGTTTGACAAAGAAGATCTAAATAATACCTTTTAAAAACTTACATCAAAAGGGTTGGGTCAGTTAAGGAAAATGCTTCTATTACAGTAACATGTCGGCATCAACTTGCATTTAGTTAAGTATGGGGAGGTTCTGGAAAGGCCATGTATTATAACAGTAAGAGTACTGGTATTTATCACCTGGCAGTGGACTGAGAATCTGTCTGGCTTTTATATTATGCCCAAGTGTTTGTTTGAACATCAGTGGCTGATATGTATGGGATAGAGACTCTTCTGGTGGGCATATTGGAAAAAAGGAACATTATAATGCTCTTATATCCATAGATAAATGAATGCACTTATATTCAGTTATACTGTAGTATTTCAGGAATTAGCTGAACAATTTCCTATATTAGACGCTATCATCGATTGGTGTTAAGTTCATAGCCTCGTTGGAGTAAATCTTTTGCAAACCAAATTGTTCAGGAGCTATCGTGCAAAACAAACATCCCTCGCCTCCCAAAAAACCCTATCTCTGTATTTTCAACTGTGGTATAAAGAATGTTTCACTTTGCATACAGTGGATTGTGCTGTTTAACTATATACACACACTCATGCTGTTAATAGTATATACAGTGAAAGGAAAATGTTTCCACATGCCATATTTTAATCCGAATAAGTGTTAGAACTGAAAATAGAGATGTAAGGCTCCCACCCACAAACGTGTGCTTCCATTTTTTTTCTTAACTGTTTAAAATTTTTTTTTTAGTTAGCAAACAGACAGTGAGCATGACCCAGCAGCCTGTAAGTCCCACCCCACAAGTTTAAAAAGTGTTCTAAACACAACTATGCCTATTCTTATTTGGCCTAGTGTCTGCCAGTTGATCAGTAGATGATCAATAGAGCTGAACAAATAATATATACCGGTAATTAATAATGCTTTCATTGTCATGTTAGAATCATAGACTTTAAGGTCAGAAGGGACCATTATGATTGTCCAGTCTGACCTCCTGCACAATGCAGACCACAGAATCTCCCCCACCCACTCCTATATCAAACCCCTAACCTATGTCTGAGCTATTGAAGCCCTTAAATCGTGGTTTAAAGACTTCAAGGTGCAGAGAATCCTCCAACAAGTCACCTGTGCCCCACACTGCAGAGGAAGGCAAAACCCGCCCTGGGCCTCTGCCAATCTGCCCTGGAGGAAAATTCCTTCCCGACCCCAAATATGGTGACCAGCTAAACCCTTTGCATGTGGGCAAGACTCACCAGCCAGACACTGAGGAAAGAATTCTCTGTAGTAATTCAAATCACAAGCCATTTGGCATATTTACCGCTAATAGTCAAAGATCAATTAATTGCCCAAATTAGGCTATCCCATCATACTATCCCCTCCATAAACTTATCAAGCTTAGTCTTGAAGCCAGATATGTCTTTTGCCCCCACTGCTCCCCTTGGAAGGCTGTTCCAGAACTTCACTCCTCTGATGGTTAGAAACCTTCATCTAATTTCCAGTCTAAACTTCCTGATGGCCAGTTTATTCTTTGGCCATTTGTTCTTGTATCCACATTGATACTGAGCTTAAATAATTCCACTCCCTCCCTGGTATTTATTCCTCTGATATATTTATAGAGAGCAATCATATCTCCCCTCAGCCTTCTTTTGGTTATGCTAAACAAGCCAAGCTCCTTGAGTCTCCTTTCATAAGACAGGTTTTCCATTCCTCGGATCATTCCTTCTCTGTAGCTTAGTTTGAATTCATCCTTCTTAAACATGGGAGACCAGAACTGCACACAGTATTCCAGATGAGGATGCTCCAGATGTTTCTTTTTTCTGTTCATGAAATGCATGTCAGAAAATCATGAGACTTCTAATGTCTTTATTATTAAAAATAATGATTTTATGGCATATTTTTCTTAATGGATGATATTCACCCTTGACAAGGGCTAAAATAGGCCTTCAACAAAGGGGTAAGTTTCATACAAGAGGGTGGCAAACATGGCCAGATTGATATTCATTTCGGTGTTCAAATAGATATTAAATGAAAATCAGTTATAATTGTCACTGCCTTGTAAACAACAGAATTAGCATACCAGCAGCTTTAGAGAGGACCATATGCACATGAAATTCAGTACTGTACAGGCCTAAGGAATAAAACTTTAAAATGGAGAACAATGAAGTACATCAGCATTCTCAAAGCCTTTACTTTTGGCAATCAGAAGCTGCTTCTATTTTTCCTCATGAAAGCCGCACACTATTATTTTCCCTCAGCTACAACCTACCAGTGTTCTTTTGATATGCAGTTTTTTGGCGGTTGTATTGGGAAGTGGATTTTGTGGAGTACCTCTGAAAAGGACAACTAACTGTAAGGAGCCAATGAAGAGAACTGTTTTCAGTTTCAATTTTCCTGAATTAAAAGCCTGTTTTGAAATTTGGTGATCCACCATCACTTCACCGTAGCCTCCCTCAATGATGTTTAATTACTTGCTCTTTTAGAAAGAAAAGGTCCAGTCTGCCAAACTATTATTATGGGCCTCACCCTCTCTTAACTGGAAAACTCTCAAATTATTTAATTTATTGAATGATAAAATATCATTTTCAACAAGAAACATTACAGACCCAAATTAAATTCATGTGCATTATATGAAAATCTGGGACAACCGATGAAAAAATGCTGCAAACGAAAGTTTGAGCTTGTACACCGTAGTACACAAAAAATGGTTACAGCTGCTAGCTGTGACTACCACACCAAAAAGCCTGGAGGCAAGTGCTGTAGGTGTTCCAATTAGTAGAGCCATTTGGACATCTAACATTGGGTGAGGCCATTCAGGAATGACACTTTCTGCACAGGGATCACAAAACAAGGAATTTTCCTCCCAGTCTGGCAGAGAGAATGTTAGACATGGGGCACCTTACTTTTTCTGGACCCTTTCTTCCTTTCTCTTAATATAGGCCTAATTCAGGAATCACTTTGCCCAGGCTGGATCCCTAGAGCCTCCATCTCTCCCTTCAGTTCTCTAGGTCTGCCTCTGTTTCTAATATGGAAAAGATACTTAATCAGGCCTTTCTTTACTCAAGCCAGATTCTGAGAGCTTCCCTAGCTCTTGTCAGCACTATGTATATTGCTTCACTGTTCAGTTCCCCCTAATATGGCACATTTTACCAGTCCCACTTCATGATATTCAGAGATTCAGAGAGTTTAAAGCCAGAAGAGAGCATTGGATTGTTTAGTTTGACCTCCTGAATATCACAGACAATTACATTGCACCCAGTGTCCCCCACATTGAACCTAATAACTTGTGTTTGGCTAAAGTATATCTTCAAGAAGCACATCCAGTCTTGATCTGAAGACATCAAAAGATGGAGAATCTACTACTTCCCTTCATAATTTCTGCCAATGGTTAATCACCCTTGGCTGAGAGGAAAGAACTTAACTGAACATTAAAACATCAGTCTCTGTTACTTTCCAAATTGGTAGCAGCTCAGCCCACCTTTGGAGAGACAGTCGTGGCCTTTTCAAGGTCCATTACAATATAGGACTCTTCCAAAAGAGTCTCTAGTGATGAATGACCTTTATATAATGACAACTGATACTTTCAGTCTGGGATCTGGTTTGAATTTCTCAGTTATCCTATCACTTCATTCTTTACATAAGGCAAATTCAGGAAAACATGAAGCAGGAATTGAAGTGATACATACATCAGAGAGCACAGTGTTTGTCTTTTCTGTCACCAAGCGTGAAAGTAACTGAAATGACTCACTGGTACTCCGGAGTCCTTAGGTGGGAGTGAGGCCTCAACCAGAAGAGGCGTGGCCTCCACTGGAAGAGGCAAGGCCTTTAAATCCCCAGGCACTTTAAATCAGGATTTAAAGGGCCTGGGGCTGGGGCTGTGGTAGCAGCAGCTGGAGCCCCGGGCCCTTTAAATGACCCCCGGAGCAACTGCATCTGGGAGCCCCGGGTGTGATTTAAAGGGCCCTGGGCTCCAGCTGCTGCTACTACAGTGGAGCCCCGGGCACTTTAAATCACCATTGGAGGGGGCTCCTGGCTGCTGCCACTACCCCGGGGCCCCGGCCTCTGACGGAGCTTTAAAGGGCCTGGGGCTCCACTGCAGTAGCGGCAGTCAGGAGCCCCTGGCCCTATAAATCACCACCACAGCCCCGCTGCCGCTACCCCAGGACTCCGGCAGTGGGGCTCAGGTGGCAATTTAAAGGGTAGTGGCAGTGGGAGCCCTTTAAATCACCACCTGAGCTGCGCTGCCAGAGTCCCGGGGTAGCAGCGGCAGCTGGGGGCTCGGGCGGTGATTTTAAAGGGCCCGGGGCTCCGGCTGTTGCTACCACCCTGGGCCCTTTAAATCATCCCTGGAGCCCTGGGGAGGTGGTGGCGGGGCTCCGGTGGCTATTTTACGGGCTGGGGTGGTAGTGGTTGCCGCAGCCCCGGATCCTTTAAATAGCCACCAGAGCCCTGCCACTACCCTAGGGCTCCAGGGACGATTTAAAGGGCCAGGGACGGTAGCTGCGGCAGGCACCCTGGGCCCTTTAAATCACCACCTGAGCCCCACCGCCACTTCCCCACTGCTGGGAGCCCCAGGCCCTTTAAATTGCTGCCAGGGGAAGCCAGTCCGCCCCGGTATGGCGCACCAGCTCTTGCCGGTACGCCATACTGGCTTACTTTCACCTCTGTCTGTCACATGCTGTGTGATACATGAAGGTGGGGTGGGAAAGTAGTTCCCTTTGATGAACACCCAGCCAGCCAGTTAGCTGTAAAATCCCTCTTGTTCTGTTCTCTGCTTGCTTTACCCGTAAAGGGTTAACAAGCCCACAGGTAAAAGAAAAGGAGTGGGCACCTGACCAAAAGAGCCAATGGGAAGGCTAGAACTTTTTAAAATTGGGAAAGAAACTTTCCCTTTGTCTGCAGGGACACGGAGCAGTAATGCTGTAACCAGCTTTAAGCCAGGTATGATTATAGATTATTAATTCATACTTCGAACTTACTTATTTGGAACCTCAGATATGTAAGTAAAATTAGGAAATGTCTAAAAAGGCACAATTAGGTTTATTTCTTTTATTTCTTATTGGCTTGTGGACTCCTTTGTGCTAACCCCAGATGCTTTTGTTTGCTTGTAACCTTTAAGCTGAACCCCCCCAAGAAAGCTATTTTGGGTGCTTGATTTTTGGAATTGCTCTTTTAAAATTTAGCAAAAGCCTAAGTTCCAGATGTATTTTCTTTCTTTTTGTTTTTAATAAAATTTACCTTTTTAAGAACAGGATTGGATTTTTGGTGTCCTAAGGAGAGGTTTGTGCATATGCTGTTTAATTAACTGGTGGCAACAGCTAATTTCCTTTGTTTTCTCTCTCAGCTCTTCCCCAGAAATGGGGGGTGAAAGGGCTTGAGGGTACCCCACAGGGAGGAATTCCCAAGTGCTCCTTCCTGGGTCCAAGGGGGGTTTTGCATTTGGGTGGTGGCAGCATTTACCAGGTCAGCAAAAAGCTGTAACCTTGGGAGTTTAATACAAGCCTGGAGTGGCAAGTATTATTTTTTAGAATCCTTGCAGGCCCCCACCTCTGCACTTGGAGTGACAGAGTAGGAATTCAGCCTTGACATGCTGTATCAACCCTCTCACAAAATGACTGTTAACCTGCAGACAGACAGACTTAAACCTTTAAAATTACTGTACACAGGAAATGAAATCAGTAGATACATAGCTGACATATGCCAGGTCAGTCCCATGAACATAATGGAATTATTTATTAGGGAGGAATTCAACATTGTATTTTGATCAAAAGTCTGTTTGTTTAGTATTCTTTTAGTTAACACAATATTGTCACTAAACAGGATTACATCAAGAGGGGAGGGCTGCACAAGACCTAAATGATTCTATCAACTCTTTCTCATAGTTCTAAAGTCTCATGTCAGTTTCTATGGAGTAAAATATTTAAAATAAAGTATTCGTCTATAGAAAAAAAGTGAGAAAAGAATTCAGAGCATTATTTTAACACACTTCTATAAATAAACCAGTTAATGCTGAGTGGTAGTATAATACATTTGTTTCCACTCATGAAGAATTGGTTTGCTGCATATAGGCTCCACCACACATTCTAGACTGTTACCTTGTTAGTGGAAATACATGTATTAAATAGCTGCCACTGCTCCAGTATGCCCTATTTATATTTTATATAAAATACATTCTGGGCTGTGGTGGTTTGAATGGTTCACAGAAACCCAAGAAGTCATTAACCTAATCCAAAACATAACATGATGTAAATCATATAAGCTGTCGTGCATTTTTAAAGGGAGTATTATTTTTGAGTGAATAGAGATAGGGCTATTTGGCATGAAGTTCTTGAAGGTGATGGGAGTGTTATGACCCAGGAGATGCATTTATTGCTGTGACTCAGAATGTCATGAAGTCAAAAACAAAAATGGAAGATCCAAAACAACAAATTAAAAAAAAAGTTAGTCTCAAATGCCAGGAATTTTTTATCTAGCTATAGATTTGGCTGTGCTGAAATGGACATTCATGACTTTGACTATTAATATATATTCTGGGAGGCACTTCAAAGAGGACATACACAAAACAGTATTTCTCCATCAGCAAGGAAAAATGTATTGAAGGATGGCAGTCCTGGTCCAGGACTCCTGGAATGATTGGGATTATTTTTTTTCTTGAGTAAATAATGAGAAAGGGGAAATCTCTCAGGTGGTTATTTAAGGTACAGTTCACTTGAATCATTCTCTATCATCACAGCTATTCAGCTTATATCTTGGAAACATACTTAGTCACAGATGTTATAGAATTGTAGGGCTGGAAGGGACCTCGAGAGGTCATCAAGTCCAGCCACTTGACCAAGTAAACACGGGCCATCCCAGATAGATATTTGTCCAATCTGTGTTTTTAAAAACCTCCCATGATGGGGATTCCCTAGGAAGCCTATTCCAGAGTTTAACTGCCATTATACTTAGAAAGTGTTTCCTAATATCTTACCTAAATCTCCCTTGCTGCAGAGTCAGCCAATTACTTCTTTTCCTACCTTCAGTGGACATGAAGAACAATTGATTACCGTCTGTTTTGAACATATCTGAAGACTGTTATTGGATTTCCCTCCCTCAACCCCCTCCCCCAGTCTTCTCAAAGCTAAACATGCCCAGTTTTTTTTTAACCTTTCCTCATAAGGCAGCTTTTCTAAACCATTTATCATTTTTGTTGCTCTCTTCTGGACTTTCTTCAAGTTGTCCACAAGTTTGCTAAAGGGTGGGACTCATAACTGGAAACAGTATGCCATGTGATGCCTCCAGGTGAGTAGAGCAGAATTACCCACTGTGTCTTACACACAACACTCCTGTTAATACACCTCAGAATGATACCGTATATACTCGTTCATTAGACCATTTGTTTATAAGCTGACCCCTCCCAGGATGGATAAGTAAAAATAGCAAAAACTGTATGACCCTTTCATAAACCGACCCTATATTTTAGGGGTTGGCAAACTTTGGCACCTGGCCCATTAGGGTAAGCAGCTATCGGGCCTGGATGTTTTGTTTACCTGCAGCATCTGCAGGTGAGGAGCCCCTCCCGTCCCATTGGCTGGGAAAGGCGAACCACGGCCTCTGGGAGCTGAAGGGCTCCATGCCTGCAGATGCTCCAGGTAAACAAAATTATTAGATATTCAATTTAATGATTCCATAGAGTTTAAAATTATCAAATTTTGGTGTAGACCCGTTTATAAGCCGACCCCGGCTCTTTGATGCGTCACGTTTTTTACCAATAATATTCGGCTTATGAACGAGTGTATATGAAATGTCTTTTTTTTTTTGCAACTGCATTACACTGTTCATTTATTCAATTTGTGGTCCTCTATAACACCCTGATCCTTTTCAGAAGCAGAACTGCCTAGCCAGTTATTCCCCATTTTGTAGTTGTGTGTTTGATTTTTCTTTCCTAAGTGAAGTACTTTGCAGTTATCTTGATTTAATTTCACCTTGTTGAGTTCAGACCAGTTATCCAATTTGTCAAGATCATTTTGAATTCTAATCATGTCCTGCAAACTCCTCCTAGCTTGCTGTAATCTGCAAATTTTATGAGCACACTTTCCACTCCATTATCCAAGTCGTTAAAGAAAATATTGAATAATATCGGACCCAGTACTGACCCCTGCAGGAACCCACTAGATACTCTCTCCCAGTTTGATAGTGACCTGTTGATATTTACTCTTTGAATATGGTCTTTCAAACAGTTGTGCACCCACTTCATAGTAATTTAATCTAGACCACATTTCTCTCATTTGCTTATGAGAATGTGATGTGGGACTGTGTCAAAAGACTTACTAAAATCCAGATATATCACATCCACTACGTCTCCGTTATACTCTAGGCCAGTAACTCTGTCAAAGAAGGAAATTAGGTTGGTTTGACATGATTTGTTCTTGAGAAATCCATACTGGCTATTCCTTATAGCCCTATTATTATCCAGGTACTTACAAATTGATTGTTAAATAGTTCGTTCCAGTATCTTTCTAAATATTGAAGTTAGGCAGAGTAGTCTATGATATGACTGAGTAGTAATGCTTGAAGTTACAGTTCATATAAGGCCTGATCCAAAGCCCATTGAAACTAATGGGTTTCTTTCAAACTGTTTCAATGTGCTTAGATCAGATTTATAGGCTCTAATTCTATAAACACTTATGTATGTAATTAACCTTATTCACACAAGTAAAGTTAAGCAAGTAAAGATAAAAGTGTGGCTCCTAAACTATGTTCAGGCTCTGCGAGGCACAATGTGTGTAACTCCAACAAAAGCCTAGAAAAAATGTTCTCCAGACTCCCCTCAGATTTTTCTGCTACAAAAATTCTGTGACAGAAATGGCAAAATGTTGGCTTTGATCAAATCTGGGAAGTCTGACAGAAATGTCATCAAAATCTCTGTGCAGTTGTGTAAGAAGAAGCAAACTAAAACACATTTGTAGTTGCAGCCCTGGGAAATGCTATACTTGTGGAGAGACATCCTGAAGAATGTCTATGTTCTATATTATTCGTAATATGGCAACTACGACACTGCACACCCTCGCTCAGCACTGTAAACAGTAAAAAAGGTTGGCAGTCAGTTGTATATGGTAATACTAAGAAAGAAGAATGGATGGTAGTTCAGATGACAGTATTGGTGGAGATAAAAAACTAGATAGAAAGATAAACACGTCCTTTTAAAATAAGTCTACTTTGTACAGAACTGTACAATTTAGAACACCCATGTGCCTAATCATCCTGTTCATCTGTGGTTTATAGAGTTAGGCAAATCAGTTTAGGTAAAATAATAACAGACCTAAGCTTCCACCCAAACTGATTTTTTTTCATTTTTATAACTCTTCACATCCTATCTCTGGCTGATTTTGATGAAGTACCAAGAGAAAAGTTACTTTCACATTATTCCAGTCCTACCTAAGCAAGAAACACTGGAGATATTGCTTCTGTTCTGATCTCCAGGCCACTTTTACATGGTTAAGAGGTTCTAGGAATCATTCTAACTTTTGGGTGCTCAGTTAAGTGGAACCTATGAACTTTTTTTAGGTTTATAAATCATTATGTTAGAACTTTTTTCTTTGTTCCATGAAGCAGTCAAATGCTTTCATGTATTTATTCATCTCATTTTGAGAAATTTTGCATCCATATGCAGACCACTAAGACTAAGAACAATCAAATCTGAGCAGTCCTTAGCAGATGTGGACACTTTGGTCCACACTATTCATTCTGCCAAGAGTGTGTAAATCGTTTATTTTAGGCACCTAGAAGAGAGAGCATCTGTTCCAGCAAATCATTGCTCACTCCTAAATGCTCTCCAAAATTGTTGGCTTTTTATAATACTCACTTGTTTCATGGCTTTTTCTGTGTCTGTCACATAGCATTAAAATGGATGCTTAGTTTTCTTTCATACATTTCCCTTTTTGTGACTTCAGTGAAAGCATGCCTATGAGGTGCTAAAGCGGAGGTAGAGATGGGCTGGGGCATTTACATAACTCTTGGTAGGAAAAGACAACTTCATTAGTTTGAGAATCCATTACAAATTTTTGTTTCCAAAATGGTAGAGCTATTGAGGGAAAAAAGAGTAGTAATTTACAAAGAGGAAGTCAGTCAAAATAATTTTAATTTTAATAGGTCGCCCTTCTGAATTTCAGCTGATGGCCATAAAACCTAGACTAAAGATAGTACATACCATACAGAGCAGCTATTTACAGCAGGTTGCTTTTAACTGCAGCTGTAAATATGTTTTTCTTGTAAGGAGCACATCTCTACTTCGCTAATTTTTGTGAGCCTTTCATTTATGCAGTAGGTCATCCTCCTAGCCAAGCTTTCTACTGGCCCCTGCGCCCTGAAGGAATATTTCATTGTGTGTTTGGACCCTGTACTCTACCTCTCTTCCTTACTGGCCCAATTAGCTTTTTGCTACATAGTTGTCACCAGGCTAACTACCTTGGAGCCATCAGATAAAAGCTTCCCTTCTCAAGCTATTCTATTCATCAGGAATCCAGCAAAACCCAGGTTTGTATAACCTCCTACGAGGAACCCTCCCACTCAATTGATTTTTGGTCCCTAATGAACCATAGGCTGATGGACAATTATTCATCTTGCTGAGCCATGTGGGACTTTTAAAGCTAGGGTACTTGGGGCCTTGTAAAACTATATGCCTTCCAATTTAATATTAGCTATAATTTTGACACAAGAAGGATTATAACAATAACATTCTTAAACATCATCTTGAATAGTCCTGTAATGCAAAAGTCACTTTTCAAAATGCTCAAATTCGCTGTTGTTTGTCTGCAGATAAACATGCAAGAGTGAGGTTTAACAATTTGGTACATTTACCAAAAAAAAAAAAGTTACAAACCTTCTGAAAAATGTTGCTGCAGTATTCTACATTAATAGCGCAAAACAGTGCAATAATGCTAGTGTAAACTGTGGTGTTTTGGGGTATTACTTAAATGGATATAGTTGAAAAGAAAGAAGAAACTATGATTTTATTGCATTACAACTACAATGAAATGCTTCAGAAACCTCAGTTAGTGCTTTTTAGCAGAGGTTTGCAATACTAAGGGTACGTCTACACTACGGGATTATTCCGAATTTACATAAACCGGTTTAACAAAACAGATTGTATAAAATCGAGTGTGCGCGGCCACACTAAACACATTAAATCGGTGGTGTGCGTCCACGGTCCGAGGCTAGCATCGATTTCTGGAGCATTGCACTGTGGGTAGCTATTCCGTAGCTATCCCATAGTTCCCGCAGCCTCCCCCGCCCCTTTGAATTTCCGGGTTGAGATCCCAGTGCCTGATGCGGCAAAAATCATTGTCGCGGGTGGTTCTGGGTAAATGTCGTCAGTCACTCCTTCCGCTGGGAAAGCAACGGCAGACAAGCATTTCAGGCCTTTTTTCCCTAGATTGCCCTGGAAGATGCCATAGCATGGCAATCATGGAGCCTGTTTCGCCTTTTGTGACTGTCACCGTATGTGTACTAGATGCCGCTCACAGAGGCGATTCAGCAGCGCTACACAGCAGCATGCTTTTGCTTTTGCATGATAGCAGAGATGGTTATCAGCCATATTGTACCATCTACCATATCATAAATTGGTAATAAGATGATCGTGGCTACCAGTCCTTTTGCACTGTGCCATTTGCTGCTGTCATAAGTGCCCCTGGCTGCTCTTAGCCAGGGGCGCAAAAGCCAAAATTGGGAATGACTCCCTGAGTCAATCCCTCCTTTTTGGTATCTAAAAATAGAATCAGTCCTGCCTAGAATATGGGCAAGTATACTAGAGAACCACCGTATCAGAGAACCAGAGAGCACAGCTGCTCTGTGTCAGATCCTGCAGAAATTATGAGCTGTATTCTATTCACAGGGGGTGCTCCTGCAACAACCCCACCTGTTGATTCCATTCTTCCCTCAGCCTTCCTGGGCTACCATAGCATTGTCCCCCCACTTGTGTGATGAAGTAATAAAGAATGCAGGAATAAGACACAGTGACTTGTTAGTGAGATATGAGTGGAAGGCAGCCTCCAGCTGCTATGATAGTCCAGACAGGACAGTAAGGAGTGTGTAGGAGAGGAGCCCAGCATCCCTCTGCTAGTTCAGGGGCAATTGAATCTTTTCTTTACACATGAAGGGTGGGGGCTGATGGAGCTCAGCCCCCTGTTGCTATGATGACGATGGTTATCAGCCATATTGTACCATCTACCAGGAAAAATTAGGGCCAGGCGCCCTTGATCGACCTAACAGATGCTAGTCAGCATGGTTACCAGTCCTTTTGCACTGCCCCATGTGCCAATAGGCTGATGATGAGGACGGATACCAGTCGTTTTGTACCATCAGCCATCCATAGCGTGGGGGGAGCAAGGATGTTGGTGTTGAGTGCTGCACCATCGCGTCTATCTGCAGCATTCAGTAAAGATAGGGTGACATGTAAAAGAGTCAAGAGAGGATTGTTTTCCCTTTCACTTCTGGGGGTGGGTGGGGGGGTGCGTAAATTGCCTAGCTATGCCCTGACCCACCGCGGACACTGTTTTTGACCCTAGAAGCATTTGGAGCTCAGCCAAGAATGCAAATGCTTTTCAGAGACTGCAGGAACTGTGGGATAGCTTGAGTCCTCCAGTCCATGAGCGTCCATTTGATTCTTTGGCTTTCCGTTACGCTTGTCATGCAGCAGTGCGCTGAGTCCCTGCTATGGCATCTGTCTGGAGATATTTAAAAAATGATTTTGAGCGCTGATAGAACAGATTTGCCTGCCCTTACAGCGATCACGTCCGCATCGTCCATGCGGGAGCTCTTTCTTTATTTTGATTTTTAACTGCATCACCACCCGTGCTGATCGGAGCTCCACGCTGGGCAAACAGGAAATATTCAAAAGTTCGCGGGGCTTTTCCTGTCTACCTGGCCACTGCATCCGAGTTCAGATTGCTGTCCAGAGCGGTCAGTGGTGCACTGTGGGATACCGCCCGGAGGCCAATACTGTCGATCTGTGGCCACACTAACCCCAATCCGATATGGTAATACCGATATTAGCGCTACTCCTCTCGTTAGGGAGGAGTACAGAAACCGGTTTAAAGAGCCCTTTATACCGATATAAAGGGCCTCTTAGTGTGGACGGGTGTGGCGTTAAATCGGTTTTACGCTCCTAAAACCGGTTTAAACGCGTAGTGTAGACCAGGCTTAAGTACTTGAAATCTCAGCACTGATAAGGATAGCAGCTGCAAATTGGAATATTTAAGCACACTAATAATCAGACAGACTAAGATTGAAATCCTGAGGGTCCATCAGACTACTTCAGAGGACATAAATTATGTAACTTTGTTTGCAAAGGGTACCTGAAGACATTGCTTGGAAAATGGCTGCCTGTAATTAACTTTAAGTATTATCTCATTGATTGTTCACAACCATAACGAGGTTAGATAGAACACACAGGCACAGAACAGAAACAAAAAACATTCTAAACTAGCCAGCAGTTAAACAAGTGGCATGAGGAGTGCTCTGTGACTCGATCACCAAAGGCATAGTTACAACTGTAAATGTGGGCACACTGTCATAGTTGTGTTCTACATGCTCAGGGTTTAACTGATCGCCATATTTGGGGTCGGGAAGGAATTTTCCTCCAGGGCAGATTGGCAGAGGCCCTGGAGGTTTTTCACCTTCCTCTGCAGCATGGGGCACGGGTCACTTTCTGGAGGATTCTCTGCAACTTGAGGTCTTCAAACCGCAATTTGGGGACTTCGATAACTCAGACATAGGCTAGGGGTTTGTTATAGAAGTGGATGGGTGGGATTCTGTGGCCTGCATTGTGCAGGAAGTCAGACTAGATGACCATAATGGTCCCTTCTGACCTTAAAGTCTATGAGTCTATAGACTGTATGAGGGAAGGACAAACTGATTTAGATAAAATGAGAACCAACCAAAAACTCTGCCAAAGTTCAACCAAGTCGTGTTTGAGTTTTGAAAAGATTCATTAGGTTTTTATTTTTGTTTTTTTTATTTTTTATTTTCACCTCATTCTTTTTAATTTTCATGAACCTTCTCATCTCTCCGTTCTGATTGGTACCAGACTCAGAACTGCTGAAATATCAGGAGAGAGACTGTTTTTTTCAGACGTAGGAAGTAGTGGAAATCAGGTGTGATCAATTATTCTTATGAGATTTCCAACCCAGTTCCGAAAAGTGCTTGTCATTCAGATAAGCTTCAAAACTTTGTTGCTTCTCTGGCCCCTATAGTCAAACTTTTTGAAGTGTACCAAATACTGACTTTTGCTAAGGCTGCTTACTCCTGTTCATGTGGGTCTGGACCTAGAGGTGTTAATAGAGCAATTGCCATTAAACTGGTCACTCATTTACTCCCTACTATTCCCAGAAGATATTCTGTGTCATCAGATATAAGTAGCCTGCACCCAGAAGGACATGCTGTCTAGCTCTTTGTTTCTGAGAACATCTATCCAGCAGTCTCAGTCTGTACAGGGTGTAAATATGTTGTCAAATCTTACCTTCAGATATGGATCAAACTGTGTTGCAAACACATAATTTTCTCTTTGAACACTCCAATGATTCTGAAACGGAAAAGATTTTAGAAGCCAGTTTTTCACTGGTGAGCCTGGTTTTCTTTGGTTTCAGAAACACTTTACATTTTTTTCTATGAAGAGATACAGGAAAGTGACAATATAACATCCTTCATATTATCAGTGCTGATTTACTGTGTGACTGATTCTAATGGGCAGTAATAACAGGGGTGACATAGCCCAGAATATTTGGAATACCAAGCGCCAGATTTTTAAAGGTATTTAGGTGCCTAAATATTCAGAGAGGTTCTTAGCAGGATTTACAAAAGCACTTAAGTGCCTAATTCTCATTGATTTCAGTGAGAGCTAGTTACCTAGTCACTTTTGGAAATGCCATTAGAAACCTGTCTGCATCTTTAGATCCCTATGTTCCTTTAAAAAAAATCTGGCCTTCAAGTGTGTACTGACCTCTGTATGGTAAGTGACCGGTATTTTTGCATGGTCTTAAGGACAAGTTTTCCTTTCAAGTTATGATATCTCACAAACCATCAGGGTAGAAACTAATGCTATACACCAGTAGAAAGCTAGTTTCTGAGCTTTCCAAATATGTAAAGCAGTGGTTTCTATCTGTTCCATAAGTTTTCAATCCCTGAAATCATGTTATTCAAATTATTCTTTTGTATGTTACTATATCATGTGCTTTCAGAGTAGTAATCTGACCTCTTACTGAGCCAGTCCATCTTTGCAGCCAAAATCCAGGGACTGGAAATTAGGATAGCTTATGCCTTTTGATCCTATGCTTAAGAACACAGGCTATGGTTTGTGATGGCTGCGATATCTTTAGCTTCTGTTGGAATACGCTGAGGCAGCTGGTAGAATTTGAAGTAGTGAAATGAAATATGTACCTAATGCATGTTTCAAAAATAACATCTGTTATTGTCAGCCTGATTCTTGGCCACCAAAAGGTCACTTTGCACCAGTCCAAGGATGCTTAACACTTCACTAAAAGGGCAGTTGGGGACTTCACCATCATTAGAAAATCCTTGGGTGGCATAAAGCTAGAATTATTCCACTCAATGTAAGGAGAGGGAAGGAAAAGACAAAGGTGGAGTGCACAATGCTCCAGCAGGATGTGTTCCTGCTGATAAAAATTAGAGCAGCCCTAAGGCTGTTCTAATATACACAAGGAGGCATGTCAATTTCTGGACGGCCCCAGGATTACAGGGGACAAAAAGGTGACATGGCTTCTCTTTTCCCTTCCCACTGTTCTGTTCAGGCTTACATGAAGATTGAGTTCTATATAATACATAGTTCAGGATTTTTTAATTTGGGTTTGGGAGATATAGAACTTTGCTTTCAGTGAAACTTGTGACAGAGTTTTGAAATAGAATCCATGTGCAGTGTAGAGCAGACATAACTTTCAAACTGCAACCCACACATGTATTTTTCTTCTTTTTATTGTTTAGACTCCCTTTTTGTTAAGGACGTTCAGCTTTGCTATCAGTGCAGTCTGTGATGTTGCAGTGTACTGGAAATGAAATACATGTCCAATATGCCTAACTTTCAGAACAACAAATCTATTTTCTTCCCTCTGGTATGTGAGAAGAATAAGTAATCATTTTATGGGATTGCTATCTCAAGATGTGAATGAAATGAATATTCCCTGCCCAGTGAACAGAGATTTGCAATCACAAAAATGTGCACAGACTTTGGCCGTTCACGTATGAAGCTGTGGCCTATAGTCTCGAGTTGGAAAAGCCCATTATCAAATCACTTGTCTTAAGGCACCCACACCCTGTTTCTCTTTTTATTTCATTTTTCTCATTTTAGTTGCAGACTTGCTGACCCCATTCATTTAAAAATCATGAATCAGGCCTCCCGTTCATGAGATTTATCTAAAAATCAGGAGATTAATTTGATTATTAAAAATACAGTTTGGGTTCTTTTTATAAACCTGCAGTTTTTGAACTTTTAGGTTACACTCAGGTCATGTTATTTTTCTCCGCAACCATGAGGGCTGGAAACTTACTTTTTTAAAAATGAAAGTTGAAATTCTCCCATATTAGTATAACTTCAGTATAGTATGATGTGTGGAACAGGAAAAAAAGAGGTTCGGGTTTCAGGAGGTGTGAAATTTGGTGTAAAACATGAATGTCAGGAATACAAACTGGTGGCCAGGCTGCTGCTGGACAAATCCAGGCCCCTCAGTATGTAACGCTGGCTTCTATGCTTGCCCATTAAAGATCTCTTTCCTACAGGAACTGGGTCTTTAAGAAGAACACGAAATATCGTGAGAGTTGGCAACACTTTAGTTGCAACTGCAGAAATGAGACACTGTTGTAGATTTTCTCAAGCAGCAAATTTATTTATTGAAATAAACTCGAAGTGACTGATAATTAAGTTCCACAGAAAGTAGTATTGCTCTTTGGCATTGTTCAGTGTCCCCTCAACAAGTGTTTAACTTTCTCCACTCCCAGCTGACTGACTGCCCCCTAAGGTGGGAGCATAGTTAGATTTTCTTTTACACGGTCCCTCTGTCAGTTTGCTTTTTAGGGATTCATGCTCAGGATGTGCAGGATGAATTTAAACAAACCTGTCTCTTCTATTTCTGGACAAATATTGTACTTTCCACTTATTTTTTGTTTCCTTGGACAGTTTTTCCTTGTACATAGGAAGCTGGAACCTGCCTGTTTCTTAGGAGTTTCTAACTTTCTAGGTTTGCTACTATTCTTTTCAAATGGAAGCAACTGGTAGCTCTTTCTGTAGTGGGTAAATTTAGTGGCAAGATGAACATACCTCATTAGATTTCTGCTCTTCACCTGATGCCTGGAGAGAACTCTTTGAACTAGGGCTAATCCAAAACTAGTGGATATAGCCGGGTTCAATAATTAGCAATATATTCACAAATAATCATCCAGTGGATGAAATGCCAATATTTGTAACAAATATTACATGGAACATTATTTAGCTCTTCTAGTAGCCATCAGTTGAATGCTTTGTTCATTCAGTCTCTAGAATAATGAGCATTCTTAGACAAGGCAAGTAGCTCTGAAAGTAGCCTGAAAAATGGCTACTTCTGGGTGAAGAAGGAAACCTGTAACAAAATTGAAGAAAACCAATGGGCCTGTAATCCCTACTCACATGTCTCTTCTTGCTCTTTCCCCTTAATATTCTGAACTCTAATACACGGGTTTGTTTGTTTTTCTTAATCTTCTTCTAAAAAACAAAAGCACATTAATAAAAGACGTCACCTTCTCATGGACAACATTCCCACTATTTTTACTGAATAACAAAATTGCACAAATGCCTCCAAAAATCAGGTATTAATCCATTGATCCCATTAATGGAGAGAATGGATGATCTAGCAGTTAGGACGCTAGCCCTGGATTTAGGAAACTGAAGTTTTATTTCCTGCTCCCTGGAAGACTTCCTGTGTGACCTTGGGCAAGTCACACTGAAAGTAGCCTCAGTTCCCATCTGTGAAACTTGGTTCACCAGTTGTAAAAAGGAGGTAATAGCATTTCTCTGTGTCACAAGGGTATGGTGAGGATAAAAACATTAAAGATTTTGAGGTGGTCAGATAATAGGGCCATATAGACAGATTATCCCATTGAATTTACTTTCAACTAATTCAGTATTTAGGAATTCCACTGTAAATTTCTAGATTAACAGTTTTTCTTCTTCTCTCACTTAACACAAACACAAATTCTCAACATATACTCTCTCAGCCATGGCTCCCTTCTTCTTTCCTTCTGCCAGCCACTCAGCATGTCTTCATGTAACCTCCTACTCAGGGATCCATTCTTCAGTTTCTATCCATCTATCCTGTCTGTTTGTTTATTTATTTTAAGATTTATACTGCCACCAACCACTATAGTATTTGAGCACCTTCCATGTAAAATGAACAATGATAGCCAAGTCCCTAGTGGTTTTTCTGGAGCTTCTGTTTCCTCTCCCTTTGTAGGTCCAAAACTCTAAGGTTGGGTTTTTGGTTTAGATTTTTTTTTTTGAGGAGGAGGGACTTCAGGGTTAGAAGAGAGTGTTGCCTCATTCTTATGGTGGAAAGGCTTTTTCCAGTTTACAGTCTAAAAAAATAAAAATATAACTAAAATATTCCTAATGCATTTCTAAAATGATTTCACTTTCATATTTTTGGCCACTACTATCCACTCCTAAAAAAGTTTATTTCTTTAAAAACAAAACTCTGTAGTTCAGTCCCTTCCCTTTCTGAACATGGCTATTTCTGTAATAATGTGTGTTTTTTTCCCCCCTTCAAAGAGAGAAAGAATCAGAAGAGTACCACAGAAGTACAGTTTTAAGAAAACAAGAATGAATTAGTTTAATTCTCTTCCACAGTATGTAACAGTACCTCTCTGTGTGACCTCTTTTAAGATTGAGACCCTTTTGAACTTACTCGGATACCCTGCCTACTAGGTCAAAGTAAAGTTAATGGGCCTGAATCCTAGGTAAGAAAGGTTACCTGTCCCTTAAAGTTCAACTAATAATGAAAGACGCCCCTGGAACTGATAACATCTGAGGGAAAAAACATTTGCATGTTAAATGTGGCTTGATTCTATGTTGACTTCCACTAGAGTTATTGGTCTTTTATGTAGATATTTCCCACAAGGCTAAGAAAATGGACAGTAGAGTGAGCCTTCAGCAAAAGCCGTGTATAGCCAAATATAGTATCTCTCTCATTCTCCTGACACTTGATGCATTATTCATATTTTTTCTTCTTGGTCCAAAGGAAAAGCAAAATTATTTGAACAGTAAAGCCAACAACATTTTCTTAAGACAGAAATATACTACACTGCTTTGACCTTTTCAACATTCTATATTTTGATTGGCTGGCTTTGGCTATTCCATCTCTTCAATTCCAGTCATTCAAGACTGTAAACATGGTGATCTAGAATAGTCAGCCAATCAAATTATAGAATATTGAAAAGGTCAAGGCAGTGCAAAATGCTATTATGATTTACATAACCTATGAAGCATTGTAATTCTAATAGCTCATTCTCATGACAAGGATTGGAATAAGAACATAAAATGGACAAACATGAATCCACTTTCCTGACAACAATAGTTATAACGATAGAAGATAGTACAGATTTAACCTTTCCTTAGCTCTGATAGCCTGAGAACATCTTTTCAGTAAAGATGGGTCAAGATGGGATATATATGTTCTTTATATCAGAACACAGGGACATCTTCAACTTGTGTATATATGTATATTTTAAAAGCAAGACACCATCAAGAAACAGTTGTCTAGTGAAATATAAACTCCATTTGCTGTGGATGTTATTGTTTTCATTATTTTTCGGAAGAGGTATGGGGAGTGGGGAAGGAGGCGGCAGATCCTGAGAGCATTTTAGCAAACCTCATGATAGATTCATTATGACTATGAGATCATTTGGGTAAGACTTGACTGGCTGGTGATGTTACTCATAGATAAAGCATTCTCATTAGAGGGGCTTCACCTGTGCAATGGGCTTCCAGAGGTGATACAATTTATCCATGGAGTCTGACCACGGTTGGGGCCTGCTCCTTGACAAAGCTTTCCCTTCTGTGAGCCAGTTTATTAAATTCAGAAATACTACTAATCTTGTAATTCAGTGACTTTTCTCTTTAGAGTTACAAAATAAACACAATCAAGAGTTTTATCAACATTTATTTATTTTTTTAATTTTTAACATGTACCTATTGAAAATTTCTGGTGCACATACACAGGAACCATATATTAGCACAAGTGAAATTATTGTCAACTAAAGGAATAAACAAAGTCACCCCAAAATATCATCATACCAAAATCTCTGTTCACCCTTAATTCCCCCCATAAAGGCTTCTGCAAATACATAGGCCTCACATCATGTCCTGAAGATCATGAAAAAGGGATGCTTTCCCCAAATACAGTGACCTATCGGATACTTGAAAAAAATATTCTGGAATTGATCATCTGTGGCCTCTCCTACAAAGGAACAAGGTTATATTAATTTTAGAAACATCTGAGCTCTAGGCACAGGCTTTCATTGGCTAAGATGTTAATATTTTATGTGAGCCTAAAGCATGCTCAATTAAAGTAAGATCAGAAACATCCACAAGTATATTCAAAGAGAAGTATTACAATTTTATACTTTACTGTACATTTGTGTGCCAAAAAAAAGGCACTGGAATAGCATTAATAGTCTGGCAAATAAATAAATAAATTAAATAAGCCTGTAATATCAATCTTAGGGTTCAGTCAAGCACTGTGGCATGCAAGCAAACCTTGCCGCAAATGAATGCACAAAGACAATAGCTGATTTACAAGGCATATGACATCAACAGTGTGCACCAGGTATTGGAGGACAGAATTAAGCCCCAAAGTAGTCCTTACAGGCCAAAAGATTGGGGCATCAGATAACATGTGAATAATCATTTCTCTTTTTGGAGTACCCCTCCATGGTGATGCACACCTGCTTACGTCCTATTTAATTGTAAGGTAGGCCAAATGGCTATGCGGGCGGGGGGGGGCGGAGATACAGGTAATCCACTCACTACTACCTCAAGCTCACTTCTCAAATCAGTCACTAAGGGAACATTTTTTTAATCCAATTTTTTCAGATTTTAACTCGTTTTCTTCCTTGAAGCATAGAAAAGTTAACGGGTCACTGTAAACTTGTAAGTTACTTTATCAATCTATCTAAAGTACTTATATGGCCCTCATTACTGTAATATCTGAGCACCTTATAATTGTTGTTGTATTTCTCCTCACAACCTCCCTATGAGGTAGGGAAGTACTTTTATCCACATTTTGTGGTTGGGGGGCCGAGGCACTAAAAGGCTAAAAGTCAGATCATTAAAGGTGCCTAAAGATGCCGATAGACACCTTGTGAAGTTTTCAAAAGAACACAGGCACATAACTCACAGTGAAATCAATCCCGCTTGGTGCTTATTTGAATCTTTAGGTGCCTAAATATCTTTAAAGATTTGGCCTTAGGTGACTTTCCCAAGATCACATAGGGGCTCTGTAAAAGAGCAGGGATTTGGTCTCAGGGCTCCTGGGTCTAATGCTTGTGCCCTAACCACTGTATGAGCCTTTCTCTATCTTTATTACTTATGGTTTCCCAAACCTTTTATTTACTCTGATCCCTCCATCACCCACCAGGTCTTCTTTTATACCTATGCATATTTGTGTCTGTGTACACACAGACACACATGAAAGGTAAATATTTATCTATTAAATCCAAATAATTTTCCAATTCTAAAATTTTAAAAGATCCATATTATGGATAGGAATAAATGGTCAGTTTTCTCAATGGACTTGGTAAGTAGCAGGCTCCCAAGGATCTGTACCAGTGCTGTTCAACATATTCATAAATGGTCTGGAAAAGGGGGTGAAATTTGCAGACGCTACAAAATTACTCAAAATAGTTGTCCAAAACTGACTGTGAAGAATTGCAATGGAATCTCACAAAACTGGATGACTGGGCAACAAAATGGAAGCTGAAATTCAGTGTTGATAAGTGCAAAGTAATGAACACTGGAAAAATAATCTCAACTATAGAGGGGGGGTTTAAATGAGTTGTTACAACTCCAGAAAGTGATCTCGGAGTCATCCTGGATAGTTTTCTGACAACATCTGCTCAGTGTGCAATGACAGTCAGAAAAACGAACAGAATGTTAGGAACCATTAGGAAAGGAATAGATAATAAAACAGAAAATATCATAATGCCATTATATAAATCCATGGTATTGAATAACTTGAATACTGCATGCACTTCTAATTGCCCCATCTTAAAAAAGAAATATTAGAATCGCAAAAGGTACAGAGAAGGGCAACAAAAATGGTTAGTGGTATGGAACAGCTTCCATAGGAGGCGAAAGACAAAAGACTGGGACTCTTGAGCTTAGAAAAGAGATGAATAGGCTGACAGTTTAAAACAAACAGAAGGAAGTACTTCACACAATGCAGAATCAAACTGTGGAACATATTGCCATGGCATAGTGTGTAGGCTAAACGTATACATAGGTTCAAAAATAGAATTAGATAAGTTCATGGAAGATAAGTCTATCAATGGCTATTAGCCAAAATGGTCAGGAGTGCAACCCCATGTTTCATATGTCCCCAACCTCCAACTGCTAGAAGTCGGGATTGGATGATAGGGGATGGATCACTCAAAATTGCCCTATTCTGTGCATTCCCTCTGAAGAATCTGGCACAGTCCACTATCAGAAGGCAACATACTATGGATACAAGATGGCTTTTCTTATGTTCTGAGCCACAAAATCCCTAACATGGGTCTACTATTGATACACATAATGGATCTCATCCTGCATTCTATCAGGTATAGTTTATCACATATATTTTAAGCCAGTTCTGAGCCAAGTGCCTGACCTGAGTGGCTGGGGGGAGTTCTGGATGAATGTATCACAGGACTGAAGTATCCTCAGTGGGACTTTTTGCAGACCCCCATGGAGGTAGAATGGGAGGAGTTGTCCCTCAACTCCTGGTCTTCTCCCATCCTGCCCATGTCCTGTCCCTAACACCATAGTATGCTTCTGTGGTTGAAGCTGTACATTATACACTTATCACCAAAGTAATGACATTTTTAAATGAAAGAACAGGAGTACTTGTGGCACCTTAAAGACTAACAAATTTATTTTAGCATGAGTTTTCGTGAGCTGCAGCTCACTTCTTCGGATGCATAGAATGGAACACACAGACAGGGGATATTTATACATACAGAGAACATGAAAAGGTGGAAGTATGCATACCAACAGGCAGAGTCTAATCAATTGAGATGAGCTATCGTCAGCAGGAGGAAAAAAAACTTTTTGAAGTGATAATTAAGATGGCCCATAGAAGGTGTGAGGAGAACTTAACATAGGGAAATAGATTCAATTGGTGTAATCACCCAACCATTCCCAGTCTTTGGTTAGGCCACAGTTAATAGTATCTAGTTTGCATATTAATTCAAGTTCAGCAGTTTCTCTTTGGAGTCTGTTTCTGAAGTTTTTTTGTTGCAAAATTGCCACCTTCAAGTCTGTCACTGAGTGGTTAGAGAGGTTGAAGTGTTCTCCCACTGGTTTTTGAATGTTATGATTCCTGATGTCAGATTTGTGTCCATTTATTCTTTTGCGTAGAGACTGTCCGGTTTGGCCAATGTACATGGCAGAGGGGCATTGCTGGCACATGATGGCATATATCACGTTGGTAGATGTGCAGGTGTACGAGCCCCTGATGGCGTGTCTGATGTGATTAGGTCCTATGATGGTGTCACTTGAATGGATATGTGGACAGAGCTGGCATCGGGCTTTGTTGCAAGGATAGGTTCCTGGGTTAGTGTTTATGTTGTATGGCGTGCGGTTGCTGGTAAGTATTTGCTTCAGGTTGGGTATTTGCTTCAGGTGAGTATTTGCTTCAGCTCATCTCAATTGATTAGACTCTGCCTGTTGGTATGCATAAATCAAAAATTAAAAGATATATGTTTACTAGTTACTTAATAGTGACTTGTAAGTTAACATGGAGTTTAAAAAAAAACACTTTTGAACCTCATAAGGGGTCCTGGTCGAATAAAACCAAAGTTTTATTAAAATAAAATTGAAATATAGCCAAAATTATACAAACTGGATCACCAGTTCCTAGCTAATATAGCTCCTTATAAATAAAGTTTCTTGAAACTTTCTTAACACAAATTCCTGAACCTGATGCTTCTTGCATCGATTTCAGGACTTTTATTTACAAACTCAAACTTTGGGCAAGGTTGGTGAACTTGGGCAAGATTTTGAATAAACAGCTGAGCAAATCTAGTCTGAATTTTGGGCATTTTTAACCAAATACTATGTAATATTAATGATTCCAATTACGTTTTTATATTAGTTTTCAGTTTCATTTGAGCTACAAACTCACGAAGTAACTGAATGCATGCAAATTCATGCAAACCAAAACTAACAAGGTGAGAGGGTGTATTCAGTGTCCATCACTGGCTGACTTAATCAACTGTGAATGTAAAATTGGCATTAATTGTAATGGTGAATTTACTTTATGTATTCCCTGTAGCCGACCAACCTTCAAATAGTAACAAACTCTTGATCACTAACAGCCCGAGTCAATTCTGAGTAATTGATTTAGGGCTGAAAGGATTTGTGTCCTATTACCAATCCCTCAAGCTATACAGTCCCCAGAGAGGAAAATTATTATATTTTTCAATGTCCCGCCCGCTCCCATGAACAGAAAAAGCAGGGCAGGGGGATGATGCAACATGTATGTCTGTTCTCATGTATCAAAACAAAGCTGCTAGGTCTAATTTGAGTGTGTCTTTAACTAAAGACATGCCACAAGGACTTGAATAAATAAAAATATAATTTTAATAGTTTGTGGTGGTACAAGGAGATGAGAAAACCCAGGAAAATTTCCTGGCTCTTAAACACTATTTAGACTCTTCCTTCTTTCTTGCTATTTGGTTTATATTCCAGATACATAAGCCCAACCTGTAAAGTTCTGATTTTGATCTGAATTTCCATTAACTGTCAAGCATGTGTGTTCAAATCAAGGGTTGTTGTGTTCAGCCCACAATGAGTTAGCATATGAATCCAGACTTCCGCAAAAATTTCAGGATGGTTCAGACACAGCATTTTGAATCAGGCCTGTCTTTAATATACAGTGCTACAAAGAGGAACACAATAGATTAATTCTTAATGTATTAATAACCAAAACAAAAGAATAAAAGAAAACGTGCTAAAATAAATACGTCTAGTCTGCTTGTAAGTGTCTATCACAGTTTAACCACTACGTCAGTTTCTCTGGTTTCATAGGTTATAATTTCCTGTTATCAAGGTAAGAACATTTCAAACAGCTTTTTGTAGATGATTAGGTATTTGCTGATCATTCAGGACAATTTACAAAGATAAATATATGTTAAATGGTTTTCTTGTTAAAACTGATGTAGAAGTAACCCCTCGAGGCCAGACTGTAATTACTCCTAATAACAAATTAAAGCATTACCTACTTCTTTTCCGTTTTTCATTTTGAAGAGGAAATTACCTTACAGAACTGAAGGCGCTCATAACTGTAGATTCACATTTTTCGATAAAGCCACTTCTTTAAAAAAAAAAAAAAAATCTGGAGAGAAAAAATGCTCCTGGAAAGGGATAGGCTGTAACCCTTTTGTTTTTACAGCAATTCTGTTTTAACTTTCATTTATGTTGTCATGGTTACAGGGCTAGCTGCACCTCTGTGACCTTTGTGGTTTCTCTGAGTGCACTCCCTCAGGTGTCAGACCTTGTGCCTTTACTTATCCCAGGGTGAATTCTGCAATTCTCCCATTTCTTAGACTGGGCTGAGGGCTACAGTAAGTATATCCATTGTCGTTACTCAGCAGGTCCAGATGATCTCAGACACCTGCAGTTCTTCCATTTGGGAGCTTGTGACCAGTGGTATACAGTGATCAGACAGCCTTCTTAAAACCGGAGTTCCCACGCCAATAGCTCTGCCATTATACCTGAATAATCCGTACATGTTTGCTGAAGGCCGGCTAATTCGATCCATTCTTTCACTTTCTGCTTGTTCTTCCTCACAGCCCCCCATTACACTAAATCAATAAACTCATACAGTAAGCATCTCAATAACCAGGTCAATATACAGTATTCATAAATTATTATAGAGAGGCTCCAATTCCATCACGTATCTTATAAAGATATAAATGGTTCCACTCTTGTTAGAGCAGTGCTGCTGAGTGAGGTGGCTAAAGGAAAGAGGCAGTGGGCTTTTTTGAACACCACTAGTAATTCTCTGCCGTGACTTGTGCATGCTAAACCCAACAGAATTAAACAACCATTTTGTGGGGATTTTATGAGGACCTTTTAAACTTATTTGTTCACAATGATCCAAATCCAGTTCACTGCCAATGGGAACAGAATTTACTTACACTGGGGCTGAATTCAACCCATAGTGATTAATGAAAAAACAAATTCCTCTCTCTCCCTCCCCCGTGTTTGGGCTGCTGTGCTGTGCACCATCAGGATAAAGTGGCTCTAAAGTCAACCTAGACAGTCATGGGAGGTCACTTCAGTGTAGGGGGATCCACTGGTGATATAGGGCCAGTGTAACAGCTCCTCTGACCACCTCCAAAAGGCAGAAAAAATAGGAGTGTGACCATTGAAAAGGCAGAGGGTTAAGCTTCCTTGCGCCCAACCAATCCTTGGCTGCTGGAGTGAGTTATAGTAGCTTTCAGATTGCTCTAATTTATGCCTAGGCTAATGCACACCTAGCCCAAGATGGGGGCAATGCAAAAAAGCGACCTATTCCTTCCCAAACAAAGGTGATTTTGGCCTATCTCATAATGTTTGGAAAGAGCTGTGGATTTCATATGAATAAGACATATCTTCAGTTTCTGTCCTTTAACTAATAAAACATTCTCTAGCTGAATCTTTCACTCAGTCAGTCTATCCATCTGTCTCTCCAGTCATTAATAATCATGCACATCACTCATATCTGAGAACTATCATATCTATTTAGATAGACTTGTCAGACCTTTGGTACACAGGTGAAGCCAAAAGTGCTACATCCCCAGAGATCATTAAGTAAAACACGTAGGACCAGATCCTAAACTGATGTAGATCAGTGTGGTTCCATTGAGGACAATTAACACCAGCTGAAGATGTGGCCCATAATATATATGAGTTAAATTTATGTTCAAAACTATGTAACGGAGAAAAATGATTTATTAAACTATTAATGGAAGTTTTTAAATAGCTGGGATTTTTTTCATTTGTATTACTGCCACAGACATAGTCTTTCCAAATGCAGAGTTTCATTCATTGGTTTCGTTTTGTGGTTGTCTCACCCAGTAACTGCACAAGGAGACGCTCATGGTCTGTAGATAAATGCAGAAGTTCATCCACTGAAATACGAAACAAATGTTGGGAGCGTTGGTGATTTCTCACAAGTGTTGCTCAGTGCTATTTCACTCTGATTCTTTAAGTTATTGTTCTGGGTATTTTTAATTGTGTGGTGATATTTGTTTTCTAAACTTATCTAAATGGTAACGTGTAGAAAAAAGATGGTGTATCATAAATTTGAGTAGCAGCCGAAATGGAGGTCAGTCCTGGGATTAAACTAACCTGGTTTGGATGGGTGGATTCAAATACTGGGGTGCTTGAATTGTGTAAATGGATCAGGTATCCTGGGAATCATAAATTACTGACGTACCATGTCTGAAATAATCATTCAAAGCATCATAAGTAATGATGGACAAATCTCAAAAGTTTTGTAGATTTCCTTGAATTTAATCAGTGAAAGATTTTCAAATGTCTTTCATTAGCAAATTAACTGTACATGCAAGTTGCATTTCTGGTCTGTAGTTAAGCCTGAGGTAGATTGAGGTCATCTTTTCAGCTAGCTCCCTAGAATATTTCCCCTGTCCACCACCTCCATCTTCTGTAAAGCAAATTTAGCCAGCTGTTCTTCACCCAGTCTCCTCATCATTCAGGAATTGCGGTATCTGTATCTGTTGTGAAGGGGTCATAAAGCTGGATGTCATTTGCAAACTGATGGCTCCCCTTCTCCATCTCTCTTATGATCCTTACTTAGAGGTAGAGGTTGAGTGAGAGAAGCAATAGATTGATCCCTGTGGGATTGCACATGTCCGTACTTCAAGGAAGATGAGAAGCTGCTAATCACAACTCTTTTTTGGTATCTGTCCATAAACATTATCCCTATTTTTCAGATGGGGAAACTGAGGCAAAGAGTAGTCAAGCCCAGTGTCATTAAGAAGTATGTGCCAAAGCCAGGAACCCTGTTTTCCTGACTTTCAGATGTATGATTTAACCAGGAGCTTCACCTGAAGTGAAATATGGAGTAAATTGTCTCTCTCAGAAATACCAGTGTTTTGTGATTTATGTAGGATGGGATTTCTGTATTGGGTCAGTTCCTTATGAGAAATCAGAGGATAATCAAATACAGACTGAAGATCGAAGAGTCCAGATGAATGTGTGTCATGCTTGACACAATTAGGAACTTTCTCAGTTTGTCTTCAAATACACCATTTTGTTTGGGAATATCGCAGATATATGTCACTTATTATTGATAGATTTGTCTGACTTCCTGTCAAATCTATGTACATTAACAAAAATCTATTTTGTTGTTTTTGTCACAGAAATCTATACTGGCATTTTCCCCGTGGAGATTTGGCTAGTCATTGTCAGCATGAGGTGCCAGCTAGAGCTTTTACAGTTTTTATTGTGCCAGCTGCTTTCTTGGCGTAGGATCTTTTGGTTCGGATTGTAATTGGGGGCGAGACATCCACATCCACCCTAGCCTGCACGATGGAATATGACAGGGATTAGATTTTTGATTTCTTGCTGCCATTCTTAGAACTAGTAAAAGCTGACATGCTTTTTTTTTTGGTCTGACCATGAGAGATCAACAAGAGAGAGAGATTAGAATGCAAAATTAAAAATGCTCAAGCCTGAGATTCGCTGAGGAGCCAGGTGACCAGTTTTAGAGCTAAGAAAAAATATTGGCAAACATTATGATAAATTTGAAACCAGATTTTCATTCTCCTCATTCACACGCCACGGGTATTCATTCACTGATATTCTTTCCATAGTCATTTTGGCCTAAATTACTGTGGCTGAATACCGTCCCTCTTTAAAGTCAGGCCTTTTTTGAAATGTCCATAGCTGGGACCTCAAAATTAGAGGCATCCAAAATCACTAACTCATCTGACAATGTAGGCCTTTGTTCATTAGTTTTAGATTTGCAGTCAACCTTTGCTATTTTATCATGAATCCTGTGATATATGGTGTTTTCCCTAAAGCCCCAACTGCTGGAATCAGGTTATTAATCTTACCTTGTTTTTTGTTTTGTTTTGTTTGTTTTGTAAATTATGGTTCCAGCCCTCTTGGTGGCAGAAAATGCTTGAAAACATTAACTCGAATGGCTCCAATACAATAGAGCAAACACAAACAATCCAACTTTTATTTTTACATCTCCTGATTTGTTTTGGAGCTTGACTCATTCTGAATGCTTATGGCTGGTGATGCTGTTTGTGTTAAATGGATGTTGTTTTAGGCGGCAGCAGTATAACAGTCACCTAGTCAAAAGAGCAAGGCCATATATGACATTATAAATCCATGTGACAACAAGCAGCAGAATAAAAAACCAGCAGCTTACTCCTTATCACATAGACAGGATGTCACAGCTGATTCTTCCTGAGCAGCAGTTCCAGTGTGGGCTGGTCTGTTAATATAGCAATGAGCATGGGGGAGTAGAGGAAAGAAGGAAAATAGGAGGGAAATAGGGCCCACCTTGATAAACAGAGGAAAGGCAGGAGGGCCCCTGTAAGGAGAGACTGAGAACTGAAGGGCACAGGGACCCAAATGAAAAATGAGCACATCAGGAAAAGGATTTTATTTCTCCCCCCACACACACCCATGCCCCCAGGTTTGTTTATGTTTCTGCCATCCCCTTCAGTCTTGCTGCCCTAGGCAGCCATTGCAGTAGAGCCAGCCTGGAGGCCAAGTGTTTGTTTTTCTAATAGTCATGATGAATTAAAATAGAATTATAAAATATTTTTTTAGTGCTGGCACTTTCTCCGTTGCTCTCAGCGTGGCTAGAATGCAGCAGCCTGCTCACTCACTTATGTGAAGAACCCATGTGATATTACACCCGCCCTGCACATTTTACATTGACTGCATAGAAAGAGCCAAATCCTGCCTGGGTGCTGTGTGAATAAACAGGTGATGAGGAGGGCACAGGAAGTCTGCACCCTTACATCCTCCTCAGCACAACAGCTAGGCGCTGTCTCCTTCCTAGCAACTGTGAGTAAAGGCAACGAGGAAGAGACAGAGCCATGTTCCAGTCCCTTACCTCGCTATTGAGCTGGGCAGGAAATAACCTACGCACCCCTCAAGACTTTTCAGAGTTTGCAGTTTTTTCTCATCTCAAATCAGGATAAAATAGTTGAAATCTTGACAATGTTTATGAACTGAAATCCCCCCTCCCACCCCAAAAATCAGTTTGGGTCCATCAGAATGTTTTGCTTCAATAATTTTGAAATGTTTCATTTGGGTTTCAACCTTTTTTTAATCTAATTATGTTTCATTTCATTAAAAGGTTGTTTTAAATCAGAAAACTGGCATTTTATGTTCAGAAAATGTCAAAATGGTGTCCTCCCCCCACATCTTTTTTTAGTTCGGAGCAGGGCTGCCCAGAGGATTCAGGGGGCCTGGTGCAAAGCAATTTGGGGGGGGGCCTTCCATAAAAAAAAAAGTTGCAGTACTATAGAATACTATATTCTCGTGGGGGCCTAGGGCAAATTGCCCCACTTGTGCCCCCCCTTTTCTGCCCCCCCCCCCCGCCACCCGGGTGGCCCTGGTTTCGGAGATTCGTTGAATCTGAATCTGTTTTGGAAATAGGTTGATTTTGACTAATTGGTGGAAAAAATGTTTCATCGGACAATTCCTGAACGGCTGTTATCCATAATGGCCAGGCATGCCGGGAGAAGATGATGCAATCCTAATGAGCACACTTACCCTTTGTTCTTGGGTGCTCCAGGAAGCGTTATGTTTCACAGAGACACTAGCTCCCCATTTCCCCTTATTTAGGGCTGTGCCAGTTAGAGTATGTCTACATGGGGGCGAAGTTCTGCAGCAGCAAGTCTCAGAGCCCAGATCACCTCCTGCTTCAGGGCTAAAAATAGCAATCTAGACACTCTGGCTGGAGCCTGGGCTCTGAAACCCAGCAAGTAGGGAGCTGGGCTCCAGCCTGATCCTAAACATCTACACGGCTATTTGTAGCCCCTTGATATGAGCTCGGCAAGCCTGAGTCAGTTGACCAGGACTCTGACTCACTGCCTCGGGTTCTTCTTCTTCTTTTTTTTTGCTGTGTAGACATACCCTTAGTTACAACTGAGCCCAAAATTACTTTAAGATGTCTTGTTGATCCTTTAAATCCTTGGATTTTGAGTGAGCTAGTTCATTTAAATCACAGGCATTCTCCATTTTCTTTGTTCAGTTCCAGAAAACTGCCTCCGCACTAAAAACAACTCTGTGAAAAATGCTCATGTATCCTCTTCTACTTACGATGATTGCATAATTAACCTGGCCTGGTATCAACCATACAAGAGTTGACTGTATCCCAAGTTCAACTGGGGAGGTTTTTACCATAAGAATGTGCCTGTCCTGAGACTAAAACACAGGTTAGATTTCCAAGTTTCAGAATATTGCTCAATGAAAAAAATATGTTGCCCATGAGAAAAAAAAATGGTGATGTAATCTATAATCAACAGTCCTAGTGGGCACAAAACATTTTAGAACAAAGGTTTGCTGAGTTTGCAAGGATGTGAAAAGTGGTAAAGAGAGTCTTAGTACAAAATCATCCCACTTAAAAAGTTTAAGTTACTAACACTATGACAGGCAGCCCCTTGAATTCTTTCTGGGCATTCAGATATGAACATTTGATGAATATATTTATCATGAACTGGAAATAACTGCAAATCTTGGTTTGCTCTTTTTATTCACAAGAATTTCATAAAAATCTTTTGTGTGTTTCTGTGTATGTGGGTTTGCATCCCACAAGTTTTCTTTTGATATTGTTTGAATGAACCCAAAAATCCAATTGAGATCTCAAGTGCAAAGTATCCTGTGAATCTCATCTGAGGATGTTGAGGTTTGCGCAGTTTATATACAAAATAATAAATCCCCAAATTTAACCCAGGTTCTCTTGAAACTTTGCTCAGGTTAGGTTGAAATGTTCCTGTGCCCCAGTGAGTCTAGGGCTAGATTCAGGTTTGTAACAACATCTGAAAGCAGTGAAACAATGATAGTTTCACTTTGCTTTAGTTTCAGTTTGGTCTCATTCTACCCATAGTGTTGTATAGTAGGAAACTGGAATGTCTACCAGAAAAAAAGGAAGGGCTATTTTATTCTTCCCACTATCCACAGGTAGAAAGAGAGGGATGATATTTATGTGAAAGCAGATATCTTTGTTTTCATTCCACAATACAAAACCTACTCATTACACAGTCTTAACTTTAAAAAATGTACACATGTGGCATGCATACCAGCATTTGAGTGGGTGGCTCACACTAAATATGTGGTGTTAGCAGACAGAAGAAAATGGCTAACATGAGGATTTAAATAGGCATCATATACAGTACAAGGAGCAATAAAGGACTAGTTTTGACAATGAAAAGACTATATACTGTATGTGTTCTTTAAATCTATGCAGTCCCATTCATGAAACAAAAGAAACAGAATGCATCAAAAGGAAACTGAAACACAAGGTGTGGTGTTCCTTTTGAAACTGGACCATATTGCATTAACATTATTTTTCTCTCTACTTCTGAAAGAAATTTGGTGTTGTATGTGAAATTTGGTCTAGAGGTTAGAACAAGTGACTCAGAATTGGGAGGACTCCAGGGCCCTATTCTGGCTGTAATGCAGATTCAATATGTGACCTTAAACAAGTCAGTTAACTTTTGTGTGCCTCAATTTACCCAACTGCAAAATATGCAAACAGTAGTTCTACAGTCTCCTGTCTCTGAGTGAAAAGCAGGCGCATGTGAGAGAAAGGAAAGGTTCACTTCCCTATTACAAGAACATTGAATCTTTTTCTCACTGAGCCAGGCTAGATCTAGTTCTGGAATCTGACACAAACTGAGTTCTTAACTGAATGAAATTGAATATTATTTTTCTATTCATATATGTATTAAGTTATTGCTTCCCTTTTTAGTATAAGTGTCTGCTCTCAAAAGAAAAAAACTTTAGCAGGCTAACAGAGAGAGTGCTAATGTGCACTCTGTTATTTTATCTGTTTGTTCATGTCACAGCTAGAGATTGGCCAAACTGAAACTTTGAATCCAAACCTTTATTAATTTTGTGGTCAGGGAGGAGTGATCAGTTTTGAATCCCTGGTTCTGCCCCCGCAGTTTATGTGATAAGTTTAATCTAAAACCAAGAAGGGTCTGTTTTCTGGTTTCAGTTCTCACATAGCTGAAATCTCACAAAGACCTAGAGGTCAAGTCCACTGAATGTTTTAAAAACAGTTACAACAATTTTGGTTTGTGTGGATGTGGGCCATGCTTAACTTGATGTCTAAGGGAGCTCATGTTGATATTCAACTTGTGCTAGGAATAGGATAAAACTGGGACTCAGACTGGACAAAAAGAAAGAAGGGACACTCAGGACAAGGGGAAATGACAGCATGGAAGAGGATTTAAGCAGAGATGGAATCAAGAGAGAGGCATACACAGGAAATGTTGCAGAGGAGGTAATAGGCAGATTTGCAGACCAAGGAAATGTGAGAGGAGAAGTAGATATGCTGCATAATGTAGCACAAATTGGCTGGGTTTAGGGGGAGAGTTTGTATCCAGCCTTAAAGTAAGATAAGGGTCATCTAATTCATACTGACCTGACTAGAACCAAACTAGGAGAGCTGGACTAGTTCCATGTGAGTCATTTTCCTGAATCCCAAGCCATTATGTTTCTTTTTAAACCAAAAAATCTACGCTGTGTTCACATGATAAGATTTTTGAGACAAAGAAACAGAAGCAATAAATTCAGAGTTAAGGTTCGGCTTGTTTACTCTTCCTTGCTTTGATATTACAGCCTGTGCAATATGATCACCCATGATTTGTAGAACCCCATGATACCCAAGAAAACCGGAGTGAATTAAGGATTGAGCAGAAGCTAGGTCTCTGAACTGCATTGCTTTTTTTGGAGTGAGGCAGTGGTAATCAGATCATATAAATGCTGCAGAACTTTCATGTAGTCCTGCAGGCCAGGTTTCGTTCAGAGAAACACCCAAATATGTGAATGCTTATAACTCTATGAACTTCATGGAGACACAGAATTGGGCTGGGAAATTGAAAAGGGCACATTTTCTCTTTATGGCTCATGTCTTTGCTCAAACATTTAAGTACAGAGGCACACACGGGTTCAGAAACAGTAGAAAAAATGAACCTAACCATTTTTGAATGTCAGAAAAAATGTTTTCAAGTTTCAGTTGAAAGCTTGACTTGGTTCCTATCATAGTCGAACTGATCCACATATCTGTATAGTCATGCAGGTTTTTATGGTATTAGTTTTGTAACTTTCAAAATGTGATGAGTTTTAATGTATAATGAATGGTCTAATTCAAAAAGGGGATATGCAGTTCTTGCATGCTGTGTGTCGCCATGCCGTGAGTGAGAAAGATGTGGTGATGCACAAGTCTGGCCAGTTAGAACAAGAGGACTTGCACTGGTGGGACTGTAAACCTTCCCTCTTCCTCTACGTGTGATTAGGATCTGTGCAGCTATGTGTTCTTCCACCTGTGCTGGCAATCTGTTACCGCAAGCCTCCATGCTATCGGCAACCTTGTGTAGTGCAAGGAGAGAGCTGTTGGTGTCTGGACTCAATATTCAAGACTGACCATAAGAGGATATGGGAATAATCCTTTTCTCAGAGTAGTTCCATCTATTTTTCCTCAAAACCCTGGCTAAGGATATTGTGAAGGAGCTGGGTGATGCTAGCTGTGGTGATAAGTTGTGGTTGGGGTGTGGATTATGGAGGGGGTTGGAGTACAGGTGGATGGGGATTGTGATAAGAGTAAGTAGCTGGAGTAGGGGCAAGAAGCAGGGGAAAGAGCCAATTAAGAATTCCTTCCCTTATCTGAACTTGTTCCCCTCAGATCATAGAAATCACCTAGTTTTGTCAGTTTTGCAGTGATCCAGGTTACCCTTCCGCACCCCGTGCTGTACCTGGTATTTGTGACTGTGAGTCTGAGAATCCCTGCTATGAGAGAGGAAAGCTTTTCATAGAGGATAGTGACATAGTCTGAGGCTTGAAGTGTCTAGACACTTGGGAACCACAGGTCCAAATCCATGCAAGAGTGAATCAGCACTTCATCTTTCCAAGGTGAAAAAAATGAATTCCATGCAATCCACTGTGTGGGAGTTTTATGGATCAGACCTTTGAAACCAAGATCCTGTCTGCTCTGCATAGACATTAAATATCTCATTCCATTTTTGTAAAAAGGGAAGTTTGTACCAGTATCTTTGGTCAAATTTCCCCCTCCTCTGACTCATGTTGTACAAAGTTGTTGTCTGCCTCGCAGTTGCTGTCCACTATAGAAATGTCGGCATTCTAGTGAAGAATCAATTCCTATATGCAAATAGGATCCAACAAGATAGCCTTTACTCCCACAAAACTGCCCTTGACTTTAACTGTGGTGTTGCTGGAGCATTTAAAGAGCAGGTCCATGGTTTGAAAAACACTTTAGGATTATATGGGATAAAAGATACTATATACAGTAAATGTGAGATATTATTAAGGAGGCTGTTCTCACTATGTACTATGACATGTATAATTCCGTGACCATATTTTCCTCTTACCCCTTAGGACCCTGATTTTTTGGACTGATAGCAAAATGAGGGTACAGTCTTGCCATTCTTATTCCTGTTTACCAATGCTTTACTTTATAAGTCATCCCACTGAAATCAGACTGCTTGCACAGTGAGGTAATACTCAACATGAGTAAGGCGTTAGCATCAAACTGTGTATGTATGTGCAGTCTTTAAAGAGTTAATAATATAGCTTTACTATTGTCAATATTGGTTGTTCCTGTATTCATAGTCGTAAGACACCAACTCCTTTGTATATAGACACTAAATTAGGGTTAGTTAATTGCTCCATAAAATTCTTATGATCTGCAGTGTAAGAAATGTGTTACACATTGTAATTTCTAAAACAATAAATCAGTCCTGTGGGGTACAGTCTCACCTTGATGCACAGTCATTTATACACATCTCTTCCATTACACATGGGTTTTCAAACTGTGGGGCATGACCCTTGAAGGAGGGGGGGCATGATGAGGTCATCGGGGATATGAGGTGAGGCGTGAGGCTACTGGCCGGCCTGGTGTCCAGAACAGAGCAGGGCAGCAACAGGGACAACACACACGGAGTCCCTAAAGGTTGAGGGGAGAAGGATAGGGGCAGAGGAGAGAACATAGCCCCACCCAGCCGGGTCCCACCCTGTCCTGGTAGTAGCCTGCTCATCTTCCTCTCCTCTCTACTCTCTGATCCCTGGGGATTTCCTGTGTGCTCTCCCCACTGCTGTCCTGCCCTGGATACCTGGCTGGCTGCAACATACATATTTCAAACCCTCCAGAATCTGCAGGATGGAGAGGCTCTGGGCAGGGGGGAGAGAGGGCAAGGAGACACACTGTTGTAGGCTCTTCCAAGGATTGAACCAGCCAGAGTCCTGCCACTATCCCAGGCATCGGCTACCTGTTCCCCTCGGTCAGCCTGGACAGGCAGGAGTTGTGTGTGGGGGGGGGGGGCGGTGTCTGTTGTGTGACTCCCATGCACAAGCAGGGGCAGCAAAAAAAACCTTGGGAATCTCTGCTTTAGCATATGCTAGAATGATACGTGTAACTCTCTTCAGCAACGAGAGGAGAATATATCCACATGTGTTTATTGTACGCTTTTAGTTACCCAGAGCAGTGTCAATATTTCACATGTTGAGAGTGGGGATGCAGTAAGGTGTGTGTGTGTGTGTGTGTGTGTATGTATGTATATATATATCTGTCACTTCTTCTTATGTTTGGCTCCAGCGAAACTTAACTTTATTGAAAAATATTTTTAGAATGCACTGATGCCCTTCAGCTCACCTTAGTTATAGTTCTTCTTTCATTCCACTTGGGAAGTGGTAGGCCAAAGCTAAAGCCAAGGTCACTATTGCTTACAATTTCTGTACAAACATATTTTTAGTCTTTTACTCAGGGATCAGACTGAAGGGAATACTTGGAGGAAAATAACTGAGAAAATGAGTAGAGATCCATAATTCTATTTTACACAACTCACAGTAAAGCTTAAGGTTAAAGCATCTAAGGGTAGTTAAAACCCAAGATGCTTCAACAGAGGCAACTATTTGGAGGATTTAGCTCTAAAAATGTTTATAATCCATTTGCAAAAAACTTAAAAGCTTATAATTTCAAAACTATGAGGTACATATAATACAGAGGAGATTTCTGCAAATAGGCGACTCCTGCAGAGGTGAATTTGAGATCTCTTGTTGTTTTTAGTGTAATCAGAACATTTGTTTTCAGTAGAAAATACACATTCAAAAATTATACATGTTTTTTAAGTATCAGGGCACAGTTCATATCTCAGATACATTTGTTCACACCAGCTTTCTTTGTTCACAGACTTTCTCTGTGCCCTTTGGCTAGTCACTTAGGGCTCGATCTGCCACTCTTACACTGAGTAGTACAGTAGTTCATAAAGAGTCATGTTGAAATCTGGGTGGCAGAATGAAGCCATAGGTTACTTGCCAAAGAGCAACAAAATACAGCCATGGCAGAGATGGGATACAAACTGAGGTCTTGTGGTGCTTAAGCCTGTGCTTTAACCACATGGCCATCCTTTCTACTTTTAGGACAGCTAAGGATCACACTTTGGGCTTTCACAAATGTGCATTGACAATAATGTGTGCTTTGGGGAACAAAGTGTACTTTATTCAAATACTTGGCTGCAGACGGGGGTGCTGGAACAATTTGGATAGTGGGAGTGCTGAGAGCCATTGAACCAAACTGTAAACCCTCTCTATGATGGAAACCACTTCAAGCCAGGGGGTGCAGTAGCCTAATTCCAGCACCTTTCGCTGCAGAACCCAGTACTTAGACTGTACCTGAAAATGTATAAACAGTAATTAATTGTAAACACCAGTGAAGATCCAGGACTTGGCTTTGATCTCAAATACAGTAGATGCTGCACATATAATAATGTTTCTTGTCAAATCAGCTACTGTACATATCTGTGCAAATAAAGCAGGTTTGAACAGATGAGAGGGCCTTCATGTCATACATCTAGGATCTGAATGACACACATACTCCTAAAATAATTATTATAAACAAACCTTCACACATTAACCTATTAAGTTTACAAATTACTGTTCTTCTTGAAGATCGCTACACCAGAAATTCAGTGGGCATTTGATTGTTGGACTAGCACCTGGAGACATTCCAGATTCAAGGCTGGCTAAAGTATTCCAATTGCTGTGATCTTTAGCTTGCCTTCATTATAGCTTCTATGATCTATAGCTTTGTTTTATGTAGACCATATGCAGTTAAAAATAACTAGAGTTGCCTTATTTTATATATGCCTTTGTAAGCATTTCCAACTGTAAAGGGGACTTTTATAAATAACCGCCTCTCCTCCTCCCCCCCAACAAGTTTTATGTTTTCATTTCACCTCTTCCCTTTTTATTTTTTATAGAAATGCTACAAAGGGGAACTTTTGATAACTATTACCAGCAAAGCCTAGTATTGCAACATAGTTAACTGCAGCAGAGTTTCTATTTAAGGTTACCTGGCATAGTCAGCTCTGCCAGATGTAGTTCTGCTATTGCATAATTCGATTTGCTGACAATGTGCACTGCCTTAAAAAAAAAAAAGGAAATGCCTAGGTGACTTTTGTCCAGATCATACATATTCTTTTAGTTAAGATGAAATGTGAGACTGAATTTAGCCTTTAATTACATTTCCTTCTCTACCTCCAACAAACAAATTTTTATAACCTTTCCAATGAAGAAAGTCATATTTTGTGAATTACTTGCTTGGAAGCTTACCAGGAGCAAAAGTTATTTAGGAAATTTTCTATTATTTGTACTAATCAAAGACGTAGATTCTCCAGGTATTCATCAAATTCATTGTTCTGTTAAGGGAGGTTTGTACGTAGGATGTTTATTTTAAAGCTTTGATCTAAACTGCTACCTGGAAAATGGAAGTATGCTTGTGAATAAGAAAGCACAGCATAAAACAGGATCTGCCATACTGTATTTGGGGGAGATATAATAGAGTCCTCACACTATGTTAGAAACTTGAAACAGCTCAAAATCTCATTTTTATTTTATTTTTATTTTGTATAACAACCTGCACAGTGCATGGAGCAATATAAACCAACAAGGGGAAGGGAAGAGTTCTGTATGTCTTTGGAGAAATAAAATAGTACTGCTTAAGTGAAGCATTAAAAATAAGTATTACTTAAATTATCTTCCCTAATAAGATATGTCTGTCATATTTTCATTTAGCTTTGGCTCTGTGGATAATATATTGTTCTGTCAGCATTAAAATATGAAAAACCTGTCTACATTTTACCATGTGCTTAAACAAGCAAGACTAAGTATTAAATCTGTGTCCTCTGTACTTTGAGACGCATTTTTACAAGTGGAAAGTTATTCAGCTTAGATAGTTCATCCATTTTCCAGAGCATTTTAAACCTTCTTAATATATTGAATGTCAAAAAGCTATAAAAATCTCTTTAACTATTGATATCTATTTGTAGATAGTAATATAAATCTTGCCATAAATTTGAATAAGCAAATGACTTTATCTAAACAAAGATTTGGTGCATTGCTGTACTATTACTGTGATATTGTTGCCTTGTTACACTGAACATGAAGAGTACTAGATTTTTTATACAGTCATAGCTTCTAAATATTGCCATTGAAAGTCAATATGGGGTACTTGTTAATAAAAATATTGTAAAATGCATCCCTTATACAAACAGCTGCAAACAAATATTGTAGCACTTACACACACTGTGCATGTGTATAACACATGCAATATACATGTTGTGATACATGTTGTGTGAATTTGGAATATAAATATAATAAAACAATTTGATTTATTTTTAACCATTTCAGGACTCTCAGTTTTCTAGAACTGGATGACATGGTTGTGCTTGCTTTCTGTGAACTTTTGAGCTTGTTTGACAAAAAAATGTTGGCAATAATGGTAATTTCAAAGTCTTGTATGCACAGGAACATTCACAAAATCCAAATTTCAAATTCACAAGCAATCATTTGTGTCACTAGTATTTGCACACTCATCTAAACCAGTATACAGATACAGTGCCAGGTGGTCACAATTTGAATTTTCAACAGCCAGGCTCAATTTATAAAGTAAATTATGAAAAAGCATATTAGTCAAAATATTTTGGAGTAATGAATAAATTAGTGTGAATAATGATTAGCTCTTGGATTTTCTGTGAGCAGGACAGATGATACAATTTGTGAATAAATTCTGAACTGAGACTTATGCATTCTACTCTATGAATGTCATAGATCAAATATCCTTCCAGTTTCACAACACTGTCTACTCCCTTTACCAAGAAAGCAAACTCTTCGGTTTTAAAATTATTTCTTGTGGCAAAAGTATATAGTAAAGCACAACAGAGTAAAGGAGGCTGGCAGGAAACTCTTTATCCTTTTACAGAAACTGTCTGTCTGGCTGGGCAGCTCTGTTACTGAAGAGTTTTAAATCATTTTGTATGTGAAGTTTCTTTGGCTCCATTTTTGGGCAGACCAAAAATCTTTTATTTCTAGTAGACACAGCTCCGCTGCAGTGTTCCGTAATCACTGCACGTAGGTCAAATGTCCCATGGTCCTCGAGCCCATGCTTTGGAGATCAGGATCTGTGATCCTGTTACCTTTGGGACACAGCACTCTTTGCAATGAATAAAGCAGATGGGGAATGTGCACCTTCAGTACATACAAATAAATCTGTATCGTTTGTGCCCCTGCTCTGCCCACTGGCACCCCACCTCCTCATGCTCTTTTCCAGACAACAAACAGGAAAACCACAAGTCTTCATCAGCAAACTACATTTTCTTCTTTAGAGCCGAGACTTGGAAACTCAGCATACCAGTCATATGCTCTAGTTCTCAATATTTAAAACAATGCTTGAGTCCAGTTCTGAGAATTATTAAACTTATTCAGTTAAAAATAAATTTGACTGATCCATTGGGTGGCGCTAATGTCAGAATGCAAAGCAGCTGCATGTCTGCCTGGCCAGGAGAAGAATTAAGGAATGTCTAGACATTGATTTAAGAAAGAAAGGGGGAAATGGGGCAAAAGTGGGGAGGAATGCCAGGATCAGACAACAGGCAACATTTGCGTCACACACATTGTGTAGATGCCGGGGAGGAGTTTATCACACAGCAGGAAAGCATGAGATCAGACAGGAATGGGATTTATTAAAAAAAGGGAATGTGACACTGGAGAAAATCAGAGTTAGTTTTTGAAATACTTGACTCCTGAAAAATGTCATCTCTGCAGGACCTCAGGTAGCTTGATCGTGAATATCCTGCAGGCCATCATGAGGGGCAATGCAGCACTCCGCAGGCCATGAATGCTCCACAGAAGGCGTGAATACACTGCACCACCCTTTCCTGGGCTGCAGCTTCCTCACCCCCGCTGCCCCACAGCTGGCCAACTCCATATATTTCCACCTGTTCCTGACTTCTCCATGCCCCCTTCAGGAATGTATCTATCTATTTTAGGTACTTATATAGTCCCATTACCATAGATCTCACAATCTTTAGTGTGTTTCTCTTACAACACCCCTCTGAAGTAGGCCAGTAGCAGTATTCCCATTTTACAGATGGAGGACTGAGGTGCAGAGAGGCTAAATGTCACACAAGAAGTCTGTGGTAGAGCAGGGAATTGAACCCAGATCTTAGGCTAGTGCGCGACCTACTGGGCCATCTGTTCTCTCTATACTTGCATCCTGTTTTATGAAGGAACTAGAATTCTGTTTGGATCTTTATGAAGACTGTGCAGTGGTTACTGTGGGACTACTTAATCTCACTGTGAATTTGCATGAGGACCTAGCAGAACCAGGTTTAATGCATTAAACCTCACATCACCTTTCTGAAGTAGATCCGTGTTGTATACATGTTTTGCAGATGGGGAAACTGAGCCATGGAAAGGTTAAGTGACTTGTCTGAGGCCACACAGCAAGCCAGTGCCAAGGACAGGGATAAAATATAAACATCCTGATTCCCTGTCCTCTGGCCTAAATCACTAAACATACTCATCTTCCTTTCCTTTAGTTAGACCAATGAATCATTTCTGCTCTTCCTTTACAGTGGAAATAAAGTTTTGCAATCATACCTTAACATTTACAAAGAAAAATGCCTTTGGGCTTATTGCTGATGGTTAGAACATGCTTATTAATACAAAACCCTGTGTAGGAGGCAACCTGGATTCACTACTGCAGGGAAAACTGACTTATGTTTCTGACACAGACACTGCCTTTAACAGCAACTCCAGGTTCCACTGCCATCCTTCAGAATGGTACAACTGAGTGAGTTGTACCCCCTATTCTGCAGGGTAATACAGAGCAGGGTGAAGCCATGGTTTTGTCTTCTCTTCACCTCTTCCTCTGTCCTCTTTGGGGTGCATGGAGGGAATGTGATTGTGTCTTGCTTTTACCACAAGGATTTGGGAATGGGGAGGTTTCTTGCACCTCCTCTGCACAGACATGCGGGACCCAGGCTCAGTCTGGCCCTAATCAACGTAATACATCCCATTTATTTCTGGTCATGCTTAGAGTGTTAAGGCAAAGAATCTGTTTTATCTTTAAAGAATGGGAAAATGTACAAAGGGTTAAAATAAGCTAACCACCTTTTCTTGTTCTCAATGGCAAATGTTATTTATATTAAAGGGGAAAATCAGTATAACCTTGCCAGATCCAGCTCACTTCTCTTTGCCAGCTAAAACACAAAGCAGAGTTACTGCATTTTTGGTACCTGCAAAACAATCTGAACATAACATTCTGTCATCCTTTGAAATGGCAAATGGAAGTCATTTAAACCAGATGAGTGAGTGACTGGGGAATTACTGCACCTACAGCACAGGATATACAGTACTATGCACCTATTTCAAGGGAAGTAGAGTGGGTGGCCGGAAGAAAGAAATTTTTTTCCTCATTTAACCTGTAATTTGACAACATCTGCAAAGAATTATCCCTAGCATTGGCATTGTAATTGTTGTATCTAACATCAATCACTGGGGAGAGGAGGTTACTTTAAATAGATGTTAGCTGCGTTTCAGTTTTAAAACATGAAAACAAAAAATGAAAGGAGTGAGATATGTAAATTGGAATATAAATTAATTACTGGAAATGTAGATACTACTTTATTGTTTAAATAAGAAAGTCAACTGGCCAGTGTGCCTAACTATTTTAATTTGATCCTTTATATTTTTCTAAATGTTAAAAAACCAAGTCTCACTGTATTCCAAATTATGAAACTTGTAACCTCCATTTTCAACTGTTCAACTCTCTTCTAATTAACAAAACAAGGAAGAAATCAAACAATTGACAGACACATTTAATTGGCAAAGGACACCAAGTGGGAAAGGTTTTCATCAAGGGTATGCCTTTAAAAACAAAAGTCCCAAAGCTGCTTCTATTGAAGTCGTTGGAAGTTTTGCTTTTGACTTCAATAGAAACATGATTAGGAAGACCAAACTAAGCAAGCTTTTGGAATTCAAACATTTTAATTCCAAGCATGCTCCAGAACTATGATTGCAACTCAGTAACCACTCAACTAAACACCTATTCACATGTTAAATTTGCACCGCTTGTCCAATTTTGTCCTGGAATTTGATTCATAGTTGTGACTATATATCGATCAGATCCAATATTGATTTCTCTGAAATTTCATGTAAATGAAATATTTAGATACACTATATTCGCAGCTAAATATAAAGCACAGAGACACTCCTCACTCTGAGATCCAGATGAATGATAATGGTGACAATGGGCATTTTGTTTAACCGGGGAAAGTGTTTCACTGAAAGAAATGAGAGATGCACAGTAGTGAATTGTCCACTCTAAACCAGCAAGGTTTGTGTGTTATTGAATATTTTACATTTTATAAATAGGTAAAGTAGTAAAATAAGTTTGATATGACCTTGATCGATCTATGGTGTGTGTGGTATCAACAATGAATGCATGCTGGTGCATTTCATGAAGTTGGAGATAGTAATTTATAGCATACACAAATGTTGAGAGCTGAAGAAAGCAAATACAATTTAAATTATGTAGGGGTCTATATGCCCTCTTCCATTTTTCGGCTCTTGTCCTGGGCACACATTTTACTCATCCGAATAGTCTTGCTGAACTCAGTGAGTCTACTCACAGCATAAAGTTAAGTGCATGCATAACTTTTTTGCAAGATCAGTGTTGTAGGCAGGTAACTTTATGCATATAAGTCACCCCATTGAATTGAATAGGATTATTTCCATGCATAAAGTTATTCAAGTGCATGTTTGAAGGACTGGGCCCCTAGTGTGCTTTTTTTGTTTTCAATCTGATCACCTGTAAGTAATACAATTGATGCAACATTTTAAAAAGGCAGCACTAATATGTATAACTATCACTGCTTAGGAACATAAACCTAACAGTTTCTAATCCTCATTAATTAAGGTAAATTACTATATGCACAAAATATATTTTCTGATTATTAAAAGATGCTCTTAAGTAATTTTTTCATATATAGATTAAACTGGTTAAAACCAATCCCAAAGTGATCCAGACAGAAAACCTGGAGAGGTTAAGAAGCATATAGCACTCTAAGAGTAAAAGGAACCATGTGGTCACGTGGCATAGGTGGTCTCTAGAACAAGTTTTAATTAAATTGAGTAATAAAATACTGCTGTTTATGGTGAGAAAGAACTCATAAAACTCTTGTCTGAAAGCCAGGCAATGTTTGCATTAGTGTTCTTGGAGGGTTTAGAATTTTGCTGTTTTCAGCTTTTATAAAATCCTTAACTTCCACCAAAAAAGACCCCTTATGAGCCTATCCTTCTTTAAACATATTCCCAACCAAGGCTCTCACCATTCATCGCAACTAACCTGAAACAAAGGAAGAGATCATTTTGAATAAGCTAAACACAATGTCATCTTGTCCTGAGAGTTGAAGTCCTCCTGAAATTCTGAAATCTTTAAGGCCTGTGCCATTTTAAAAACAACAGCAACAGCAAAACCTGGTACTTGCTAATTTAGGGTTAGATCATGATATTATGAACTGCCCAGGGACAGGGGCAATATGTTATGTTCATGGAGCAGCCTGGGAGGGAGACTTACTGAGGCTATCACAGTGTCCCTCTTGATTTTCTCACTACCCTGGGAAGGGAGTATAGACCCTGCACAATACATGCTACCTGAAGTGTCAGTGCAGCAATCCCATTGGTGTGTTCAGGGGACAGAGCCAGGATTTAGACGTTTTTCCATATCCTTTTTCAGGAGGGACATGTAGCAGCTTTGGGAAGTTTGCTTCCTCTCCCACACTGCTACCAATAATAGGGAGCTGGCACAGGAATAGAAGGGGCACTCCTGTACTGCTGTGCTAACTTTGCTGTGTTTTGATCCTTAAGGGCTGCACTGAACTGGTAAGTAGCCCCCAGTGCTTGCGCTCAGTCCCACTGAAGTCAGTGGAGCTCTGTGTGACTGCAGGGGTCCAGCCGTTGAAAGCTCAGTGCAGGATCGGTGTATAAGTTTTAAAAAACCTTTTGCGTGTGCAAGTCCTGATATGCCTGTGCATCCTGAGACATGCATAAGATTTTCCAACAGGGCTACTGGTGGTGTGCAGAAGATGTGTATGCCAAGAAATGAGTGTGTGCAAAAGGGCCTGGTATTGAGTGTCAGGTCTAGACATATTGTGTCTAATCTGAGGCCTGATCTACACTAAGGGCGGGGGTCGAACTACGGTACGCAAGTTCAGCTACGGGAATAGCGTAGCTGAACTCGAAGTACCCTAGTTCAAACTACTTACCCATCGAGACGCCGCGGGATCGAAGTCCGCGGCTCCAAGGTCGACTCCGCCACCGCCGTTTGCAATAGTGGAGTTCCGGAGTTGACCGGAGCGCACGGGGAGTTCGAACTATCGCGTCTAGATTAGACGCGATAGTTCGAACTCCGAGAAGTCGAACTCACCGCGTCGACCCGCGCGGTAAGTGTAGACCTACCCTGAGAGTAGTAGGATGGGGTGCCGGATGTAGGATGATGTAAGAATTGTTTTTTGTAGGTTCAAACCAGAAGGCGGATCCATTTTCTGTCTCCCATGGATTTCCATGGCTGAGGGATATGAATGGCGCTTGGAGTGACATGGATGGGTAAACTGGAGTTCTTATTCATTCAAGGCACATAGTACAGGGATATTATCTGTTCACCTGCAATGTTAGATTAACTTATTTTTTCCCTCTGTTTTGTCTCAAAGTCCCCACTTCATGGACATGCTACTCTGGCCATTCCTGCGTTGATTTTAAAGCCTCAGGGAACATCAACATCAAATAGTTTATTTCTTTAAGCTAAGCAAAAGTAGTTAATTGTCTAATATCTCCCCCATTGTTCCTTTTGATGGAACAGAGGACAACAGACCAGTGTCTGTGGGTGGGTGTGTGCCTGTCCGTGCGCACACACACACACTAGCTTGTTGTCTTATATGTCGGTGTGTGCCTGGGGGGGTTGTTTTGCTCTCTTCAGTGTTTTTTTGTGAAGTTTGTGAATGCTAATTAGCAAAGTTTGACTCAGTTAAAATGGCTTGTGACCAGTCCTTGTATTTAAGCCATGTTCCTGCCATGAAAAGATCAGCCGAGTGATACCATGGCTACTTCCAAATGTGTTTGGACCATACTGAGTAGGAAAACAGGGCACAGCAAAGGCCGCCCCAGTGTTGTGCTGGCTGCTTTTTGGCCCATCAGAACCTGGTGGATGGGGGAGATAAGTCATAAAGAAGAAGTCACAGTAGGTAGCACAAAACATAGCACATTGATGCCCCTTTACAAAAGCTCGATGCAGAGCATGTGCCCAAAATGTGTGTTCAGTCAGATCCTGGACATTGCATATGCCACCTTTGAGATGCATACACTTGTGGCCACACCCAGTTTATTTATCTTAGGCTATGACTACACTTATGGCAGTGTGTAAAGTACAGGCACTACGAGTGCAGTGAAAAGCAGCTGTGTCTATACTTGTCACTGAGGTATGTAAGTACACACGGCAGTGAAAGGCTCCAGCAGTGGAGAGACAGCGGGACCCTACACTGCTAAAAATAGCAGTGTAGACATGGAAGGCATTGCTTGGGCATGTAAAGAGCCGAGTAGGGTACATACCGTAGAGTTCAGACATGTAGGGCACCCTGCTCTGCCATGTATCACTGTCTACACTGCTATTTATACCTGTACTATCTGGGCATGCAGTGTCTGTATACTACAGGTCACCATAAGTGTAGACCTACCTTTTGATACTCGTATGGCCCTGATTACCATAGTATCTGAGCACTTCACAGTCTGTAGTGTATTTTATCCTCACAACACCCCTGCGCAGTACGGGAGAGTTATTATCCCCATTTTACAGATGGGGGACTAAAACAAAGAGACTAAGGCCTGGTCTACACTGGGAGGGGGGTCGATCTAAGGTACGCAACTTCAGCTACGTGAATAGTGTAGCTGAAGTCGAAGTACCTTAGCTCGAATTACTTACCCGTCCTCATGGCGCGGGATCGATGTCCGCGGCTCCCCCGTCGACTCCACTACCGCCACTCACTCCGGTGGAGTTCTGGAGTCGATGGGAGCGCGTTCGGGGTTCGATATATCGCGTCTAGATGAGACGCGATATATCGAACTCCAAGAAATCGATTGTTACCCGCCGATCCGGCGGGTAGTGAAGACGTACCCTAAGTGACTTGCCCACAGCCTCAAAGGGAGCCTTTGGTAAAGCAGAGACCTGAACCTATGTTTCTTGTGGGCCAGGTTACTCCCTTAATCACTGCACCATCCTTCCTTTCTTATGGAAAGCTGCTTGCCTACCAGTACCACCCACAGTATATGTATGAGTGCACCTTCAAAATATGGCTAGGCCTGCCGGAAAAGAAGGCAGAGATTTGAAAACAATTATTTTTATGGACAGGATAGACCTGCAGAATGCTGAAGCATTCATGGAAATAAATTCATGGAGGTTAAGTCCATTGATGACTATTAGACAGGATGGGTAAGGAATGGTGTCCCTAGCCTCTGTTTGTCAGAGGGTGGAGATGGATGGCAGGAGAGAGATCACTTAATCATTACCTGTTAGGTTCACTCCTTCTGGGACATCTGGCATTGGTCACTGTCAGTGGACAGGATATTGGGCTGGATGGACCTTTGGTCTGACCCAGTATGGCCGTTCTTATGGAAGCATCGAAGTTTCTTTCTTTGAGAGACAATATATGACTACTTCAGAAAAAGGTAGGGTTAAAATTAAGAGGGGTTTGTTTGTTTTTTAAAACTTACAAGCATTATCACAGAAATGAAAAATGGAGAACACTATTCCACATATCATCTAACTATATTGTTTATACTGTTAATAAATAATTATTTTAAATACTGTTATTTGCCATAATTCACCAATTCCTTCCTCCTACAGCCTGAGCATTGACTGTGTGAAAAATGGCTACAATCAGCTGAAAATATAGGGCCCAAGTATATGATGAATACAAAATTACACAAGAAAAAACATGAATAAAGGTGAATGTGAATAGTACCATAGCTGAAGAATATGAGTAAACAGAACTCTTTCTATTAAAATGAGAGTGTTTGTGAGAGGCCAGGGAAAGGAGTGAGGAGGAGAGAAACAAAGGAGTAGGGAATGGTACAAGTACAGTGGGAGGGAGGAATTACAAAAACAGAGAAGCAGGGACATTTATATTGTTTTGTCTCAGGCCTAGTTTATCCCTGCTTTTGTCCTCACTTATCTTCTGTTAGTCTGGCTGATGCTTTTGTTTTAAAGCATTTAAAACTTGGAGTTGAGTTTGTTTATTGTCTCTTTGTGGTGTTTTTGAAACATTTTGTTGGAAAGCATTATTTACTGGGCCCAAAATATCCCCAATAGAACTCCACTGGGTCAAATCCATCCACTGAAATCCATTCATGGCGTTCAATTTGATCCCTGCCTGCTTTCATTTTCAATTACACTAATCTCTTTGAACCAGACTCAGCCACCCTTACTCATGATTAGTACCTCAAGCAGTCCCATTTGCAATCAGCAGGGCTTCTGGAGTGGGGAGGTATTTCACAATGTGAGTAGAGGGTGGCAAAACCTGGCCCTTCATCCCTCTCATTTATCCAACTAATTCATCATCATTCTTTATGGTTCCAATCCACCCCGCCCCCAAATAAAATCCCATATTCAGATGCATGATCTCACTCTGAATATAACATTTCAGCCCAGCTGCATGATTGGGTCCCACTTTTCCAAAACTGTAATTTCCCCACCAGCTCAGAGGCTGGTTCTATTTTTTTTTTCAGTCTCATCACCGTCTTGGCTACACTAATGGACACATTGTGTCACAGTGTCATGAAAGCAGACACTACCAGGCCAAGAAAAGAAATTATATGACCTTTGTGAGGCCAGTTCTCCTAAGCTCACTAGCGGGGAGTCCAGTTCACTAATCACTGCAGGTCTATTTACAAGTTTGGAGAGTTTTTAAATTTCGAAGAACTCACAAAGTTTATTTCAGGTATGTGTGTTTCCAATTGAATTTGAATGTAATGGCATCAGAGAAGAAAATGAAAATAATGCCATGTAAAGAGACAGTAGTATTTTACCCACACAGCTTCCTTTTTGAGTGCATGGGCACATGAAGAGTGAACGATGCTCAGATATATAGCCCACCTAGGTAAAGCACTTTCAAATGTACTTCATTTATTTATTTTAGACTGTTTTTGGCTCAAAATCATCAAAAATTACTGTCTCTAGTTTCATTCTGCCCTTTTGAAATTGTCCAGATTTTGCACTAAGAGTCTAAAGCCACAGCAAAGAGCTAGGCCAAGAGGGAAAGCTTTTGAAGAGTTCCCACAGCTGTGAAAACACAGGCCTCAGGCTGTGTGTAGAGTTACTTCAAACAGCTGCTTCAGGTGACTAAACACCTTGAGTCTCATTCATCAAGTGTTGTTTATACTGGCTGACAGACCAGACTTGGAGAATTAAGTCTGAGAAAAAGAGATGTACTACATACCAAGTATGGGAAAGGAACTGAGTTCCTTTAAAAAAAAAAGAATCAATTTAAAATAAAACAGACCAGGACTAATTTTATTTTATGTTAATAAGTCTTCTGATGCCCTTTGCACATTTAGACTCAGAGGTGAAACAGTATTGGTGGTTTGCCACTTCACAATCATGTAAATAAAAGTACCTTGAATGATGCCTGTACATTGACAGATATCTCAGCTAACCTGTCACAAAAGCTTGACATTACTTATTAGCCTTAAATATCATGTTAGAATAACTTTTTTTCCTTAATCAATGTTTTAAAAAATGAAAGAAAACATGCCTAAAACAGCCACCTTCTTACTTTTTACTTATCATCTGATTGTAAAGATTTTATCAGTAGTTTTGGTACAGGGTTTATCACTCAGGTTGAGATTATATTCTTTCATCTCATATACATATGAGAAGGTGACATGGTAAGATATTTGCAATTGTGTAACTTCTTTGCATGGATCAAAAGAAGAATGAAAGAAAATGACACGAGTCAGTTTCAAGTAAAGTGCTACTGGTTAAGTAAGCTTTAAATATTAAAAGGGATTTTTAATATTTCCTTTTAATCTAGAAACCTGTCACTTACTGATTTTTTTTATAACCTTAGAGTTGTTACTAACAACATTTTCCATGGTTTCATTGAATCCAACTGCAGAAACCCACCCAATTGCAGTCATGGCAAATGTGGTAATTTCTACTGGCAGTTTTTCATCTATAGTAGGGCAGATTTCAAGGAAAAGGGCATGTTTTTCAGCCATGGGGACACTGTTAGAAAGATGATTTAACATAGATTGTAGACTAGTACTGAAATGTTACTGTTTTCTTTGTTTTTTCTTAACAACCAGCCAGTCTGGGAGAGCAAATGTTCTTTGAGACAAAAATAATAATCTAAGAAAGAGAGAAATTAGCAGTAGACTATATCACTTTTTTATTTTAAAAAGTACATTGATGCAATATGTTTCTTTCTTCTTTTTGAGATGGTTTCAGAAAAAGAAAATCCTGACAAACTGGTTAAATTGACTGTCAGATATATAAGCTGTTTGATTTACACATGCAAATAGGTATTGGGGAATGATGCCCGATGATCTACATTTTAGCTCTTCTTAATAACAGGGAACTTTATAGCAGCAGATTTGCATCTGAGTATCTGAAAAAATTTACTTGAAAAAACAGGGTGTAAGAAGCAATATAAGTTGACGCTCCTGAGCATTCTGACCAGGATGGTCAGACTTGCATCTGAAGAAGTGGGTATTCACCCACGAAAGCTCATGCTGCAAAACGTCTGTTAGTCTATAAGGTGCCACAGGATTCTTTGCTGCTTCTACAGGATGGTGATAGTGACTGTGAAATGCTCAGGGAGATGAGAGACGCTTTTAAAACAAAAAACTCAATAATAATAATGGGGGATTCCAACTATCCCCATATTGACTGGGTACATGACACCTCAGGAAGAGATGCAGAGATAAGGTTTCTTGACACCTTAAATGACTGCTTCTTAGAGCACCCACAAGAGGAGAGGCAATTCTTGATTTAGTCCTAAGTGGAGCACATGATCTGGTCCAAGAGTTGAAATAGCTGGACCGCTTGGTAATAATGACCATAATATAATTAAATTTAACATCCTTGTGGTAGAGAAAACACCACAGCAGCCCAACACTATAGCATTTAATTTCAGAAAGGGGAACTACACAAAAATGAGGAGGTTAAACAGAAATTAAAGGTAAAGTGCCAAAAATGAAATCTGTGCAAGCCGCATGGAAATTTTTTAAAGACACCATAAGAGAGGCTCAATTTAAATGTATACCCCTAATTAAAAAGCATAGAGATCCAAAAGAGTGCCACTGTGGCTAAACAACAAAGTAAAAGAAGCAGTGAGAGGCAAAAAGGCATCCTTTAAAAAGTGGAAGTTAAATCTTAGTGAGGAAAATAGAAAGGAGCATAAACTCTGGCAAATGAAATGTAAAAATATAATTAGGAAGGACAAAAAAGAATTTGAAGAACAGCTAGCCAAAGACTCAAAAAGTAATAGCAATTTTTTAAAAGTACATCAGAAGCAGGAAGCCTGCCAAACAACCAGTAAGGCTGTTCTTAGGTTCTTCTTGTGTTCTTAACTTTTAAGTAAGGCATATTGATGACACAACTTATGTCTTTTTCTGTAGGAATAGCAAAGAATCCTGTGGCACCTTATAGACTAACAGACGTTTTGCAGAATGAGCTTTCGTGGGTGAATACCCACTTCTTCGGTTGCAAGCAGTGGAAATTTCCAGGGGCAGGTGTATATATAAGCAAGCAAGAAGCAAGCTAGAGATAACAAGGTTAGATCAATCAGGGAGGATGAGGCCCTGTTCCAGCAGCTGAGGTGTGAAAACCAAGGGAGGAGAAACTGGTTCTGTAATTGGCAAGCCATTCACAGTCTTTGTTTAGTCCTAAGCTGATGGTGTTAAATTTGCAGATGAACTGGAGCTCAGCAGTTTCTCTTTGAAGTCTGGTCCTAAAGTTTTTTTGCTGTAGGATGGCCACCTTAAAATCTGCTATTGTGTGGCCAGGGAGGTTGAAGTGTTCTCCTACAGGTTTTTGTATATTGCCATTCCTAATGTCTGATTTGTGTCCATGGGAAGGAGACTCTGGAAAAATTCCACCATGATTTCAACAGCTTCCACCCCTCCATCAGCCTCAGCCTGGACCTATCTACACGGGAGGTCCACTTCCTAGACACCACGGTGCAAAAAAGTGGTGGTCACATTAACACCACCCTATACCGAAAACCTACCGACCACTATGCCTACCTTCATGCCTCCAGCTTCCATCCCGGGCACACCACAAGATCCATTGTCTACAGCCAAGCACTCAGGTACAACCGTATCTGCTCTAACCCCGCAGACAGAGATCAACACCTAGAAAATCTCCACCAAGCATTCTCAAGACTACAGTACCCACACGAGGAAATAAGGAAACAGATCAACAGAGCCAGATGTGTACCCAGAAGCCTCCTACTGCAAGACAAACCCAAGAAAGAAACCAACAGGACTCCACTGGCCATCACATACAGTCCCCAGCTCAAACCCCTCCAACGCATCATCAGGGATCTACAACCCATCCTGGACAATGATCCCACACTTTCACAGGCCTTGGGTGGCAGGCCAGTCCTCGCCCACAGACAACCTGCCAACCTGAAGCATATTCTCACCAGCAACTGCACACCGCACCATAGTAACTCTAGCTCAGGAACCAACCCATGCAACAAACCTCGATGCCAACTCTGCCCACATATCTACACCAGCAACACCATCACAGGACCTAACCAGATCAGCCACACCATCACCGGTTCATTCACCTGCACGTCCACCAATGTAATATATGCCATCATATGCCAGCAATGCCCCTCTGCTATGTACATCGGCCAAACTGGACAGTCTCTAAGGAAAAGGATAAATGGACACAAATCAGACATTAGGAATGGCAATATACAAAAACCTGTAGGAGAACACTTCAACCTCCCTGGCCACACAATAGCAGATTTTAAGGTGGCCATCCTACAGCAAAAAAACTTTAGGACCAGACTTCAAAGAGAAACTGCTGAGCTCCAGTTCATCTGCAAATTTAACACCATCAGCTCAGGACTAAACAAAGACTGTGAATGGCTTGCCAATTACAGAACCAGTTTCTCCTCCCTTGGTTTTCACACCTCAGCTGCTGGAACAGGGCCTCATCCTCCCTGATTGATCTAACCTCGTTATCTCTAGCTTGCTTCTTGCTTGCTTATATATACACCTGCCCCTGGAAATTTCCACTGCTTGCATCCGAAGAAGTGGGTATTCACCCACGAAAGCTCATGCTGCAAAACGTCTGTTAGTCTATAAGGTGCCACAGGATTCTTTGCTACTTCTACAGAACCAGACTAACACGGCTACTCCTCTGATACTTTGTGTAGGAAGTAAGCTCCATGTAATAAATAGTATAGGTAGAACCTTCTGATGTAGTTTGCTGCATTTAGACTGAAACAGGCAAATCTAAATGGATTCAGAAGCATAAGTAACCCAGTGCGAATCCCAGTAACATTACATAACCAGAACAACTCTCCACCCATCATCATCTTCTCCTCCATGAATTGATGTTATAACCTGAAGTGACCAGCAATCAGGATTGTCTTTGTCCAGGGCCTTTCCCTAGCCTTATACACCCAAGTATGACTATGCCATTCTTCCAAGCAAGGCTCAAGACTTTTTTAGTTTGTTTCTACCACAAGGTGCTTTGGGCCTTTATGGTTATGTCTACTCTACACAATGTTTAGAGTGAGTGGGAGTGAGCCTCCCAACCCAGCTCGACAGACCCTGGCCAGTGGGGCTCACACTAGCACTTTAAAAATAGCTATGTAGACAGTACTTTGAAGTAGGAGCTTGGGCTCTGAAGCCTTGGGTGCGGATTGGGTTTCAGAGCCTGCAACTTCAAAGCACTGTCTGTGCAGCTATTTTTAGAATGCTAGTACTAGCCGCGCTGACCCAAGTCTGTCTACCTGGGCTGGCAGGCTCACTGCTGCTTGCTCCAAAACACTGGGTAGGACAACATGCATTGGAACTCAAGGCTTCTAACAAGGCATACTATAAGAAGGCCTGCTCTTCCTCAGTCTAAGGGAGATGGCAAGTCTGTCTGCCAGAGGACACTAAGAAAAGGCAGGAGTTCTGATTTTACAGAGGGGAAATGACTTGATGAAGGAGCCTATTTAAAAAAAATGATAAATAAAAGTCTGGGAGGAAGGACTGAGAGTAGTTGAGTGTCATGTGTGATAAGGGTTGAATAACTGAGAAAAGGAAAGAAGGTCCACTCAGACCCTGTCTGTGGGTCTGGCCCCTAAACCTCACAGACTCTCACACTTTCCCCACCATGGAAATAATGGAATTTTTGCAGTTCAGGGCCATTTGCATAGAGGCCATCTGACTCCACACCAACTCCTGGACCCTGCCTGCTCTGTCCCAACTTCCTGTCAGCACAGCACCATTTAAACCATAATGATTGGGCTTCCCCATCTGTTAGAGTTTGAGGGCAGGGTCTGAATTTTAATGTGTGTTTGTACAGCACCCTGCACAACAGGGCCCCAAACTCACTTGTGTCTTCTAGACTCTACTGTAATTTAATAAGTTCAAATGTATAACTGTGGCTGTACATGTAATATATCCAGGGATTTCTGCTTCTTTTGGCAAGGCTCCAGGGGAAAATAAAATTGTTTTATAACATTTATTCTTAATAAACATATTTTTTCTCTTTTGCTCAAAATGTTGATTAGAAAAGGAAAGCTGTGGGGAACTACAGACTGTGTAACGGGAACCCAAAAGACTCCTAGAGCAAAGCACCATGGAGACTACTCATGTCTTGGATTCATCCACTGCAGCTCTCCCTTAATTATTCTAAGCAAAGGATTTGAGCCAGATTTTCAAAGGTATTTATGTGCCTAAAAATGCAGATAGGTGCCCAGTGGGATTTTCAGAAGCACCTAGAAGCCTAACTCCTGTTGACTTTTGAAAGCCCCACTATGCCCTTGTTTGGTCCTCCTCCATTATACCATAAATTTGTGTCAGTAGATTAATGTTAAGATCATTTCTTACTTCCCAACCTTGTTTTTAGATACATAGCTAAAGGAGATCTCTGGGGTTTTATAAATTGTATATAAATTGTATATAATTGTTTGCATTTTTGTCATTTAATTTAAAGCTTTGAGACTGACTCAACCTCCAAAGAGTCCCATCTGATGTTGTCTTCACTGAGGGAGATCCAAATGTTGCTTCTCAGATTCATAGCTTTTTAAGACAAAAAGAGACCAATATGACAGTCAACTCTATCCTCCTGCGAGTAAGGTGAGAATGGAGAATGTTTCTTAACCATTTCAGATTTAAATCTACGTTGGGGTGTCGCAGCTTATACCAAGCCATCTGTTTCTCCCACTTCTTGCCACGTCAGTCAAGCCTGAGGTCTTGCTTATCCAGCATAAAGGGATTGACTGATGTTTTTGGAAATCTTCTGCACTGACTTCAGTTGGAAGTGGGAGTTGGGAAATCTCCCAGATCTGAATTGAAAATGAGAACAGACTAAAATTGTTGGGTAGTTTGGACTGGAATTCCTTTTCTGACTTCCTTTTCCCCACCCAAAGTCTGGAAAAAATGGATTGGCTCCTCCTAGAACCATTTCTAAACAGTTAAATCAAGCTGGAGCTACTTCTAGCTAGTAATCGGTGAATCCCAAAAAGCTTTAGAGGTTCAATTCACATTAAAAGTTGGATGTTTATCCGAGTTTCAATCAATGCAATTATTAATCCCTATGCACCTTTTAGGCCCTTTTATGGTACATACCTTCTTGGGTGCTTTATGTGCAGTGGCCCTTCTCTCATCTTCCCAGCCTACTCACAATTGAAACAGACAGACGTAATATCTCTTGTAAAATTTTCCTGCTTCCTGGAACAGTGCCAATCCCAATTTCTGGTAAAATAGGCATATAGGTCAATCTTTTTAGTCGGCCAGGTGTTACTGTTTTACTAGCTGAGTGCCTCTCTCCTTTACATCAGTACTGTTCTCCCTGCCAAACCTTGAGTGCTGCCACCCTATCTCTTCATCTGAATGGAGCTGCCAGGAGCCACTTACACTTTTGTCCCTTGCTGAGAGTTGAACACTATCCAGGTCTCTTGATTTCTGCTATTCCACCCTCAGGCTGGTTTTCTCTTTAGATTTCCTCCACCTGAAGAGATCAGCAAAGCAAGCCTAAGAGAGATGGGAGAGACACCTTGTCATTGATTTCATAGCCTTTAAAATTAGGTAGGCTGCAGTCATACAGATGCTCTTTCCTCTCAGACTACTTTGCTTGAAGCCAGACATCCTCTCATGCTGGTACAGGCAACAAAGTGAGGTGGCAACTGTGTACTGGAAACAACTCTCAAGAACTCTTATTTTCATTGTAATATGTATAGTAGCATCTAAGTGACAATATATTTCTGCTTCATAATTTTCTTACCTGAATTTGTGAAACAACTGACTAACGTTTTGGGAAATTTATTAGTAATTCAGAAGACTGAGACAATAATTCTAGTGAATGTGAAGTTACTTAGTTTGTTTGAATTTAAATTGAAATGTGGCTAGGGCAGCAAGAGTGACACTCCTGGACTTGCAAAAATGCCATCTGATTTTTAAGGTCTACTGGTGATCAGGGCCAGAGTTTATTCAAAGCTAAAAGAAGTCACCAAAGGAGAAATTATCATGGAGTGAAATGAAAGGAAACTGACATGGTAAGAATGATGAGAATTGCTTATAATGAGGAAATGTGTGAAAATTCATTATTGTATAAAATACTGGATACATTTTGTGAGAGCTCTGATAAATATTAGTGAATCTCTCTGTATCTCTAGACATGCAATAATAATAATGAATAATCAACCAAAGAATATAAAATATTTCAGATTTTGATTAACATCACATGAGTCACGGCATAAACTGGAGCAATTCTCATTGACTTCAGTGGGAGATTTACCAGGTTACATCAGGCTGAAGGTGGTCCACTCTGGTTAAATAAAGAAAATTAAACACAGTAATAAATTATCTTGAATATACCTGGACTCATGAGAGCCTGAGTCAAGCTTTCACAGCTTGATATTTTTTCATGTAATTTCTAATTTATTTTGTACTTTAAAAGTTTGTTTTGGCTGGGATTGAAATTTAATTTGTTCTTCAAAGGAACATAACAATGGAAACACAAAGAGGAAGCTTTTGTTCTCTCCCTAGGAGTTCTGAAAGGTAATAATTATGAAATGATAAGATTCTAAATGAAAATGTCATTCGCAAAGGTTGAGGTTGAAAACAGCATAGACCTATGTAAAGCGAGAAAAGTCACATTTGATTCATGAACATAAATACAACCAGAATGATTTAATTTTAAATCATCTGATGATTTATTGTATAAATATTTTGTAATTTTGAAAGGAAATTCTTCAAAGCATGCATGTCTGTGAGACCCATCAGAACACAATGCAGCTTTGGAAAAACATTACATATTATTATTATTATTAATAATAATAATAATAATAATAATAATAGTAGCAGACAGATTAATAAAATTATATAAACTAAGGATAGTGACCATATAACTCTAAACCTGTGTTGAACAATAGCCTAAATCAAATGTAGGAATAATGCCCGTCTAGTTTATTCTTCCAGTAAATGAAAGCATTGTGCTTGGTGGTTTAAAAACATATTCATAGTTTTAGAAAAACATAGCATTATATGTTATGTTTCCTGACTTATTTGAATGGTTTGACCCACCTGTCCCTTCTTGTCATCTTCCCAGTGTATATTCATAAACATACACATATTTCTGTAAAGGATGATTCAGTCTTCATTTGTGTATATCGTGTGTGTGTGTGTGTGTGTGCGTGCGCGCGCATTATGGACCTGTTTGTATACACCTTATTGACGCAAAACTCTTGTTGCCTGTTTTAGTTAGACATACAGGATCAGGCACTGTATCATGGTGGAAGTTTTCTATGCATAAGGGACAGGAAGGTCTCTCTAAACAGGTTCTTTGAAAAGAGAGTATGTTTGTTTAGCATTTGAGTTAAAATAAGTCGGTTATTACTTCACCTAATTTAATGCCTGATCATGCTCTTGTTGAAGTCAATGGTAAATCTCCCATTGCCTGCACTGGGAATGGGATGAAACAAAAGGTGTCAGAAATTTCAGTTCTAGCCCCTGTCCTTGATTTAATATAATGGGAGTAAGTTGCTCTCCTTCACCGTCTTGCATCTGCTTACTCGAGAGACTCAGTAGCTCTAGTCATTTATTCTGTTGTCCATTGTTAGAGAAGTGGTTCTCCCACACAATGTGATATTTTTGATACTCAGACAACCATACATCTGGATGATAAAGTTAAATCACTATATTCCCAGGGATTGGTTTAATAAACCCATTACTGAATTTATAGGGTTGAATAAACATTGAACAAAAGCTCAGATGTTGGATTTCACTCAGAATGAAATGTAAACATACCACCATGGATTTGTTTCAATAATAGGCTAAAAGGCTTCCTAGATCTTTGTTAGCCAAGGAAGTCTGGGCCTTTTCTTTTATGTTTTCTTACAGTTGCTTTATCTATCTATCTATCTATCTATCTATCACTGACAGCATCTAACATACACAGTTAATGCTGATGTTCTGTGCCGTCATGAACTTTATCTTCTGCTCCCGCACAGGTGCCTGGTATTATACTTTCATGCTGAGAAGATTTGTTTTTGAGAAGTGTACTATTAAGTGTGCTGAAGTCGGGCGTGGATGAGGAAAGGAGATGGTGGTGTGCATTTTCTTCCTTACAAGAATACTGTTCTTTTCTGATTGTTATCTTCATCCCATGGACGTGTGGTTTCAATGTTAATTTTCTCTTTGAAACATAGATCAGGCTGTGTTATCAACTGCTTCTCCTTCTCAAACATTTCACTTCCTTTACAGTCTGGAGATAGCTGAAGACCTGGCTTTCCATCTAACATTACCTACCACCTCCTCCCCAGACATTATTTTTATTTGGCATGATTTTATATTTTTCATTCAAACTTATGTCAGTAGTAGAGCTGGACAAATCATTCATAATGAACACATTTTGTCCCTATATCTTGTTCCTGAATTCTTTGTAAGCAGACTGTATGTGATATCTGAACTGTGGGTATGGCTACACTTGCAAATTTGCAGCGCTGCAGCAGGGTGTGAAAAAACACCCTCTGCAGCGCTGCAAATTGCGGCGCTACAAAGCGCCAGTGTAGTCAAAGCCCCAGCGCTGGGAGCACGGCTCCCAGCGCTGTCCGTTATTCCCCACAGGGAGCTGGAGTACGGACAGCGCTGGGAGAGCTTTCTCCCAGCGCTGGGGCTTTGACTACACTTAGCGCTTCAAAGCGCTGCCGCGGGAGCGCTGCCGCGGCAGAGTGCTTGGTGCCTGTGCATTTTAGTTTGGATTGAACAAAGATGTCACATAGTTTCCTTTCCCTTACTAGATGAATATAACTTTTTGTCATGCATCCGACGAAGTGGGTATTCATCCACAAAAGCTCATGCTCCAATACGTCTGTTAGTCTATAAGGTGCCACAGGACTCTTTGCTGCTTTTAGAATTAGGTTTCCAATGGGAATTTTATTATCTTAAAACTTGCTTTCTCTGTATATTCACTTAAAATTAGGCATTTCCACAAACATTCCCACTAGTGAATTCATGTGATGGAATAACTAGACAAAGTAAGCATAAGAGGGAGTGAATAAAGTTTAAAACTTTTAATGTTCATGGAAAATACCAATATTCAACCATCTCCAGCCATAAGCATTGGCTTCCCATATAAACATCCCAAATAAGTAGACCAAAGAAAGTGATCTACTTAGCCATGCAGAAGGGGAAGGTGACCTGCCCTTCTTTTTATCTACCTTTCTGAACTGTGGTGATTATTGCTTTGAAAGACACTTTCATCTCTGCAAATATGGGAATGTTTCCCATATTAGTAATCGTTCTACATGGAAGGAGACATCAGACATGTTTCAAGAATCAGCTCACATTCTAATCTTTCCCTTTGATACTGAAGGAGAGCAGAGTTTCAGATAAAGAATTAAGCAGCCATATTCATGCGAGTATATTGGCTGGGAGAGGGAATTTTATGTTACCTCTCACTCTGTCTGTGCTGTAGCACTGTGAATGTTGAGTAAACTCCAATTTCAGCTGTGGCATACACAGGTGCAACTCCTATTGAAATGAATAGAAGCCACACTTGTTTATACCTGGGCTGAATTTGACTATTTTCAGTGAGTACTGGGGAAAAAAACCCAAACACCTATGAATATTTGTTTGAATATTTAAGTGAATTTGCTTGGACCATGTTTATACTCCTCCTATGTTCACAAATATTCTAGGAAATTAATTTACTAATTTATGTTCATAGGAACAGTGCATTTTGAGCAGATGTTGGAGTATATTCACTGGAAATAAATTTTAAATTTGGAAACTCAAGAATTCCTATCAGATACCTGATTTTTAAAGTTCTCCTAATCAAATTAAAGTACAGAAATAGTCCATGCTATCTCTTTACACAATCAATATGAACCAACATCACTCAAATTTAGAATACTTGCAGTAAAATGAACGTGAATGACCTTTAGGATAAAAAGAAATTGCAGAAATTATTCAGTGAATTATTTTAAATAATGAATAAATTAAAGAAAAGCATACATTCACAAATCATTTGCAAACAGAAAAAGAGCCAAAATTAGTTTTTTCACTACTTTCCCACAGCTCTATTATTCAATTTTTGGATTGCAATTATCTATCCAAGTTTACATGACCAAGTATACTTCGTGTTATCACCGATAAAGTGGTCAATAATTCTTGTCAATAGATTTAAATTTAGCCAATTATATAATTTCTTCCCCACCTTTGAATAATACACCAGTACCACAACTTTCTTCTATGAAAATGGTGGATTATATGTTGGCATTATTTTCAGTTCTATTTTAAAAACACAAACAAAAAGAAATAATACAGCTATTATTATTATTATAAATTCCTGGACATCACCATCTGCTCTGGATCTTTTTCAATACCAATTAAAAGCAGCAGGTTAACTGTCATTTGGTTCATTAAAATAAGCAATACACAGACTTTTAAACAACTTCTGATGTAGGGTTATTTACATGTAAAGTGAAGATTGATATTGATATGGACTCAGATTAGAGTGTGGGATTTTAGCCATGAATCTCCCATTAAATTGCTGGGTGCACTTTTGGGAATACTGAATAGTAAATAGCTCTCATTTTTAAAAAAAAAAATCAAAAACATTTGGTAGGTTTTCATGAACCTCTGTACTGCACACATCTACCCCTACAGATTTCTCCAGCACCAGGGTTGTGCTGAATTCTAATTTACACTTTTACATGCTAGAAATCTGTGAAGAAACCAATGCTAGCTGTTTAAAAGATATATAATTAAAAGCTATTTCCCTATTAATAAAATGAGCATGTAGCTTGAGGTGTTAGGAGAGACCTGTCCACTACTTCAACTCAAGGAGAAATAGTTTCCCACTAAAAGCCACATCACTGCATGTTTCCATGTGCGATTATTATCTCTTGAAATTTGAAAGGGGGTTTATGCCAGTAGATTACTAGTATGTATAAACAGTGGGAAACAGACAAACCTCCCGCACCTATTTCTTTAAAAAAGAGCATAATCTTTTTTTACCTATGATGATGTCAATCTCCCTGCTAGTCATATAGGAAAAACAACTCTTATGACCAAATGACTCCAAAAAGGAGCACCTTAGAATTAAACAGAAAACTGTGCCTTGCATTGTGACTGGTTTCACAGTGGTAATAGTGTTAGTCTGTATCAGCAAAAACACCAAGGAGTACTTGTGGTACCTTAGAGACTAACAAATGTATTTGAGCATAAGCTTTCATGGGCTAAAACCCACTTCATCAGATGCATGGAGTGGAAAATACAGTAGGAAGATATATATACACAGTACATGAAAAGATGGGAGTTGCCTTGCCAAGTCGGGGGGTCAGTTCTAACGAGACAGTTCAATTAAAGTTGTCTCGTTAGAACTGAACCCCACTTGTACTGTGTATATATATCTTCCTACTGTATTTTCCACTCCATGCATCTGATGAAGTAGGTTTTGGTCCACCAAAGCTTATGCCGAAATAAATTGGTTAAGTCTCTAAGGTGCCACAAGTACTCCTTGTTTTTACAGAAAACTGTGTCTCCCTCTTCTTAAACTTGTGTTCAAATTGCTACACGGATTAAGAGGTCTGATCCGAAACCCACTGTAAATCACCAGGAGTCTTTCTATTGATGTCAGTAGGTTTAGGATTGGGCCTTGAGGGTAGAAGTCATTATGTGCTCTCCAAGCTAAATGAAAGTGGGGAAAGGAACGACCAGTTTTGGGGTTATTGGCACATGTCTAAAATTAAATAAACCCATTTTTGAGCCTGAAGGGTAAATGTTGGAAAAGAAATTCTTTATAAGAAAAGCTGCTAAAACAACCATATAGCTACTGTCTTGTTACATTAGTCTTAAATTAAGCCCAAGGCATTATCCTACACTTTCTTCAATGTTATCTCTGCCTGTAATAATAAAACATGTCTTCTGATTACAGATCTTTCTATTATCTCAAGTCTTAAACCTAATTTATTTTCTATCCAACCTTAATTTTCCGCTGTTGAGGTGTTTTGTTGTTGTTTTTGTTTTCTTTTGTTTTTATATTGAGATCCAAGGTTGTGATTTAATAGGTGAACATCCTCTTTGTGAAAAAATATTATTTCCTGTGCTACAGGGAAAAATCAGTTTTAATCTACTTGAAAAGGGAATATGTATATAATTACACCTCTACCTCGATATAACGCTGTCCTCGGGAGCCAAAAAATCTTACCGTGTTATAGGTGAAACCGCGTTATATATAACTTGATTTGATCCGCTGGAGCATGCAGCCCTGCCCCCCTGGAGCACTGCTTTACTGCGTTATATCCAAATTTGTGTTATATCGGGTGGCGTTATATCGAGGTAGAGGTGTATATAATCAAACACATGCTAGTATCTCATATTATTAATTTGGATACTTTTTGGGATAAATTACCACTCAAGTGGCATGAATTTATACTGGTCCAAGAAGCAGAAAAAGTTTTTAACAGAACTTCAAAAAAAAAAGTTGAAAACCCAATGAATTTTGAAAAATTACTATATATGCAGTACAAAGTTTCTCCTAATTTTATTATGTGTTCTCAAATTGACAATCAAAATCAAATCAAGTCAGTGAGGCAAAGCAGATTTTTAAAGTTAAGCACAAGTGTATATTTTTGAAGAATTGAGAGCTTTGATTGTAAGTTTGAGGACATCGACTAAATTTGGTGCACCTTTGTGCTGCACATAGAGTAAATGTGCAAAATTTGTGAGGCTTTTTTAAATAGAAATTTCACACATTTATTTTTATATAACTGTAATCACATTGATACACAACTTTCTTGAGATGAATGTCTTCATTATACGGAATTTAAAAGCACAGGCTCTTATATTTAATAACCAGCAGGAGTTCATAGACAACATTTTGTCTGTCTGGTAAAAAGCTCACTGCAGCTCCTGTTTTAAGTCTTTTGTGGCGTTGGGGCCTGATCCAATATTCATTGACGTCCACGTCAATTTCCATTGATTTCAGTGGGTGTTGGAGCAGGCCCTTATTCTTTCTGTAACCCACTGTCTACATTGTTCTGATCCAAAAAAATCTTACTGCCAGGATAGAGAAGATACAGTGTGTGTGTGATTTATGTTTTGCTTGTCTGTTGTTTATAGAATACGGATTTGTTACAAGATGAGCTCTGATTTCAGGAAATTACCCACATTGTCAAAGAATTTACTTTCTTAAATATATTTTCCTCATTAGCTTTATAAACAGCCCATTTTTTCATGTTTTTTAAAATATTTTAAATCTGGACTTTGATGTATTATTACCACATGGTCATATTGCAACAAACTTTCCAACACTCACATACAGACATGTAGATTCTTTAAAAAAAAATAGTATCAAAGGAGAATTACTACTGGGTTCCTGCAGAGATCCACAGGAAAAGCTTTCCCTAGAGCTGGCTCCGTTTAACTTTTCCCATAGACATGCAAGCTACACAGGAGTCAGATGTTCCAGTCTCAAATTTACCCTGAAGAGAGGAGAGGAATCTTGTAGACAGACAACATACAGCAGGGGTGGTAGGAAAGAAAAAGTTTTAAGGAGAAGAAGCACTGAAGTGAGAAAAAGTGAAAAACCATATAAAGTCATAAGGTATTAAGGACCATATACATGTCTTTATTTGTATGGAGCATGCATTGATATCAGTGGGATTTTCATGTATGGGAGAGGCATGCATGAGGCTCTAAACTGTTGGATAAAAAACAAAAGGTGATGTATGGTATAATAAAGAGACTTTTACAAAGTTATAGGGAAGAGGACAAAGGAGATAAAAGACAGAATTTTTAAAGGAGTGAGCTTGTGGTGGGGGTGGAATTTGGTACCTAATTCATGGTTACACCCAACCTCTCAGCACAACACTCAAGGACCTGGAGGAGAAGAAAGCTTTATACCACTTTTGTGCTATTTCTATTTCAGGGGTGTACTGGGGACCATTTGGGGCTCTTGGCAGAGGTTAGAGCAGCCTCATGGTTCCCCTAACTTCTAAAGGGGGGAAAAAATTGCTCCTGGCAGCCCATGGCCCAAAGGGACCACTGTGTCAATAGGGAATAGCTAAAGCACCTTAGTACTCATGCCATGCCCCGATCCCTGAAACAACATCGCCTTTACTAAGCTGGGGGGAGAGGTAGATAACTGGAGGGGAGGGATAGGGTCCTGAGTGACCTAGACAAATTGGAGGATTGGGCCCAAAGAAATCTGATGAGGTTCAACGAGGACAAGTGCAGAGTCCTGCACTTAGAAAGGAAGAATCCCATGCACTGCTACAGGCTGGGGACCGACTGGCTAAGCAGCAGTTCTGCAGGAAAGGATTTGGGGATTACGGTGGACGAGAAGCTGGATATGAGTTAACAGTGTGCCCTTGTTGGCAAGAAGGCCAATGGCATACTGGGCTGTATTATAGGAGCATTGCCAGCAGATACAGGGAATTGATTATTCCCCTCTATTCGACACTGGTGAGGCCATACCTGGAGTATTGTGTCCAGTTTTGGTCCCCCCACTACAGAAGGGATGTGGACAAATTGGAGAGAGTCCAGTGGAGGGCAATACAAATGATTAGGGGGCTGGGGCACATGACTTACGAGAAGAGGCTGAACTGGGCTTGTTTAGTCTGCAGAAGAGAGGGGGGATTTGATAGCAGCCTTCAACTATCTGAAGGGGGGTTGCAAATAGGATGGAGCTAGGCTGTTCTCAGTGGTGGCAGATGACAGAACAAGAAGCAATGGTCTCAAGTTGCAGTGGGGGAGGTCTAGGTTGGATATTAGGAAACACTAGGAAGGGGTGAAGCACTGGAATGGGTTACCTACGGAGGTGTTGGAATCTCCATCTTTAGAGGTTTTTAAGGTGCGGCTTGACAAAACCCTAGCTGGGATAATTTAATTGGTGTTGGTCCTGCTTTGAGCAGCGGATTGGACTAAATGACCTCCTGAGGTCTCTTCCAACCCTAATATTCTATGATCGGCTGGCTTTACAGTCCTTTTGTGCCAGGCAGCAGAGACCGTGTAAAAGGATAGGGAGATACAGATAACAAGTGAACTGGACCCTTTTGGGGGCAGATGGGTGGAATTCCATTGAGATTACATTAGGCATTTTCTAACTACTTTATGTAGTTTCTTATTTCCTCTTACAGGAGCAAAAGAAGAGATATGTTTAGCTATTGCAATATTTTTACCAACTTATTCCAGTAGGAGAGCCTTTGACTAGCCACAACCTTGTCATCTTGATCTGGCTCCAGCCATTTTAATAAGCATTTTAAGCATAATGTATCAGGATGGATGTAATAGAAAAATAGCAGTGTATAACGCTGAGTTTGTGTCCCCAACATCTCACACAACCAACATGGAGCCCACAGGCTTGAGAATGGCCTTCACAGAGTAGGCTGGGTAACAGCTTTGTTTAGTCATCCTAATTACAAGGGTAGATTTCACCTTTCCAGAGTATCCAACTCTAACCACATAGTTTGGTTCTGCTCCCATTGAAATCAACTGCAAAACCCATTGACTTCAGTGGTACCAGATCAAGCTCAAGGGGGTGAAAGGAATCTCTTTAGGATCTCTAAAGCAATAGGGACAAATTCATGACTGATGTGATACCATTGACTTGAAGTTATAAGGTTAAGGGAATGACTTGAAGTTTCAGTGAAGTACAAGACATGAATTTGCTCATTTTCTTCCTCAGTAACATACTCCCATATTCCTTTCTGAACACATGGATGCTCCCTTATACTTTTATGCCTGTGGTTGGAAACTAATTTCATGACTTGTGTCTCATTCACGTGAAACACTCGTACCTAAACTCCCTTTCTCTCCTCTGCACTCTTATTCTATATGTCTTTCCATGTTCTTGAGTTTTTCCCATTAGGAAGGATTGCCTCATTCATTTTTGGCAATTTTTATTTTTTCATAACTATAAAACCTCATATACCACCCCCTTACAATCACTTTTTTTGATGAGCATGAACTTTTATGACTTAATTTAGTCTCATCACATTGATATTTTTAGACCTGCTATTATTCTCCATGCTCTGTGTGGTTTCCCCTGTTTTTGGTACGATTTCACAAGTTTATTTCATGATCATCCTGAGATGTCTTAACCTTTACTGTGTGGCATACATGATTGCTATTGCTAGTTATTTGGGCTGTATTTATTTGGAAATAAATATGCAGCAACTCCACCCAACCCAAAATATCATAATTAATATGAAATGAATCCATGTTACTACTAAACTGAATAGTAGGGTTGACAATATTGTATATACACCTCTACCCCGATATAACTCTGTCCTCGGGAGCCAAAAAATCTTACCGTGTTAAAAGTGAAACTGCTTTATATTGAATTTGCTTTGATCTGCCAGAGTGCGCAGCCCAGCCCCCCCGGAGCACTGCTTTACCGCGTTATATCCGAATTCGTGTTATATCGGGTCACATTATATCGGGGTAGAGGTGTATATACAGTATTGTCAACCCCACTATTCAGTATAGTAGTAACATGGATTCGTTTCATATTAATTATGATATTTTGGGTTGGGTGGAGTTGCTGCTAGCTTAAGGGGAGGAGACCAGACCGAGATTCTGTTTGGAAAGGCCACCCCAGAGTTCAAATGCTCATCCAAGCTAACCATGCCTCTTGAGTCTGCAAAACTGGACAGGAAGTCTCACCAGAACAAGTTTTAGTAGGAGGTTCTAGTATTTGTGCTGCAGCTTGCAGACAGAAATCCAGCTTTTAAAAAATTATATATTTTAGCACTTCTGGTTCTGCTTTGTGCCAGAAAAAATCAAGTGAAAAAGATTAAGAGAGGTTTGGTTCTAAAAGTGGGTGCTGGTTTAGGGGCTGCAACTGTGTTGTTTTTCTGAACCAGGTGAGTTGAAGAACTCTGATAAGCCATAACCTTGACATGATACAGCAGCATTGTTATCGTCTCTTCTCACCATAACAAATCTGCTGCTCTCTGAAAGCAACAAGAAGATGGGCTGAGCCTTTAGAGCCCTTTCTCAATATTCGCTCCTTTGGATCTTTATTGCAGGCTTGTTAGGCTACCTTCAGTTGCATTTGCCATGTACTTGGTATTTAGTGATCTAAATCTTTCAGTATTATGCCGGGGTTGTTGATCCTGCCACATGGATTAGCCATTTAGAAGTGTGTTCTTGGCAGAGAAGGTTCACATATCATATCAATTTCTCCAACATTAGAAACACCACCCATTGACAGCAGGCCTCATCAACAAGTACAGTCAGAAAATGGGCAGGAATGTCAAATATTTATCCCTTTTAAAATTTTTAATATGTTCTCCTGGGGCCTGATTACAGAATTTTTTAATGCTTACAAATTTCTTCAGTGCAACAGTACTAGTTTGTTTCCAAGGAAACAAATGTACTTATACTGCACTGCACACATTCTTAATCATTAAATTCCATAATCTCTCTCACTCATTCTCTTTCTCTTTCTCTCTTTGAATGGGTAACTTCTAAAAATTGTTTGTTTTTATTGGCATCTCCAGCTACAATTTAACTGCAGGTAAATTTCCAAATATGTTCTCAATAAAGGATTGTTTCAAATTACTGAAACAATCTAATTGTCAAGAGCTTTTATGAAATCATCTTAATCAAGATAAATATGTATTCTTTCTTCTTCTACTCTCTGATGTGGGAATGTTTAATTTTTTTGTGTACGAGATCTCCTGTGTGGTTTGATGCAAAATATTTCTCTGTAAATATATAAAATTCAAAAACAGTGTGTGAAAATATATGGACATACAGTTGCACATTGTATTTATTGTTGAAGTGTGTGGGTGTGGGCTTGTGTATAAAACATATAGTTTGTCTAGATACACATACATGTAGGTGGGTCTGTACAGTACATTATAAATATATATACTTACGTGTAAGATATTGACTTTGAAATTTTCATTCAAAATATACTAAATATTAACTGAGGACTATTAGGAACCCACTGGAGGGACAATGCATTTTTAAAGTGACGTTGTAACATTCAAACCATTCATATTCTTCAATGTCAATGTAATTTTTATCTAAATGATTTCAGAGGAAAATGGATTCATTTGACTACAGTGCTTCTAAGACCAGTGGGAAGCTCATCATCTTAATATTGAATCTGTAAATCCTTTCCACTAGGGATGATTAACAGCTTTGTCAAGTGTTTATTTTACTTTAAGAAGAATATGTAATTTCCTGGTATAACTCAGACAGATTTCAGTCTATTTCTTCTTTTGCATGTCACATTCATGCTGTAGGTTAGCGTGATCTAGCCTACCTCTATTAGACTTCTATTTTGAGCAGTAAAAGGATAGCCTAATAAGTTTTCATAGTTTAATGATCATACATCAGTTTTCCCTATGATTCATTTATACTTGATAAATAAAAACCCCTCAGCAGTCCTGATAAGAAGTAATAACAGGGAATTACTTCCAGATGGCACTTTTGCTATACTACACGTGTGGTCTGAGTTACCCATGGGATATAAACCTTATATTAGTGCAGTGATGTGCTGTTCACATGACTGCTGTCTTGAAAGCACTGGTGAACTCTTCCCAGTGGCAGGACAACTACAGCCATTAGGGTTACTTGGAAGTATTTAGCTGTGCAGTGACATTTACATGTTCAGCTTTGCACACAGATTCCAAAGTCAGACTGTAAACAAAAGCTAACGTGAGAGACAATGTCCTGTACAGCCTCATTTTCAAGATTTAATTAAGATGCCTTATTTAGTCATCTGCTAATCTAAAGGTAAATAACCAGTAAATAACCAATAAAAGAAGAAATATGCTTTGTCCCCCACAAATACTATAGCAGGTATAAATACCCCCTCCTTTTACTTACAAAATCTAAACAGTTAGAAGTCTGTTTTGGGCTTTCACATAAATCTTTTTGATTTTTCTTGTTGTTTGTTCTTATAAAAAACCTACCAATATTTTGACATTGTTAGAATGCTGGGCAATATATTGTGTAAGAGAGAGGGTGAGGGAATGCGGGGGAATGCTATAGCAAGAGACACATAACAGTTTATCAAATCAGAATTATCCTGATTCAAATAAGAAGGGCGGAAATTTTGTCCTTGTGCTGCTGACTCTCAAGCTAAGTTTGAGCTTCTGGGGAAAGAAAAAAAAAGTCTCAGCACATGGTTTAAATACACTATGGTTGCCAATTATGAGATATGTACGATTTGAACTTCCTTGTTCAGATCTGCAAAATAATGGACTTCCCTGTGATGGAAAAAATGAATGTTTACTAGAATCTACAGAATGCTCTTTCAAGATGCAGTTTAATTACAGTCAAAACCAATAGGAAATGCTCTGCTTTATAAATAAATATCACAAGTGTGATTGTCTTCAAAATATGAGTGACATAAATCTATTCTGTTTCTGAAATGGTATCATCAAGTTTTTTCAGAAAGTGCTATGTTCTATTTTATCTCAAATTTTCCTGGTTAAAGTCTAAAATAAAAATTGCAGATTAGAAAATCCTTTGAGAATGGGGTTCAGCAAATGAAACTGTTTGAAGGTAAGTTTCATACTAGTCTGGCTGAATTTAATGAGCCATTGTTAGGAACCAAGCAAGCAAGTATTCTAGAGAGGCAGGAGGTATACACAAGCTGTCTTTTTAAGAAGCCATTGTAAATCTGATAACAAAGAGAGCCTGACTTTCTCCTTGAATCACCAAGTTGACAAAACATATACTGCATGGACTCATAGCAAATGAGATACATTTTGCTAGTAAAGAAAATTAGACTTTAAATTTAACTCTATAAATCCTAATGTTTAGGGCACAGGGAAAAGCTAGACTCATGCTGAAATGCAAGCTGTTGTATAAATGTGGAATGAGGCACAGACTGTGTATGCCTCCCTGTTCAAAAACAGAACATTTTGTGCAACTTTACTGTAGGTGAAACCAAGACTAACAAATATATTTTAACACAAACCAAAAAGCACAGGGGGGGAAATTATAGCAAGCTGTGTCTTTAAACTAGTAGGGATTAACCAACTCATTTTGTTACCTAGGAGGCTTCAAGGTAAAAGTCCCCTGTTCTGAGGGACTGTATTCACTCAGTGCTTGCTAACCTTGGGCTGACTGCTTAAAACATGGATCTTTTCTTTAGGCGGAAAGGGATTTTTAATATTTAAAATTATTAGTTTGTAGTATCCATGTAATTTCTTCAGCCATAGGGCTTTACTATCTTTGATGTGCATCTCTGTTCCAGCTGGTACTCCTACCACTCCTGCTGTCTCTTCGCCCTAAGTAAGGTTTCTTTCTTTGTTAAAACTGGTGCCACTGATTTGTCTTCAGCTCTGAGAAAGGCTTTCATCCATTTTAAAAGTGGTGTTGCTGAGACAGACTTCCTTTTCCCTGAGAAGGAGATTTCTTATTTGTATTTGGTTTCTTTTCTTTTCTTTTCTTTTCTTTTCTTTTCTTTTCTTTTCTTTTCTTGAGATTTGTATTTCCCGAAGATGTGTGGTTGTGGGTTCTCTTAGTACAACATCCATCTCAGGTCAACATGGTCAGCAGAAGATAATGCGGTCACTCACCCTTTCTTCAGTTCAGGCAAATTATAGCCTTTAAGATCCTTTGAGATTAGCATAGGTACATTTCTTTGAATGATCTCACAAAACTCACTCCTATGGCGAGTGGCCCATGCCTAACTCACTATTTATAAACCTTTTGGACCAGATCCTCCATTAACTTAAATGAAGCTACACCACCTCAGGGTCTTGCCTTAGGGCCCCAAAGAGGAGCCTGCTCTCACCAGCTGGAACAAGAAACCTGAGAGCTTTCCAGAATCAGGGTCTTCTTCAATGTGGATTAGACAAGATCTTTCCCCTTCAATCCATTCTAATTGTTTTTCTATAATACATACATTAGATCCTCAACTAATGTAAATTGATGGAGCTCCATTAAGAATCTGGCTCATAGGTTGCCATTTATAAAGTAATGGTGTTGAACTTATAAATTTGTAGTTTCCTGAACTAATCTATTTCTCTTTTTTAAATGGTTAACATCCATTCTACACTCATAACTTCACAGCATTAAAATGAACAAGTTTTTTATTATTTTCATACAGATATCTGAAGAAGTCTTTTGAAGTCATCTGGTCTTGGTTGGTGGCTTAAGTTGTCGAAGTACAACAGAAACATTTATTTTATATAGCACCTTTCATGTAGACACATCCCAAAGCACTTTACATTAATCTTACTAAAAAAGGACATATATCAAAAACCTAAAAACCAATAAAATACAATAGATCTAGATTTAAAAGATTTTATAAAAAGACTTCAGATAACACCTAAAAACAGAAACAGATTCAGAATCTAGCAGGTTCAGTCAACAGCCTCCAGAAGTTAGGACCTTAAAAAGAAAATGGACCTATTCCACATGATGATTTGATACCTTCCATATCCTTAGAATAGTTTATTTAGTGATATAAGTAGCAATCTGTTTCATCAGACACAAAAGTACAAGATCATTGCAATTTTGTACAACTGAAAGATCTTAGGTCTGTAGCCATCTACAAATCAAGAAGCAGATGCCATCCATTAGGTAATTTTCTTGCTTGACTTTAGTTAGAGTTACAAAAGGTCTGGAATATTTTGTATTATTTGGACCCTAGATAAAATATCATTAGAAGGACCAGTAAACAAAGCTTTTCATTAATCAAATTTTCAGGTTAAAAAAGTGCAAACATGTAATTTAGCATAGTAAATAGCATGTCAAACTATTAATTGAGCAATGTCATTAAAAATAAATAAAATTCTCCAAAATTGGTTTACACGTACACACGCACAAAAATTCCGAACCACATAAAATTTGCAGAGTTAGGCCCACAGCTGAAGTGTGTGTTGGGAATGGAGAGAGTGGGGCAGGGAAGGCTATGAGATGGACAGAAGTGACTTTACTCTGTATTTCTGGTTTCTTAATCTTCAGATTGGCCAGGGGTCAGTTTGGCATCTATTGCAACTTGGAGAAGCCAAAGTCCCGCAGATATTTTCACTGTCAGTCCATTATCTCTAACTTCTTTCTTCTCTGCTCGACCAAAGCAGCTTTTCTAGAACTATGTCTTTGATATCATTATGTCATGATGATGATAAGATATTATCAATTCCCTGGTCAAATTGCATCTGCTGTGATATACCATAGACTCCCCTCTTAGAGAGGGGAGGTGGTTCATCATCAGAAACTTATGGTTATAGTGCATCATGGAGATTCTACAGTTCTGAAGAGACACTGCAGTGGGATATCCTAATTGAAATAGTTTCCCATTGGCCAAAAATATTTTGATTTTGGGGTGTTTGGGTTTTCAATGAAAAATTTACACAGAAAGTAGACTCTCTTTGCAAGAATATTCACTTAGTCAAAACCCCATTTTTCCATCAAAAATGTTTTAGATAAGAAAACTTCTAACAGCCCTTGCTCACATATAATAATTCAACATCTTCCCTAATTTATATTTTGGATCATATCATGCTATCATCTTTAAGCAACCCAATCTCTTATTGCAGTCAAAATTGTATCTAAAACTCTATGGAATGAGAGGGTTTTAAGTTTCATGAGGTAGCTCTCTGATTCCTACATTATAAACCGTAACATCTACAGATAGCTGAAACTTGCATTTTAATAATAAGGTTTATTAAAGAAGATGGATTTGGGGAAGTCACCTGTCACCACTGGCTACCACCACAAAAGTAACAAAAAACGATGATATAGGCAGTTCTCAGCACCCTCATTTCCTCTTCTTCATTTCCTGTTAATGATAACTAGTGACTGGATAGTACCTTCTGGTTTCAGAACCTAATATTAGAAATCTACTTTTTTTGCTGTCCTTGGCGTTTTGTTTCTGCTTATTTGCAAATTGCCTGGCTTCCTATGGAGATACTGTACTGTACAAAGAGCTAAGAATAGCCAGACCAGAGCCAACCAATGGTCCATTCAGTCTGATATTCTGGCTCTTACAGTAGTCAACAATGCCTGTTTCAGGAGGGAGTATAAACCTTACTAATGAACCATTTGATTGTCCAGTAATTGAAAAGGGTGGTGGGCAGAGGGAGTGGAATTCTCCCTGACCCCAGATAGGCAGGGCCGGCTCCAGCCACCAGCTGATCAAGCAGGTGTTTGGGGCGGCCACTCCGGAGCGGGGCGGCACTTTCAAGGATTCGGCGGAGGGTCCCTCACTCCTGCTCTGAGCGAAGGACCCCCCGCTGAATTGCTGCAGATCGCGATCGCGGCTTTTTTTTTTTTTTTTTGGTTGCTTTGGGCAGCAAAACCCCTGGAGCCGGCCCTGCAGGTGGGATTAGTTTACGCCTTTCTGCATGGTTATTAATCATTCAAAAGACCAAATTTCCCTTCTGACTTTAAAGTCTATGAGTCTATGCATTTTGGCTGGCCTTTTCACTGATGCAAGATGTCTTCCCTCTCCTTCTTGCATCCCTGAACAGGCTCTGCTCAGGGGCCCAGTGAGGATTTATCCGACTTGGATAAATTAGGAGTGACTTAGGCATGGTCTACGCTACACAGTTAGGTCAACATAAGGCATCTTACATCAATCTAATTATGTCAGTGTACACACCACTGCCTTGTCCCGCCATTGTAAGTGTCCTTCTACATCAACAACATAACTCCATCTCCATGAAAGGCGTAGTGCTTATATCAGTGTAGTTGGGGTATTTACATCGGCTGTTGGCTCTCTTGTCAATTTCACGGCTCCATGAATCCTCCACTGGCTTCCCCTTTCCCAGGGCATCAAGTTCAAGCTTCTTGTCACCATCTGTGCTAGCCTCCATGCATGGAACATCCTTCCTGAGCTCATTTTCATGACTGCCACCATCTCCATGTTCAGGTCCCTCTTGAAGATCCACTTTTTCCATGGTGCCTATAACAAATTAACTAACTGATAATGGTATGTTTGCAGAGAAACTGGAAACAGTAAATATCGTCCTAAACTCCCAAATGCACACACAATCCCTTCCCACCATCCTGGGTTAACATAACCTGATGTTAGTGTGACACAGCTAATAACCCTGTTGATCAATCTAGTGATATATTGGATAAATTAGGAGTGATTTAGGCATGGTCTACGCTACACAGTTAGGTCAACATAAGGCATCTTACATCAATCTAATTATGTCAGTGTACACACCACTGCCTTGTCCCGCCATTGTAAGTGTCCTTCTACATCAACAACATAACTCCATCTCCATGAAAGGCGTAGTGCTTATATCAGTGTAGTTGGGGTATTTACATCGGCTGTTGGCTCTCTTGTCAATTTCACGGCTCCATGAATCCTCCACTGGCTTCCCCTTTCCCAGGGCATCAAGTTCAAGCTTCTTGTCACCATCTGTGCTAGCCTCCATGCATGGAACATCCTTCCTGAGCTCATTTTCATGACTGCCACCATCTCCATGTTCAGGTCCCTCTTGAAGATCCACTTTTTCCATGGTGCCTATAACAAATTAACTAACTAATAATGGTATGTTTGCAGAGAAACTGGAAACAGTAAATATCATCCTAAACTCCCAAATGCACACACAATCCCTTCCCACCATCCTGGGTTAACATAACCTGATGTTAGTGTGACACAGCTAATAACCCTGTTGATCAATCTAGTGATATATTGTACTCTTTCCCTGTAGCCTCTGCCCATCTGTCTTTAGCGTGAGCTCTCTGGAGGGCATGAAATGTGATTTCTCTTCAGTTTAAAAAGTACCTAGTATGTTATGGGTGCTACTAGAAATAAATACAGAAAATAGTAACGTATGATTTCAGTGGACTTCATTTGCTATTTTATGTTGTTCACTCCACGTATAGCTGCTGTATAACTTGGGCATCATTGTGGTGGTAAAGCATTCTGTCTCTCTGCAGCTAGATATGCAAGGAAAATATTACATAGAATGCAAATTTCATAATGTTCACAAAATATTTCCCTGGACCACTTTCAGGTCTACTGTACTGTACCTCCAGTAATCAGGAAATCCACTACCAGCTCTGAACCAAAAGTTATTTTTTGTTCCAACCAGTCTTTAAAATCTTTACATGGTTACCATTAGCATATGGTGAAGATAAATTACTATACTATCAAAATGGGCACAGCCGAAAAGTAAATGGAGAGCTCTGAGGGACATGGTGGACTCTGACTAGTGCTTTTTCAATGGCAATGTGATTGACCATTCACCTACAGGGATCTTTTCCTGTATTTTTCTATATTTGTCTTTTCAGGCACAGTACTGTTTGTGATGGTGACATACTGGGCACATGGATGCTGGAAATAGATTTTGCCTGTGTTTCAAGTTGGAAATAAATCTCCTGGGTTCATTTTGCTTTGTTCTGATTTCTTAACTCTTGGTAAGATAATTTTGCCATTACCAGTTGGGTAGTATGTCAGCTTTGATGCATCACCATTTTCGTGACTGACATTATTATTCCGTATTTCTTAAATGAAAATTCATACCTTTTCATATTGGCATTCATTCAACTTTGGCTGCCTTGTATTAAGTACAAGACATATTATATTTAATATTAAATTGCTCCCCTTAAAGGAAGCAATAATCAGAGTTCTTAAATGAGGTATCTGAGCCCTAACGTTTTGTTATGAATCAACAAATTTTCATCAGTTGATGATGAAAGACACTTCAGTTCTCAGAGAGCACTTTCAGCGCCAATATAAGGCACTGACGTATAATGTCAATATAAAATAGCTCTGCAACAAATAAACCTCATATCTTGCATTACTTACTCAGGAAAATCTTCCTATTGACTTCAGTGCTTGTAGTAAAGACAGTACTGTAGGAGTGAGCCCCTAATTTCTTGCCCTTTGTAATAGCTCCTTAGTTGTCCACCTAATACCTCTTCAGAATACAATCTCTCTCCCTATTTAACTATCTGTATCTAATGCATCTCTAACTCTTTCATTTCCATATAATAATGATTCTGCGGTAGATGTTGAATTTTCCTTTTAGACTAAAAATCTACAAAAGCCTGCTGATGCAACATTGCAAGAGATAATATGCTCAGTGCTTGCAGCATGCTATAGTTTGCTATATATAATAATAATAATTTACACACACAACACACACACACTTTTCAGTATTTCTGCAAGCAATCTAGACACGACAGAAACAAATTGATGGAGACAGAAATGGGAGAATCCCACCCTGTCAGAAGATGAATGAGTTGAGCTTGCATGATGTGAACCATGGCTGACAGAAGCGAGGTGGAATCAAAGAGTGAGCAACTTTTGACAACACACGCTTCACAGCTCTGACCACTGAGGATCTACATGATTATCTCCAGACAAAATAACTGTGAGTAAAAGGCTTACATACACTTAAATTAAACACAGCAGGGTTTTAGTAATCTCTGTTTGCATTTTACTTTCTGTTAAGAAGGAAATTGCTTGGACTTGGAACATTTCATTTAATGGCATTTTTAGTTACCTTTTGTACTTCTAATGCCACAGTCTAAATTCACCCTGAATTACCCAGAAAGGCAGAGGAAACTTTTGTCCTTTATTTTTAATTGCAGCGGCTTCCTTACCAATTTTGCTAAATTAAATGTGTTTTAAAACATCTCTGTATTTGAAACCTAATTATCCCAATCTCTCGATGAAGTATAGCTAACAATACAAACCCCATTTATGTAATTTATTTGCAAAGGAAAATAAGTGGGATGCAGTTCTACTAATGATATACATGTTTGCAATTCCATCCCCTTTTTTCCCCCTCCCCCAACAACAACTCAGGGAAGCTGCATCTTTTTAAAACAAATCCTTTAAAAGCATCTATGTTGTGGCATTTGTTACATCTCCATATTGCTCTTAGGGTAAGATAAACTCTGCATAATGTCCTGTTCTTTCTAAGTAGCATGTAGAGCTTTTGTTTTGTGTTTTTTTTTCTTTATAGCCAGTCATGAATGAGGATTATGGCCTGTCACCCACAATAAGTCATGAATGAAGATCATGGCCAGTAATTGTAATGTGCAAAATAAAAAAGAGTGAGACATGTAGAGTTGAGATACATTAATAGTTGAACCACCATTCAAGATACCCCAGCAGAGTAAAGTTTAATCTTTTTTAGACCACCTAGTCCTGAGAACTTCAATTCTTTTATTGCCGAACAAACTGTCATTGGCTCCTGGGCATTTATCAATCAATTCTTGAAATTGTGGCCATTCAGATTATATTAGGTTTTCTCTCAGGAAAGAAAATTAATTCCAGTTAGAGTTCCCATTGGTTTAAAAATAAGAAAATAAAAGGCAGCAGAAGGAAAACAGAAAGGACACTGGGTAATAGATTAGCAAGCAAACCTAGTGCCTTCTCCTGCAGGAGTCCATCTCTCCCAGTCTGGGATTTTCCAGAAAGCTTTTACCAGGATCTAAGAAAAGTAACTGCACTGAATAGTCTTGAAAATGGAATGTGTTTAAAAAAAAAGCCACTGAAAAAAATGCTAAATATTTTATAATATTTCTCATTTATTTTAAAATAGATTTGATGGTAAGGTGTCTTGAAGCTCAGTTCGAGTAGATTCTGTCTCATTGTGATTTAATCTGGGGATACAGGTGGTCGAACAAAATACAGACTCATTCAGGAATACCGATACAAATAAATGTGGGAAGTCTGCTCTGTTATTATCTGTGGGGTTATGTTATTTGCTGTTGGCAAGTATTGAGATGTCCACTGACTGGTTAGGTGATGAAAATGTGTGTGCATCCATTACATTTTAGCCCAAGCATTCCAATATTTGTATGTGGAAGAGCTTTATTTGTTCTTTATTCAGTCTTCACCTTTGGCTATTCTCCTATTTTTAAAAGTGTCAGTTATCCAATAAGGAAGTGGAAATACTACCTATGTGTTTTCAGTGACAAATCAAGCATTGCAAACAATGAATAGTAGAAATGATCAGTGTGTGAACAAATCTGACATTTGTTTGCATAAACTCTTCAATATTTTTTTTTAAAATAACATATATTCTTAGAAATCAGGATTAGTGTGTGAACAATTCAGAAACTGGAAAAGGCTAAATTTGTCAGATAATTTATTTGCAATGAATAACTCAAACAGATCTATGTTGGAATATCAAATACAAAAATAATTCTTAGCCATTTTGATATTGTATCTTCCAACACAACTGGCTATCATCCACCCTGGTTACTAAAGTTACTTTTACATCATTCTTAACAGAACTCTATTATGATATTTTAATACTAATATATCTATAGATAGATAGATAGATTACATTATATTATATTATATAGATATAGATATATCACAGTTCTTCATATTATCACTTGAAAAATTTGAAGTTGAATTTTGTTTCTTTGCCAAATGTTTTACATGTTATTTTGTTAGTATTAGGCTCTTTCTGTATATTTGTCTTGCATTGATTTAATTTTAAAAGATTTTGAAAGTGCAATATTTGGAAAAAAAATAACATTCACAAATTTTCATGGATTTGGCAAATAGATATAAAGAAAATAAGTAGGTCAAATCTGAGGTCTGTCAATTTTGACAGCGTCCCTTGAAGGTCATAAAAAATAAGGAGGAGAAAATATAAACATCTAATATATTTGACATCAATAATAATGACACCCAGAGTACAACATTAAAAATAGTTTGCCTATTAGCTAGCTTGCATTTATTTATGCAGTACTGAGAATAGCTGAATTTCAACGTATCCTCTCAGGTTTACAGACATTTAAGCACATTATTAGGAGCTGTGATTATTTGGCACACCAACACTCAGGTATCACCCAACTTCATTACTACCTGATTAATTAACCTGTTTAAAGTGTGAAAGTTGGCACCTTGTCATTAGAATCCATGGGAATAACTAATGAGAAACTATGAAATAATTTGTTCCTCAATTAAAAAACCCGAAAGAAGAGGTTTTATCTCATTATTCTTGTTTCCTGTTATCACCTATACAAAGCCAAGAAGATTTTGTACAACTTACTGTCTACAGAAAATAGGCTAAGTAACATCTCAGGAAACACTTCACAGATCTTTAATAAAATGTGGTGTTATCCAACACCAATAGGCAAGCCAAGAAGGTTTCTGGGACAATATATTCAGTATGCAGCAAGAATTTGAATACTAGTCCTTTCATTTAATAGGGGTTATTTGTTGGAAGATACAAAGAGAGCTGATCGAATTATCATTGTGAATAAATTTTCTGACAAGTTTGGGCCTTCTTTTTAGTTAGCAATTTAGGTAATATTTTTTTACAAATTTGTTCTTTATTTTAACTGTTTTACTAATAAATTGGGAAACAAATAATAGCCTATAGATTGTTCATGAATGGGTTGAGTTTTTTGTCATTCATTTTTTACTATTCATGTATTTCTCATTATGAGGAATTTTAAAATTAATGTGCAGATAAAATCAGTCAGGTAGAGCTATCTACAGAAATGAGTAAAGACTCATTCATGAGGGCACAAACTCAATCTTTGAGTTTTGACCAGTGAGTTTGTTGGGTTCTGGAAGTATTGAATCATCTTGGGCCATTACCAGTCCATCCAGGTTCATTAAGGTCATTTGAACTATTATTGCTGGTGAAGATAGAATGCCAAGGGCATTTAAGGAAATAAACTTACCAATGACACACCTTTAATAAATCTCTAATTTTTAAGAAGATGTTGGTGATCCAGGTGTGATATATCTGGAGTCTTAAATATCCTTGACCCTAATTGATCTGGTTGAAGACATGGAATGGGACAGAAATTGCATTGGTGGGACTAGTCAGTATTCTCCTCCTATCAGTGGACCAGGAAAATATATCAATGCTGTTTCATTTAGATTTGTTACCAGCCTCTAATACCGTTGACCATGAAACGTTGACATGTCTGTGGTCCCTAGTGGGGTGAATAAAGTTGCATTGAAGTGAATCAAGGCCTTTTAATACTACAGTGTGTAGAGAGGAATTATGGGCAGTTGCAAATCTGCAGAGAGGGGCTCATACTGTGGTGTGCCAGCAACCCCATTGTGATACCCGCGTTGTTTAATATGCATGTGAAACCCTTATCATGTCATTGGATGTAGATACCCAGCTCATGTCTCCATTTCATCTGATCTGACTGATGCAATGAAATAGCAGACCCAGTGTCAGCTGGAACATAAGAACATAACATAAGAACATAAGAACGGCCATACTGGGTCAGACCAAAGGTCCATCCAGCCCAGTATCCTGTCTACCGACAGTGGTCAATGCCAGTGGGTTGCCCCAGAGGGAATGAGCCTAACAAGTAATGATCAAGTGATCTCTCTCCTGCCATCCATCTCCATCCTCTGACAAACAGAGGCTAGGGACACCATTTCTTACCCATCCTGGCTAACAGCCATTAATGGACTTAACCTCTATGAATTTATCTAGTTCTCTTTTAAACCTTGTTATAGTCCTAGCCTTCACAACCTCCTCGGGCAAGGAGTTCCACAGGTTGACTGTGCGCTGTGTGAAGAAGAACTTCCTTGTATTTGTTTTAAACCTGTTGCCCATTAATTTCATTTGGTGCCCCCTAATTCTTATATTATGGGAACAAGTAAATAGCTTTTCCTTATTCACTTTCTCCATACCACTCATGGTTTTATATACCACTGTCATATCCATCCTTAGTCTCCTCTTTTCCAAGCTGAAAAGTCCTAGCTTCTTTAATCTCTCCTCATATGGGACCCTCTCCAAACCCCTAATCATTTTAGTTGCCCTTTTCTGAACTTTTTCTAATGCCAGTATATCGTTTTTGAGATGAGGAGACCACATCTGTACGCAGTATTCAAGATGTGGGCGTACCATGGATTTATATAAGGATAATAAGATATTCTCTGTCTTTTTCTCTATCCCTTTTTTAATGATTCCTAACATCCTGTTTGCTTTTTTGACAGCCGCTGCACACTGCGTGGACGTCTTCAGAGAACTATCCATGATCACTCCAAGATTTCTTTCCTGATTAATTGTAGCTAAATTAGCCCCCATCGTAGTGTATATATAGTTGGGGTTATTTTTTCAAATGCGCATTACTTTACATTTATGCACATTAAATTTCATTTGCCATTTTGTTGCACAATCACTTAGTTTTGTGAGATCTTTTTGAAGTTCTTCACAGTCTGCTTTGGTCTTAACTATCTTGAGCAGTTTAGTATCATCTGCAAACTTTGCCACCTCACTGTTTACCCCTTTCTCCAGATCATTTATGAATAAATTGAATAGGATTGGTCCTAGGACTGACCCTTGGGGAACACCACTAGTTACCCCTCTCCATTCTGAAAATTTACCATTTATTCCTACCCTTTGTTCCCTGTCTTTTAACCAGTTCTCAATCCATGAAAGGATCTTCCCCCTTATCTCATGACAACTTAATTTACGTAAGAGCCTTTGGTGAGGGACCTTGTCAAAGGCTTTCCGGAAATCTAAGTACACTATGCCCACTGGATCCACCTTGTCCACATGTTTGTTGACCCCTTCAAAGAACTCTAATAGATTAGTAAGACATGATTTCCCTTTACAGAAACCATGTTGACTTTTGCCCAACAAGTTACGTTCTTCTATGTGTCTGATAATTTTATTCTTTGCTATTGTTTCAACTAATTTGCCCAGTACTGACGTTAGACTTATTGGTCTGTAATTGCTGGGATGACCTCTAGAGCCCTTTTTAAATATTGGCGTTACATTAGCTATCTTCCAGTCATTGGGTACAGAAGCTGATTTAAAGGACATTCAAAACTCTTGGGTGAATGCCATCTGGTCCCTGTGACTTGTTACTGTTAAGTTTATCAATTAATTCCAAAACCTCCTCTAGTGACACTTCAATCTGTGACAATTCCTCAGGTTTGTCACCTACAAAGGACGGCTCAGGTTTGGGAATCTCCCTAATATCCTCAGCCGTGAAGACTGAAGCAAAGAATTCATTTAGTTTATCCGCAATGACTATCATCTTTAAGTGCTCCTTCTGTATCTCAATCGTCCCACTGGTTGTTTAGCAGGCTTCCTGCTTCTCATGTACTTAAAAAAACATTTTGTTATTACCTTTTGAGTTTTTGGTTAGCTGTCTTCAAACTCCTTTTTGGCATTTCTTATTACATTTTTACACTTAATTTGGCACTGTTTATGCTCCTTTCTATTTACCTCACTAAGATTTGACTTCCACTTTTTAAAAGATGCCTTTTTATCTCTCACTGCTTCTTTTACATGGTGGTTCTTTTTTACTGTTTTTTAATTTGGGGTATACATTTAAGTTGGGCCTCTATTATAGTGTCTTTGAAAAGTGTCCATGCAGCTTGCAGGGATTTCACTCTAAAGGTTAAATCCAGATAAAACTGTAATAAAGTTTATTAATAGTAATAAGATTGTAATAAATATAGTAAACTGGGGACACAACTGTAAGAATTGGTGATAGTTGTATCAGTACCCATGATTGAGAGTGTACAATTACAAATAGTGACAAAGATTCACAATTCAGGTGACTTACTGGAGCTAGTGAATGCATAAAATAATAAAAAAAATAAGAATTCAGACTGGTGTTTATATTAAAAAAAATCTTAAAGTACATGAATTTAAAGCTTTTTTTTCATCATTGATAGAAGTTACTGTTGTCTGAATCCTATTGCTTCAGGATAGCTGAACTCCTATGACTTACACAAATTTTCTGACATTTTAAACAGAAGGTTTCCCTTGGATGGAGCCATTTGTTCCAGAGTAATCAGTTTGAAGACAGAGATTAACAGAAAGATGGTTTCTGTAACAGACCATTTCCCTGGAATAAAGAACACTTTCAAAAACACATTGAACATATCTAGCAGCTGTTCATTAATAAGGAGGTGTCAGAATTTCATCCCAAATTTGTCTGAAGAATTCTAAATTCTTAATAATGTCAGCAACTTCCTGGATAATAACAATTCTATCCACCTGGTAAACTCCTACTCATCTAACTGCCTTCAGCGAGATATTTTTTGGGGGGGGACGGGACAGGGAGGGACATGGAAATAAAATACAATTAATTCTTTCATAATTATCATCATCATGGTTAGGGGCAGGCATGATTTTGTGCCCTCCAGATGCTGCCCATGTCTGCATCATTTCAGTTGACTTTCCATGCTTTTGCTCTTCTCTGTACTACACAACCAAGTCAGTTTGGGCCTGCATTCAGGTAAGTCCTAAAACTTGGCATAAAGTTGAAACATCACTATATTTTCAGTGACTGCATGAAAAATAGATTAGACAACTTCAAAATCACAACTAAATGTGCTCTGAAACTTTAACAGTGTAACCAATCCACTTTGCTTTGAAAGCAGCAAAGAGTCCTGTGGCACCTTATAGACTAACAGACGTATTGGAGTATGAGCTTTCATGGGTGAATACCCACTTCGTCGGATGTGACGAACAAACCCACTTTGCTTTGAGTGCAGATTAAGGTGAATTATGTTTATGCTACCATGATATGGTAATTTTGTTATCATGCTCACCTAAATGATTAATATGTTGGTAATACAATAAAATGGTAATGGAAAAAAGTAGATGAACTTCGCTAATTTTAACTGAAAACATAAATAACCTTACTGTTGCAAATACTGTTTCACTCATTCACCTCTGTTGACCTAAAGTTGCTTGCTGCTTTTTTGTTGCTATTTTAGTAATAATTCATATCTATTGAGCTGCAGTTTATTATAAGGTTACCCAAGACAAACTGCTCCATTTCCTCTATTATCCAAACAGAATAGTTTATGGTCAGTCTGGTCAGGATCAAATTCAAATGGTCTTGAAGTTGAAAGGGATGATGATGACTTGAGCAAACCATTTTTGTAATCTGTAAATTCCATTTCTAAAAAAATAAATTGGCTATAGTTTATTATGGGTATATGGCAATATTTTGCAAGGGCAAAACCAAGAGTGTATTATGTGTTTTGACTCCGTCTCAAGACGGATGGCTTGTACTTGTAACAGGGTTTGTGTTACAGTCTGTTTTCTTAAAGGATTTTCTTCCTATTGCTGCGTATGTATGTGCATATCTATGCCCCCCCCTCAGAGTGTGAATACGCATAAGGCCTGATCCAAAGCCCACTGAATTCAGTTGGAGTCTTTCTGGTGGTTTCAGTGGGATTTGGCTCATGTCCATAGAGAGGAAAGAACTGTATGAGTCCTATTTCTGTATACTTTGCTTGTTCTTATGTGGCGTGCAGGGAAGCCAATACATTAAAGAATTTTGCAATCTGTTTGTGGACAATTCACCAGCAAGAACAAAAGCAATGTTCATCAGATAAATTGTTATTTGTACATTTGTTGAGCTCTAGCAAAGAGTGTATTCCCACTGAGTGAAACATACCATGTCTCATACTATCTCGGCAAGAATGTAGGTGTCCTTTCAGTCCATCTTATAGAGCTGAGGCCCATGGTGGTCTCATATTCAATAATCTATGAACACACACAGGTAAAGGCCACTTTAATGGCTGGCCAACTTTCCTTTCTCGATTGACCCCTTCTCTACACACACACACACGCACACTCATTCTGTAGCAGATGGAAAGGAAAAGTCCTGGTCCTACTGGTGCACCACTAAGTACTCCATCTCTGTTCCCTTGAAAACTCTTCATGCTGATTGGGAAGGCAGTGGGACTTCCTTTAGCTTTTCCTAAAGACTTAGAATAGGGGGAGGACTCAACTGCCTTCAACACCCATCACTTCATAAAGAAAGAAGGGGTAAACATCTACCTGCCCAAAATAGTCACCTTCAAACATTTGGGGAGGTACAGCCTCTTGGCTAGAGAGAATTCTTGTGGGGATGTGACCAGGACCTATGAAAGGGTTCCATGTTTGGCCAAATGCTCTGTGAGGCATACCTTTCACCTTGCCTGGAGTTTGCTTTCGCAAAGAAATTTGGAACTAGATGAGTTTTGAGACACAATTTTCATTTTATTATTAGTTGTTATTTGTATTAACATAGAGCTTAGGAGCACCAATCATGGCCAGGACCTCATTGTGCTAGGTGCTGTACAAATAAAGAACAAAAAGACAGTCCTTGCCCCTAAAAGCTTACAAACTAGGTACAAGACAAGAGACAACAGATGGATATGGACTGATGGAGAAGTACAAGGAAATAATGGGACAATATTGGTCAGCATATTAGGCAGTGGTCTCAGCTCTAGAACCGAGCAATCCTCCTCTGATCTTGAGACATAATGGTTGCTTGTTGCTGAGGTGACTCACCAGCTCTCTGTTGCATAGTTTTCTTCATATTTCGATATCAAATATTATTGTAAAAAAGAATATTAATTGTTTTCAAATGTGACTTTCTCTGAGATGTAATGAAAACGCTTACGTACTGGGATGATTAAGAGCTATTGTAAAGAGCTTCACAAAGGAAGTCATTTTCATTGTGCAACAATATCAAACCTTACTGGTGTTACCAAATCTAGGAACTATGCTATTAATTTTTAAGCACCATATACTGGCATATTTTCTAACAGAAAACTACTTACATGTATACAGACATAAAGCGTTCTTGTAACACAGATAGTATTAGAACTACTATAATGAAATCCCATCCAAAACCTTTGCTACTAGCCTAGGGCCAGTTTGAAACCTGTTGCATGCACTCATACAGCAGACTAAAGTGGGGAGAAAGCATTTAGAGCTATATCCACAAAGGGACCTAGGTGCTTATCTGCCACTTTAGGCACTGAATGCAACATTTAGGAGGCACTGATATCCTCAAAACCCCTGCTCAGCTGCCACCTAACACTGTAGATGCCTAATTCCCTAAGAACCTGTCTTCTGATGGTGGTCATGCACAAAACTTCTAAAGACCTGACACTGCTGAACTGCTCAGTGCCCTACAGGGCTACTCAAAACTAGGTATTCTCTTGCCCATCTCATCTCATCCGCAAGGCCTGATCTGGTAGGCATTCTCGGAGCATGCCTAGCCTTCACAAAAGGAGGGAGTGAGTTAGCTGAGTGGCTACAGCACTCTGGGATTTGGGAGAGCTGGCTCTAAATCAGGAAGAGTGCGGATTCAAACATGGGTCTCTTATATCCTGTCCGAGTGTCTTAACCAATGGGTTATGGCTTATAATAGGTGAGTGGTGGGGAGATGTAGCTCTCCTGCTGACATACCTTATCCACCTAACTCCAGGAAAGGATTCATGGCTGTGAATCTTGAACCCAGGGAGGTGTTTCCTTTGGGCCAGGAGTCAGGCACCTTTGAGAGGTTGGGGTTAGTCCCTGCCCCTGACCTTGGCATTTCCTACTGGCTAGTTTAGGGGATCCCTGCTCAGGGTGCTGACTTCTGAGAATCCCATTCTTTGTTATCTATCTCTTCCCCTGCACTCTACAGTGAGTCCAGGCACATTACTCATGTCTGAGAACTCACTGGCTGGCAGGGGACCTGAAAGTTAGGTATTGCAACATCTAAGTATCTTTGTGTCTCTAGACCTTACTCCCCTATGTGTGGTACCTCAGAACACTAATAACAGTGCAAAAGAATAGCAGACTCCATGGCCCTACTATCCCTCCTTCTATACATGTGGGTGGAGTCTTGACCCCCCATGAAAAATGGCCTGGGGTGCAGGCCCCCCTAATATCCTTTAATCCAGTGGTTCAGTGGTTAGAACACTCACCTGAGAGATGGAAAATCCATGTTCAAATCCCTTCTCCACATAAAGGGGGAATTGAAAGCCACATCCTGGTTGAGTGCCCTAACCACTGAGCTAAAAGTTATAAGGGAGGCACCTCTCTTTCTTTCTCCCTGCCCCCAATTCCCAGCACTTCCTGCAAAAAAAACCCCAACCAACCAAAAAACCAAAACCAACAACAACTGCTTGAATGCCTGACTCTAGGAGAGGGTACATGTCTGAGAATCCCAAGCAGAGATAGGCTTCTCCTGCTGGCTCAGACTTAGATGAATAAGTGCCTTTGAGTATGGACCCACCCCTCTCCTCAACATTTCCTATTGGCTAGCTTGTGCTGGATTTTGTGGATCCCATTTTTAGGTGCCTAACTCTCCCAATACATTGCATATGGAGCCTAGACATCTAACTCAGTTGTGGATTCCACAAGGTGGCAAGATGTTGCAGTGCTCCACCTTGCCACACCTAGGCCTATCTGTGGATCTAGCTTGGAATCTCTGAGTTACAAGGAAGTGTTAAATGTCCCACAAATGAAACGTTACTTTGTGAGAGACCTCCCACACCCCTTCCCCTTCAAACACAGAGAGTAAGATTTTGACTAGTAAATTTGGATATTCACATATCCAAATTCAGTTTTAATAAAATTTAAGATTGTAAACCAAGTGAGGAAATGCAAATATGATAAAAATATACAGCATATCTTAAAATACCCCCAGCACTGAAAGGCACATTAGAAGTACAAAAAGGAGGCTTCACATTTTAAGAAATATTCTGCATTTCTAAATTAAATGTATATTTACCTACTTTTTTTAGGGCTTGCTCATTGACACAGCAAGCTGGGGTGTAAATCTACAGAGCACTATCTTGTCACAGTGCACTATAGAATTTTTTGTACATGGTTGCAGGCCCACATGGCCAGTTAGTACACAGCAGGCTGGAACACTGTACATTCAGACCCTGGCTTGGTCTGCACTAACTCACCCTAAGACAAGCCCTTAGATTCTGATCACAGTCAAAATTATTTTAAAGATTAGTTTAATTTCATGTAAATTATGAAGGATAAAGAATATCCTGGGTAATTTTTCCTTTATAAAGAATTGTTGAAATCTGTCACTGAGAACAAATCAGTTATGTGAGTAGAAGTGACTTCATTGGATCCTAACATAATTGCATGGGTAGCTCAGGTGTACTCTAAGATAGATCCCGATTGAGCAGAGCACTTAAACATGTGCTTACTTTAAGCATGTAAGTGGTCTCCTTGATTTCAATAGTATTACTCATGTGCTTAAAGTTAAGAAACTTCTTAAGTGCTTTTCTGGGTCAGGGGCATACAGCAGTAAGACTCAAATAACATCCCCTCAGCTTAAGCTTAAAATATCCAGATATTTTATCTGGAACTGGCTCATATACTGGTCTAATGCTAAGGGAAATGTGCATTCATTACAGTTCCTCCCTTAATTTCAAAGGAAATTAGTTCCTGATCTATTCAAATGTAATAACAATGTAACAAATGCAGAAAGTGAGTAGCCACTTCCAAATGTTACTTTGTCAGCTGTCTTCTGATCAGTGAAAGTAAATTGCAAAAGACACCAGTCCAAAGCAAGGACACAGCACATGCCAAATTCTGTGCCAGCCTATGCTACTAACGATTGTTAAGCCCATGCTAGAGACAGCCGAGATGTCCCAGGATGTTCTAGAATGATGGGTGGGGCTGGAAGTAGCTGCTAGACTTGGAGAGTGCAGGGACATTGATTGTGGTAGTGGAGGAAGTGCAGTATGGAGGAGGAGCTTATTGTGCACCAAAGAAAGGGCCAGCATGGCCCTTTGTACAGCGTCAGGTAGCATATTAATGTCAGACATTACTTGAAGAAGAGCTCTGTGTAGCTAGAAATCTTGTCTCTTTCACCAACAGAAGTTGGTTCAGTAAAAGATATTACCTCACCCACCTGCTCTCTCTCTAACATGGCTACAACAACACTGCAAAAGACATAACTGTAGACTTTTCAGTTATTTTGTTGATGTTGCTCTGCTCTTCTTAATAGAATAATTACAGTATTTTATAATACTTTGGGGAAATGTTCCTGTAGGACTAAGAATAGTTAGAACAAATTCCAGCACAAGCCAGTTAGTGTCCTTATTTTTCTTTTTCTTTTTTTTTTAAATGTTTTAAATATAAGCATGAGCTCCTGAAAATAGAATGCATAGAGGTTTCCTCATTATTAATATTACTGAGATTGTTTTAATACAATGTTTTATTTTCCTAGATAAAAGCAAACAAACAAAATATTTTGAAATTTGCCACAGAAAATTTAAAATTTTTAGTGAAAAATTGAAAATTGAAATGTGTCAACCAACTCCCCACCAAAATAATTTTATACAGAAACTCCTTATGCTTCCGTTCTCTTTGGGCCAGAATTCCTATCCAGACTATATTCCACTGATTCATGAGAACCCCCTGGGTGTGGCACATCATAGGAAAAGTTTTGATTTTCATGTGTATTTTCTAAAGTAATAATTTCTACAGAAAGCAGATACTTTTTTGGAAAAAAAATTGCTTAGTCAAAAACACAATTTTCCATTCAATGGTTCAAACAGCCATAATTTTTAATAAGTTCCCAAATGTACATCTTTTTGCTTATCTGAAGCTGTTGATTTCCCTTTTCCCCTATGCAAGATCCCCCATTCTTCTCTCTCTAGCAGATAAAATTATTTCCTTTTCCTCAACCCATCTTTTGCTTTCCCTACCCCAAATAGGGTCACTGATGATCCTAATTCTGTTTGATCTATAATGGGCTCCTTATTCTCTCATTGATCTTCTGGACTCTCAGGGTCAGATTTTTGAAGGTAAAGATGTAGATAGGAACCTCATAAGATGGTAACAAGTGCTTAGATGCCTAATTCCTAAATACCTTTAAAAACTGGCCCTAGAAGGCCCTGTACCTTTAGTGTTATTCTATCAAAGCTATTCTGATACCATGCAGTTGATCTCCTAAACTCAAGTGGGTAGCTCAGGTAGGAAGTCTAATGTGCTCTGGAGGTTCTTTGGGGCAGAAGTGCCTGAGTTGTCTCTGCCATTCTGCAGGAAACCTCAGAATTAATAAGCCCAGCATTTAGGGCCTTATCCATTGCTCACTGAAGTCAGTGAGAGCTGAGTTGGGCCCAGAGGTCCTTAACTCAGTCATTATTCAGGCAAATGCCTACTGACTTCATTAGAAATCAGCATGAGTAAGAAACTGAGTATGGAACTTAGGGACATGACTTCTAGTTTATAATGCAGACCTTGACTCAACAATATCTACTGTCCTGTTGTGAATGCAACATCAGAGGATAATAAGAAACATTTTATCGGCTAACACACAAGCTGGTGTGACAAAAGACCTTTTATATTCATTAACTGAGTGACTGCCATCCTATGGAACTCTTGGGACAGAAGGAAAAAAACCCATCAATAACAAAATAAAACCCTAATGATTTCCATAACAAAAATTAAATGAATATGGCATGCACAGGGAGATTTAAAAGGAGGACTAACAAAACAAAAAAATGAAAGAAGGATGGGTGAAAATCTACACTAAAATCCAACAAAGCTGTTATGTCAAGTAAACAATGACACAAAATTACTCATTTCTCAAGAGAACAATTGTAATGAGAATGGGAAACTGGTAATAAATGAATTGTCTTAAAAATCTTCAGATCTTAATCATGTGATCCTCTTAGGATGCCAGAATCTAGTTTTCCTCAAGGCCTGTTTAAGCATGTTCCATGAAAAACCTATCTACCAGTAGGTGTCTTTTAACTTTATTTTGTCTTCAACCTCAAATAAAGATTAGAAGAATGGAATGAATTATTTAATATGTATTGGGAATCAGGTGAAAAACAGGGGATTGTGTCACAGTAAGATTTCCAGCTTATCCACAGGCTGCAGCATTTAATTAGGAATTTGGGTTTGAGAATCATAGTTTACTCAAAGTTTGACAAAATAGCTATTATACCACATTGTGTATATGGGACTTTGAATTTTGGACACAATATTAGCTTAATTGTACACCGGCTAACCAAAGAGTTACAAAAACAGATCCACTCCAATATTAAGAACAGGTCATTCTAATTTTTTGAGGAGGAAAGACATATTTTTCATTTATTAAAATTTACCTTGGTCTTTAAAAATATGGCAAACTTTAAACACAAGAGTTTAATGCTTTTTTGAATGGAACTTTATTTAAACAAAGTTGTAAACTGAACTTAAGACAAATATAGATGAGACTCTAGTCAAAGTCATGAACCTTCAGGGACCCTTGGGTTCAACAATTTTTGGTTGTCACTGCATACACTAATTTGGAGCACTTTTTCCTTAACTCATGAATAGATGCCAATGTCTTTTGCCCATTTATCCAATATGCAAGAGGGGGAAAACCCATCCTCTTTTTTTCTTTATGCCTAGTTTGAGAATAGTCTTCTCTCTGAGGTTCCACATTGCAAATGTTGACAAGATGAATAAATTCATTGTTAAAGTAATTGACAGTGTGGAGATTCACACACAATATCTGTTGGCTAATATTACTAAAAATAATATCTATTCCACAAAATAAAGTGAATTTGTAAAGGTTGTTATATCAGAAAACAAACCTTGAAATAAAACAATATGATTTGAAAGAAGGTGGCAACACACAAAATTGTATCTGTAGGATTACTGCCAAGTCTAACAGCAGGATAGCAGCATAGTGAACAAACTGCTTCAGGCTATAGAAGTGTATAATGTGTGTATTGGATCTTTGGGTACTGGGACTTTGAGGGACCAAAGTGGTTCAAAATCAGATCAGGATCCAAAGGTGGTCACATTTCTTAATAAAGGTTGACCAAAGTCTTTTGAATTTTAAAGAGTTCTCTTCGGTTTTAGTTCTAGAAGTGAGTAAAAATACAAAACTGGTTTTCCATCCATAATGCTCACCCTAACTGAGCTAAAATAGCATAAATATATTCTGGAATGTCTACTGCTTCCTAAGAAAGATCCTTTTATAATTAACTTAAACAAACTGGATGTATCTATAAATGATACCAGTGCTAAGCTTTTCCCTAAAACACATGCTTAGTAAAGACATTTCTGCTACAACTGCCAATTTACCTAAGTACATAAGTGTCCTTTATTCCCTTAGGTATTTCCCATGTTAGATGAAGGCAGGATATGAGATGGCTTAGTGGGTGGGGTGGATATCTTCCTGAATTTGATCAATGAATTCAATTACGACCCCATTTCAGGGACTTTCAGCCTTAGTTTACAATGATACATAGTTGCCGCCATATTTGACACGTCTCCCAAAATCTCTTCAATAAATAAGAGGGTACTTTAGAGCTCTGACTTTAAAAAAAAAAAAAGAAAAGAAAGAAAAGAAAGAAAAAAATAAAAGAAAGAAACAGCTCTTCTGGGTCCCCAGCTGATTTTCTTTGCAAGGTTAGTTGCTAATACATTCCTAGCACCCATGCATTATTAATGCTCACCGCTCTCCAAGGTGGCAGTGACAAATAGGGAGCAAAATTCACTGACTAGTGGGGAATGTACTTTTTAGTCATGCTTGAATTTTTCAATCCATTCTGCTTGTTGAGGATTTTTTCAGCAGAGGTACTGTAGCAGAATATGATTTTTTTTTTCCAAACCTAAGAAGCACTCTAGTAACCAGTGGAAAGATTATGAGTCAGGGCTTTTCCCAGGAGGCTTTGAGGGGGAGTAGTGCAAAAAGTACCTTTGATGTTTCCAGTAGCACGGAAGTCATTGTTTTTCCTCCCATGTAGTAAGTGGTAGTTTTGACTCCAAATCGTCTATGCATTCACTCAAGTAAATTATAATATTTTAACTAGGCTATGCATGCCAGCTGTAGCATTCCCAGAAATAATACCAAGTGTGTATCATGAGAAACATTGATTTTTTAATGTGCAGATTTGTTTCTTTAGACATAAAACTCTATTCATTTTGCAATATAAAGAAGCAATGTGTGAAATTCATTCTTAGATGGTTATTGGTTACTATAAATCCCACTGCAGTTCTACCACACTTGTTTAATTCAGACTTACTTCATTTAAAGCATTCCATTGCATGTCTGGTGATGGTGCTGAAGATTTAGCAAATACTGTTTTATCATAACAAATTGTGAAATCTAAATATCAGCATATTTCTAATATTTAAAAGATGAATAAGTCATTTGGCCAGAATAATTAATCCTTTTCCAGCATCATTACAGCTGGGAGCAACACCTCTATACAACAGGCCAGGATACCAGCAAATATGTAAGTATATGTCTATTGTGTCTTGATACTTGTCCAGCTCTAATTTCAGGCAGTTTTTGAGCAAGGTTTCATTTTATAATTCTTCATCTGTGCACGTTAGATATAGAACTAGGTCCTGGTCTATGGCCAAGGAGTGCACTGTATAGTTCAGGAAAAGGTGGAAAGGTAATTTTCCTGTTCCCCCTGATCCTGAGCTGGCTGCTAGTGTGCTAGTAAAACTGATGACTGCTGTATTACACTGGCTGCCAGTGACAAAAAAGGGACTGATATGTCAGCTGGGGATCAGCAGGTTTATGGCGGCCTTAGCTATGCTCCCATTCCTCTACCCAGCACCTATAGGCCAACAACAGGAAAGGGTGGTGCTGTAGGAGATGCTGCATGACAGCAGACATCCTTTATAATAAGGTGATGTTCTTGGGGCTTGCTACACTATCTCCAAGACCAGAATTTTTCTCTGTGATCTTGTGGAAAATGAATACGTAAATACTAAGACAAAGAACCAGCATCTATTATTCTGTAGCTGATTTATGCACAATATATTGTGTTCCTTTGCCACTTTACCTTACACTGAGTTCTGCACCTGTTGTGAGTCTATCCAAAGGAAAAAAGTATTATAGCTAAATGGTAGCTGAAATGCAATCATTTATGAGGATATGTGGGAACATGGAGATCAATAGCTCTGAAATAGAAGGGGGTAATAATTTTAAATACTATTTCAGAAAGATTAAACAGATTTGCATATGAAAAAAAAACATTTTGAAGTCCTTGCACATACCCCGTGGCTTGTTAGGGCAGCCATTCTCTCTGCCTTTTTATCTCTAGCAGATGCCTCCCTCCTGCCATGCTTCTCACACAAAATTGTGCTTTTCCCATGTCCGCATCACATTCTTTGCTACCCCTGCTCCCTTACGCCCCCCACATGGCCATTCAGCCACTCCTGGCTTCTTGTGATACTTCCTCTGGTGCACCAGTTAAGCTGGAGGGGACATATGTGTAAGGGAGATATATATGTAAAGAAGAAAGTTGTTGCAGAAGGCATGCTTGTATGGAGAGATTGAGGTTGTGTGATTGAGGTCATATGCGCCAGATAGTAGCATCAAGGGAAGCCTTTGCTGTGCCAATGCCTTGGTGTAAAGAGATTCCACTTTATCAACAGTGCAGCCACACTGAGGGGAGTCTAGGACAAATGGAACTTGAATCTTGGCTAGGTATGGATTTTAATTAGTTTGTAGAGTAAATTCATTTAGACTCCGGTAGCAGAACTTCCACTATTAGACTGAGTCAAAGGTCAGAGAAGCTAACAAGGAAGGTGAATATGAAAGAGAGGAGGAGATTGGAAAAGAAAGTAAAGTAAGAATAGAAAGTAAAGATAAAGGAGAGGAACAAACGTGGAATTGGGGGTCATAGTACATAGAACATTTTACTAGAAAGGGATGGAAATGTCAGAAAGGAACCAGAGAGCAGCAAAATGGGAAAAAAGGGGGTCTGTGCAGAAAATGTTGATGGAATCCATCCAACATCTGAACGACTCAATGAATAGCAGGCTGTTGAAACTAGATGAGACGCTAACTAATTTAGTTCAGGCTGTCAATAATTTAAATCAGAATGTTGCTGTATTCATTGCTAATATGGATATTCTGATTTCAGAAGCTCGGAATTCTAAGGAAGCAAAGTAGATGAATCTGTGCTGTCACTTTCCAATTGTTGTTGTTCAAAAAATGTGGAAATAATTTGTATTGATTTATTATTACTGCCATGTACCATTTGTTTAATATTTAACTAATGCTGCTTGAATTAAATATTTTTTTTAAAAAATGTTTTATGTGTATTTGCCTGCCTCTGAATGATGTTCTATATGGATGGACAGATTCTTCAGCATTGTAAAACTCTGGTATTACATGTGCTATCTGTGTAACTTCACAGATCTCTGAGTATATGAAGAAAGAAATGTTTAAAGCCCTGTCCTTGGCAATCTCCCCAGATGATCCTTTCCAATTTGCGCATCAGAAAACTGAAATACTTAATGAATCCTCTCATGTCTGTTGGCTTCATTTGGCAAACCTCTTTTCAGCTATGATGGATTAAAGGGATATATTTATTTTTTTAATATATTTAACCCATGTCCAGGATATAGTGCAGATGAGGTAAAGAGTGAAATTTAAAGAGTTTTGAAGAACTGTAATTCAGGTTGAAGCCAGGGAACACAGTGAAATGTAAGACCAACAGTACATTTCACAAATGAGTGATTTAAAAACTTTTTCCACAGTCTGAATCTTCATTTACAAATTATGAAATATGCACAGAAAATTCATGTAAGATTTGCCTGTGTGTTCAATACGAAGACTACATTATCCAGCAGTGAATAGAATTTAGAGGATCTACACCCCATTTTAGCAGCAAATTTCAATGCAACCTTAACAAAAGAGTTGCTATCAGCATCTCCATAATACTCACATTCTTTTTTCCTGGTGACACTTCCAAGTAATTTCAGGCCTATGGAGGCATGAGTTCATTAAATTCACTCTTGGTGTCCATCTAGGGTGAAAAAGTAATAGAGAGAAAGAGTGGGAGGAATATTGCAGAGATGTGGCGTATGCCCTAAAGAATAAGAGAAGCTAAAATATTGAAAGTATGAAGCAATAAGAAAAAGTACATATAAACTGTGATTGTTTTGCATATATTTCCACATTTAGAAAAAGTAAATATTTAATTCTGTTAAAAGTATTATTGATAGAACACTAAAAATGTTGAGCACTCCTTAGCCTCTTCATTATCTACAGTACTATTGCATCAGGTTGACCAAAAATATAGAGGGCCCAAGGTGAAATCCTGGCCACAATTAAGTCAATTGGATGTTTTGCCATTGATCACAGTGGGACCAAGATTTCACCCACGGGATCCAACCCAAAACAAAAAGGAGGGGGGAAGGATGCATTAATGCATGTCTGTGTTTCCTTGAATAAATCCAGTGTTTGCATATGTAAAAGGCTATTATTTAACCAGTTCTTTTGATGTGGTTTACAAAGACATTACAGGACAGATACTTTCCCCCAAAAGCTTGACGTCTAACTCAGACAGCAAACTATAACAAAGCAATGCTTCTGGGGATGAAAAGATGGAGGGGAAAAAGAGGGGTACAACAATTACAGATCATGTATTAGTGACTTGTTTTAGTTTGGTTTTTAGTTATGTCTTGCTACTTCTGTCCATCTTCACCTCAACCCTCAATACGTTCCATTTCCATTTTGAAGAATATTGTTATTACTGGACACAAAATCATGATCTCCAAGTTCTTCATTCTATTGCATAAATCCATATTCAGGAATTTTAAAATATGTTTTAACTACCTGATAGCAAGTTCACAGCCTTTATTTTTAAATAGGTAATGATACTTTTATAAAAGGTGTATTAATTACCCAGTTGACTAGGATGAAGATGCCTTTGGAGCTGTTCTGTTGTGTAATTCCCTCTGTAGGACACATGCTATGTGCAGAAAAAAATATTCTTATGAAAATGCATAACACATTGAGTACTTCCACTTCTTCATGTGTCTGCTATGCGTACCACTGGGACCTGCTGTTACTATCCATATGCCAGGACTAAGAACTATTCTCCCAGAGCTCAATTCCATTAGGAGTTCTACATGTTTCTCATCACTCAGAGTCCAGTTGTAGTATTTGAGATTTTTCAAATGCATAAAAGCCTGATATTAATTTTCTCACAGGTTTTTAGGAAGAAATCAAACCCTTTACATTCATTTCATTGTGGCCTGCAGACATGTCCAAGTTTTGACTGTGACTCTCAAAATCTTTCCCAGCAAATAGACAAGGTAAGGAACTCTCCCTCCCCCAATTCAAACCATTCAAGCTACTGGCAAAGGTACATAAGTGCCCCTTTTCTAGAAGTCCTTTAGTTATGCTGGAGTGATAGACAGTTTACAAATGCCTAAGAGACCCAGAAAAATGAAATCTGAGCGAGAGAAAGAGGACGCGTCAGTGGATTAAAGTAAAGATGTCTTCTTATGTTATGGTACAGTATGTGGATTTTTTAATGTATTGGTTAAAATAAGGTTTCACTACTCTGGTCTAATCTCTTTTATGAAAAGCAATTTATCTTATTTCTTCTGTGTCCATTGCATCCCTGGGACAGGTGGAGTGGCTGATTTTCCAAAGGATGCAGTGATGCGCACCATGTATCAGAGGGCATGACCTATTCCTTGCTCTTTCTTTCTCATTCTTATTGACACATACATAGTTGTCTGAGCTCCTCCTTTCCAAAGACGCTTTGCTATGTTGCTGTGCATTAAACAAATAAAAATGATTTTTAGACTTATCGTCTTTTTTTAAACTGACAAACGCCTTGAAATTCTACATATCCTCACTTAAAAACAGCAACTCACCAATGGTACTCTATAGAATTGATCCAAAATGCTATAGCTTACAGTGAAACTACTCCAATGTGTTGGGCCATTTCTGTAGAATATTGTAGTATTTTTTAATTAAGAATGGATGGCAGAAAAAACCCCAAGAACAGCCCAATAGCAATGGGAGTTAAGAATGGAATACGTGATCAGAATCTGATTATTTGGGTGCCAGTGTAAGACAAATCTTTAACAGTTTTCTAAAATATAGACATTTGTGCTTACCCCCTGGTTTTGTCTTATAAAAAAGTATAATGCATCACAGAAAGTTATCCAAATGTTTATTATTTACCAGAAAGACCAGAATGGCTGCAAATAATATTTTTTTCATGTAAATAATGAACATGATTAAGCAATGAGTTTTTTTGTTGTTTGTTTGGCGGTTTTCTTTTGTTTGTTTGTTTTTTGTTTTGGAAAAGTGTGTAGTGTTTGCTGCTGTTCTGATCTATTAGAGAACTCTGTATTTAGCCAGTTTCTGGTAAAGGCATATTATATAGTCAGTTGGTTTGAACTGCCATATTCATACATTTATTTAAAAGGTGAATTACTTGCATAACAGACCCTAATACTGCTGAAGCATCCATCCTGTCCCATCATGTAATTTCATATTTAAGATTAATCCTGTGTGTTGTACAGTTGTGAAGAACGTTGCTGCAAAATGTACACTATCCAGTTTTTAAACTACATTTGGTCACCCTTTGCTTTTGGGTTTTTTATAGGAAGGAGAAAAAATCCCTGAAGATCAAAATCATATTGAGCTAGAGCCTAGGCATGTATAAATACATTGACGTCAATGGAGCCATGCCTTTTTATACTAGTGGAGGATCTGGCCCATTGTGTATATAACTGTACTGTTTCAAACAAACCCTGATTATAGTTACTTTTTAATTCAAATTAAATTTTCACATAGTTTTATTTTTATTTCATGAAACTTAAACAAGGCTAAAGGCAAAAGTTTACTGTTGGCCTAAAATTCTGCATGCCAAGTTCTTCTTTGAGTGATTGCTCCTATGCATTCCAGTTAGGGTGTGCGCGCCGTGCGTGCACGGCTCTTCGGAAGATTTTTACCCTAGCAACTCTGGCGGGCCGGCTGGGCGCCCCCTGGAGTGGTGCCGCTATAGCGCAGGATATATACCCCAGCCGGCCCGTCCGCTCCTCAGTTCCTTCTTTCCGCCCGTGACGGCCGTTGGAACAGTGGAGCACAGCTCAGCTGACCTCCACTTCCCTAGCTACTCGTAGTTTTTCTCTCTCGTTCTGTTTATAGTTGTAGTTAACTCTGTTTGTTTGTAGAATAGTATAGTGTATTTATTTTACAGGGGTTGGGGTTTATCCCCTTCCCCTCACCCGGGGCCGGGTCCGATGCCCGGTCCACAGGGTTTTCTAATGCTCGGCCGGCCACAAGCCGCTGCCGACAAGAGATCTTCTCCTAAGTGCCTCAAGGGATCTTACCTCACAGATAAGTGCCGCATTTGTGAGGCCCTTAATCAGTGAACAAAGGGGAGCGGGGCTTTCGTTTTAAACAGCTCCTGAGGGAGGCAGCTCTTGCTCCTCCGCTCTCGGCGCCGAGCGCTAGTTAGTTTTCACGGCGCGCTCCCTCGGCACCGGACCGCCGGTGCCGCCAAGGCCTCCTGGCACCACCGTCGCTGACTCCGACGTACCCTCGGCATGGACCTCTCTCCTGGAGGATGAAGAGTTACTCCAGCCAGGCAAGAGCCGTCGAGTCCGGTGCTGGAAAGCTCCCCGGTATGCACCGTGGTCGAGCTCGCCCGGAAGCTGCGTCCGAGCCACCTGCTCCGCAGCCGAGCGCTATGCTCAGTCGGATCGCCCGGCACCGATGTCTGCTGCGGCACCGACAATATCCGCACCTTTCACTCCGGCCAGGCAAGAGCCGTCGAGTCCGGTGCTGGTAAGCTCCCCGGTACGGACCGTGGTCGAGCTCGCTAGGAAGCTGCGTCCGAGCCGCCTGCTCCGCAGCCGAGCGCTATGTTCAGTGGGACCGCCCGGCAGCGATGTCTGCCGCGGCACCGTCAATGTCCGCACCATTAACTCCGGCCAGGCAAGAGCCGTCGAGTCCGGTGCCGGAAAGCTCCCCGGTACGGACCGTGGTCGAGCTCGCCCTGAAGCTGCGTCCGAGCCGCCTGCTCCGCAGCCGAGCGCTATGCTCCGTCGGATCGCCCGGCACCGATGTCTACCACGGCACCGACAATGCCCGCACCATTAACTCCGGCCAGGCAAAAGCCGTCGAGTCCGGTGCTGGAACAATCCCCGGTACGGACCGTGGTCGAGCTCACTATGAAGCTGCATCCGGGGTGCCAGCTATGGTCGAGCTCACTATTCCCTCCACGCCGGAGACAGTGTCCACGGCGAGGGGGCTGATTGCAACGACAGCATCTACGCTGCCTCAACCCCCGGCACCGCCGGTGGGGGTTACATAGTCGATGGGCAAGCCTGCCTTGATCAGACCACCCTACCTCGGCACCGCACAGCAGCACCGTTCAGGGTCGCGGTTCTGCAGATGTTCTCGGTCCCGTCACCGATCTAGGTCTCGGCACCGTTCTCCCTGTTGGTACCAGTAGTGCTCGCGGCACCGGTCAGCATCCCGTTCGCAGGTCCGGGACACTCAGCTCCGATCAAGTCTCAGGCACCGCCCTCGGTCGACCGCCCGGCACAGCTTCGGTGGCAGGTCCCGTTCTCGGTACCGATCTGTCTACCGGTACCGATCCCCGGTGCCGCATCGAGCGACGTCAGTTACAGACGGAGACTCTACCAAGAGCTTTCAGCTCCTCCAGGGCCATCCAGCCACGCATCAGTGTCGTCCCGTGCGGACACTTCATATGCGTAGCACTCTGTTTTCCGATGTGCCCTCCAGAGTCTTCCAGGAGACCTATCAGTGGTCATTCTGGACGCCGTGGGTGTACTACCACGCCAGAGGCGTACCGGTGATCCCATCTCGCTCCGTTCCCTCCGAGCTCTGGGTGCCAGAGGTGACAATTAGTCGTCCCCGTCCGACCGGTACAGAGCAACCCCCGGTTCGGCACCGGGCTCCCAGATCCCACCGGATCAGGAGGTCGTCCAGGAGCTCGAGCCCACACAGGACCCGCTTGTCCCGGGCCTTTCTTCTTCCTCCTCCCCAGATGAGGCGGGGGCAGGAACATACCCCTCCGGCCCTCCTCTAATCGAAATGCGACCAGCCCCTAAATCCAAAGAGGCTGGGCGTGTGGTCTTACTGGGCCGTAAGATGTACCCGGAGGGGGCCCTGCAACTTCGTGTAGCGAACCAGCAAGCCCTGCTTATCCGCTACTGTGGGTGGCGGTGGGCAAATTTACAGAGTCGGTTCTTCGGAACTCCTGTCAAGAGTTCGATGGCCTCCTGCAGCAAAGGACGGAGCTGGAGAGAGCTTTCCTCCAGGCCTCGTTGGACGCAGCTGACTCCGCTGCCATGACTCTGGCCTCGGGTGTTGCCACGCGGCGCGTTTCAGGACTCCAGTTATCGAGCCTTCCCTCGCAGCTGCGGCACGCTATACAGATCTTGCCTTTCAGTGGCACAGGCCTGTTCTCTGACAACACTGGCCCTAGGCTGCAGAACCTAAAGGGCAGCAGGGTCACTTTGCTCTCTCTCTCTCTCTCGGCATGCACACGCCGGTAATTCAGCGTCGACGCTTCCGTCCCCAACCTCCGCTCTTACCCTGCGCCTTGACAAGGTCAGGACATGGCCAGCGGGCGTGGCTTACACGGTCGTGGCCATCAATCCGCACCCCAAAGGAGCCAGAATTAGGGTCCTTCTGACCACCAATGGGGCAAAAGCCTACCCATCCTCGCCCCTCCTAAGGACCCCTCTCACGAGCGATTCCTCTGGCAAGAGGTGCGGACGCTCCTCCTCATCGGAGCTATACAGGAGGTACCTAAGGGCGAAACCTATTCCCTTAAGCGAAGGGAGGTCTCAGACCTATCCTAGGCCTGCAGGAACTCAACAAGTCACGATGCAGATGAGTTCCGCATGGTACCCAGGGCGACCGTCATCCCATCCTGGGATCCCGGAGACTGGTACGCCGCCCTCGATATGAAGGGCGCGTGTTTTTCACGTTGCCATTTCTCTTCCACACAGAAGGTACCCTCGGTTTGGGGCCTACCATCGTTATTCCCAGTATACGGCCCTCCCGGTTGGCCTCTATACAGCCCAGGGGTATTCAAGGTGCATGGCTGTAATCGCCGCCTTTCTTCGCCACCGTCTGATACACGTTCTCCGTGTCTAGACGAGTGGCTCATTCGAAGAACCCCCGGGCCCAAAGTACCAGTCATGTGGGCATCGACACAAACCTTTTCCTGTGTCTAAGCCTGATGATCAATAGTAAAATCCACTCTGATTCCCATATAGGGAAGGTAATTCATTGGGGCCGTCCTGGACTCCAGATTCGCCAGAGCCTGCTTTCCTCAGCCTTGGTTTCAGGCGAGGGTAACAATTGTACAAGGTCTACGGACCTTCCCGCCAACTTGGGCTCGCTCTTGCCTCGGTTTCCTGAGTCACATGGCTGTCTACACGTTTGCAACTAAACATACCAGGCTTTGCCTCTGTTCACTTCAATCGTGGCTCACCTCGGAGTGCCACCCGGGCAGAGATGGCATACTCGTGGTCGTCTCGTTTCCCCCGAGCAGCCTAGGCTCCCTCGACCGGGAGTCGGCGTCCTCCCCGGTGTATCCGGGGATGCTGTTTCATTCACCCCTCGGGGTCCCTCGTGACAGACAGCCCATCTCTCGGCTGGGTGCGCACCTGGTGTAGTTTCGCACTCACGGCCTTCGGTCAGCGCAAGAGCTGGCCTTACACATCAATGTCCGAGAGCTGAGAGCAGTCTGCCTTGTGTACCAGGCGATTCAGCTGGTGGATCGTCTCAGCAGATCCTTCCTGTCTCACAAGTGGTGGTTTCCTCCCGTCTTTATCTATTCCGTTTTCCAGAAGTGGGTCTTCCCCCGCATAGCCCTCCTCGCTTTCGCGAGAACGGAAAGAGGGAGAGAAATTCTCCTCGTTCCAAGGCCTCTCCCCAGGCTCGGTCTTGGAGGATTTTCCTGAGGCCGTGGATCAGCCATCTGCCGTACGCTGTCCACTGTCCCCGCTGGTTCACAAGGTCCTGCTCAAACTCCGCAGGGACAGAGCGCCCCTGATCGTGATCGCTCCAGTGTAGCCTGGGCAGCACTAGCACACCATGTTGCTACACCTGTCGGTAGCAACCCTCTTGGCACAGACCCCATGACGCGGGATCACGGCAACCTTCACCACCCGGAATTGTAATCCCTGCACCTCACAGCAGGACTCCTGCGTGGCTAAACCGATCCGAGTTACGTTGTTCGGCCTCGGTTCTACGGGATTCTCCGGGGTGGTAGAAAATCTTCCACTTGGTTAAAGTATCTGGCCAAGTGGAAGCGTTTCTCCTGCTGCTCCGAAACGCGCAATGTTTCTCCCGCCGAGATCCCGCTCCATTCCATCTGGTTCCTCAGGGCTTGGAGCGTTTATACACCCCCCCCCCGAAGTGGGGCCCCGCCATAAACCTGGCTCTTCAATCTGGTTCTACCCAGTTTTATGACTGCCCTATTCGAGCCAATGTCAACATGCTCATTGATATACCTGTCCTCCAAGACAGTTTTCCTGTAGCCTTTCCTGCGGCCAGACGAGTCTCCGAGCTTCAGACTCTCACAATAGGCTCAAGGTATACTGTGTTCCTCAAGGACAAGGGCAGTTATTACCACGTCCGACCTGCCTCCCCAAGGAGGTGTCGGCCTTTTATATCCACCAGGATATCTTCCTTCCGGTCTTATTTCCGAAGCCACTCTCTGTGCAAGGAGAGCAACGGTTGCCCTCCTTCGACATCTGCAGGGCGTCCGCAATCTATATCTAGTGGACTGAGCCCTCTCGTAACGCCCCCCAAAACCTTCATCGTACCGGCATACCGGACGAAGGGCATACCTGTCTCCTCCTAGAGGATTTCATCTTCAATGACGTTGTGCATCTGCACCTCTTCTGTTTCGGCCCATGTGCCATAGAGCCACCTTGCTGCACATTCCGCCAGGGCTCACGCTTCTCAGCTGCCTTCCTGGCTCGCATTCCCTTTCGGGGGATGTGTTGTACACCTACCTGGTCCTCGGTCCACACCTTTGCCTCATTGGTCCGGGAGTCCAGAGCTGTTGCAGCCTCTGGCTTAGCGGTTGCGTTCTGCAACATCTAACTCTGACCCCACCGCCTACGTAAGGCTTGGGAATCACCTAACTGGAATGCATAGGAGCAATCACTCAAAGAAGAAAAGACAGTTACTCACCGTAGTAACTGTTGTTCTTCGAGATGTGTTGCTCCTATCCATTCCAGACCCGCCCTCCTTCCCCACTGTCGGAGTAGCCGGCAAGAAGGAACTGAGGAGCGGACGGGCCGGCTGGGGTATATATCCTGCGCTATAGCGGCGCCACTCCAGGGGGCGCCCAGCCGGCCCGCCGGAGTTGCTAGGGTAAAAATCTTCCGAAGAGCCGTGCACGCGCGGCGCGCACACCCTAACTGGAATGGATAGGAGCAACACATCTCGAAGAACAACAGTTACTACGGTGAGTAACCGTCTTTTCTATCCTGTAGAGACTTTTTTCTGCCATGGAATACACCCTTGAAAACAGGGATTTCTAACGGAAACGCTGACAGACTATAATGGTGATATTGCTCTAATTTATTTGCGTTGAGTGTTTTCTTCATCTCTTTCCCTTTTAATGATCTAAGCCTTTCTGCATCTGGCAATATGTTTCCACGCTATTTACCTTTCCTGCCAATGTAGTATCATCCGTCTATGACTATGCTTTTCTTGGTTTCTTGCTCTCTGTCTTTAATATTTGGAGCCAATTTTCCATTTATTCCAGGACTCCCACACCTCAGATGTTGCCATTAACCTCTAAAGTGGAACCTTGTCAAAAATGCTTTCACGATGCAGGGTTTTGTTTTTTTTATTAGAAAATGTGCAGTTATGCTCAGAAATATTTTTTATCGCCAATGTAGCAATACTTTACATCTGTACCTATTTGGCATTTGACATGAAAGAATTCTGGGTCTGATTTTGGGAGGTGCTGAGTGTCTGGTAAATGCTTCCAGCTCCCATTAATGTTAAATAGAGGTGCTGGCATTTATCAGATGCTCAGCACCTGTCTGTGAGTTCTTTATTGGAAAGTGGAAGGCAAAGATGTTTGGAAGGACAGGGCAAGTGTCTGAATCTATGGAATCCAGAAAAATGATTGAAAGTTTATATAATAACTGTAAAACTAAAAACATTGGCTCATATCCTTGTCCATGTTAAGTCTGCTTTACTTAAATTCGGTCCAAGCAGAGCTAATTCTAGGGTCAGGCGAGCATGGCAGTCACTCTGGGTGTCAGCTTCTGGGGGCACCATACTGTTGTGTTGCTTGTTTTCTCCTTCTCTCTCTCTCTCTTCCGCTCTGATTGGCCTGCTGTTTTTGCTTCACTGATTGGCTGTGTGTGTGGAGAGGATACCAAAAACATTTTCCATCTTGACCAGCAAAACAGCTGATCCTAGGCCTAAGTGAGTATTCCCTTTGTGTAGGTGAATTTTCTAGTGGCATAGGACTGGTGTAGACATTCCTGCTCAAGCTTCCGCCCCGCCCCCCGCCGCCCTTTTGGAGCATAGTGGGAGAAGGGTGTGTGACTAGAGTGAGCTATGCCCTGGTGACACTCCACTGTTTTAAGGGTGCTTTGGGGGCCTTTGCAATTGCCTGTAATTTAGTGCTGCCTCCAGGATGCTCTAAGTAATGTTGGGAGCTGAACCAGCCCTCAGCCAAACCCAGGATCAGGACAGCCTAAAGTATCCTACCACCCTTTTTTGGGTCCTACACAAAGTATAGCTCCATTAGATTAAAAAACTGGGATCAGTGTTCTTAAAATATTATTATAGGCATCACACAGCATCAAAGCCATATGCTCTGGGTTGCTAGGGGGACAGTT